>NC_092057.1:21041613-21641613 GCF_039877785.1 Chaetodon trifascialis
AGCTTTGCCCATGAAAGGGACTAAAAGTCAGGATGTCTTCACCTCTGCTGCTTCGATTTTGACCATTCTTTTATAAATCTGTCTCTTGTAAGTCTCCCAACTTTATGAAAATGCAATACTGAATCACTCCAGTGCCCCTTTGATATTAGGCAATATTCATTATTTCATTTTGAGAAAGAAATTACATTACTTGGGGTTTCCTGGTGGCTGTAGGGTCTGACACACACACAGAGCAATCATTTTGACCCCAGTTTGAATTTGGCAGGGACCTTCGTTTCATGTCATCCCCTCTCACTCCACACATTTGCAGTCACTCTCTAATAGCAGCCGTTCACTGACCCTTGATAACATCAACTGAATGAAGTGGAAGCACCATGTCAACAATTTTAAACTGTTATTTTTGTAGCTCACAAAGACTTTGATACAAGTTGTATCATGATCACAAACAAAACATTGTTATTCAGACGAGGCAAAAGCTTCAATTTCTGTCTGGTTTGCTGTCGTTGCATCCCAGCATTTACACAATCTCATTATCTTGTAAATATGATACTCAGAACTTCTCATGAAGCTTTGCGAGTGTGTGTGTTTGTCTGTGCGTGTGCAATCCTCTTACTCACATGCATTTCAAATGTTGGGATTTTTTCCACAGAGATCTTTCAAAGAACCACATCTCCTCCATTGATACCAGCCTGCTAGATCGTCTCACTGCTCTCCGAGCTCTGTGAGTATGCAGCGTAATTTCGCCTACAGTTCACTCCATCTGTCAACATGCATCTCTTCCATCTATCTAACCTTGCATGCTCTATACATCTGTCTGTCTGATTTTCAGGTATCTTCAAGGGAACAGGATCAATGTCCTCCCCAGAGGGGTTTTCTGCTGTGGACCACTGTCAATCCTGTGAGTACAAAGTGTGGAGAAGATGAGGACCTGGTAAACCCAAGGTCGAGAGCAGAGGAGAGGAGTAAGGGAGAATGAGGAAGATGAAAAGACAGGCTCGGTTTAGTCTGGCTTTAAGCAGGCAGAAATCCCTTGAGTAAGCTAACTGGACCAGAGAGCGTTCACAAAAAAACACACACTGTATAGTGCACACACACACGCACATGGACGCACACGCACCAATCACAGCACGATTAAGTTCAATTACAGCTTACTGCTCCAGGCTCCCACTACCTCCCTCTATCCTTCTCTCCATCTGTCCATCGCTCCCTTCCTCCACCCATTACCTTATTTCTTCCACCCATTGAATGGGCGTTTAAGCACATGTTTGTGAGTGAGTGTGTGTGTGTGTGTGTGTGTGTGTGTGTGTGTGTGTGTGTGTGTGTGTGTGTGTGTGTGTGTGTGTGTGTGTGTGTGTGCGTGTGTGTGATGAGAGAGGACTCTCGTGGTTTCCATCAGTTCCTTCCAAAAACCACCACACAACGGCCCCATTATGTAGCCTACTGGATGGAGGAGAGAGGGAGGGAGAAGGAGATTATGAGCAGAGAAGGAAAAGGGAGAGAAAGAGAGGGAGAAGCATGGAAACAAAGCAGGCGGGTGGAAAGAGGGAGGTGGGAACAACAAAAGTCTGCTGCTTTCTGTTACTCAGCACTTCACTCGTTTTTGTTTTATTTATCTTTCAGTTCACTGTTGTGCTGTATATCTGAGTGATATGGTTGCTTTTTCTATGTATAGAGGACATGTCAATGGCCTTTTCTTTGATCAGCACATATCTAAAAGCCATTTTGTGTGACTGCATCAGTTTGCAATTGAAGAATAACGTATGAGACGCAGTTTCACATACTGGTTCATCAAAGACATCAATCAATGACTCAGTTACTGGCTTGGAGTTTTTCAGTCATTGACAAACCCACAGCACATTAATCCTGCCTCAATGACAGTATGATAGTAATCACCACAAATCAGAGCAAAAGTGAAGGAAAAAGACTTGTTTTGATGTCAACAGTGATTTGTCTATTTTGTTTCCATCAGCGATTTGAGCAACAACCAAATCACCACCATAGAAGAAAGAATATGCGACAACCTATGCAATTTAACTCAAATGTAAGTAACTGCAACCCACTGTCATCCTCTCTGCATCTCTCTATCTCTTATTCTCTTGTTTCTGCAGCATATATGAAACTATGAAATGCTAAAATAAAAAGCAATTAATCCCTACTCATGCACACACATGCAGAGATGCATACGCGCAAACACAAACATCTGATCGCACATGTTTAAAATGAGCGGCGTGTTTCCAGTTACCTCGCCTACACACAAGATGAATAGAGCTCTATTTTAGACTGGAGTGGGAGGTAGTGAGTAGTAATTATTCCTCACCAGGTCTTAAGATGAGAAAAGTTTTTTTCTTCTGCAACTGAGCAAAGCTAAACTGACTAGTCTGTAGTAGACAGAGACACGTCACATAATGTTATCGCTCTTTCTGGCTGGCCTTCCCTCCCTCTGTCTCTTGCTCCATATATTCACCTTCTTCTCCTCGTGTCTCCCCGTCGTGTCTGTTTTTTTTTTCTTCTTTTCCTCTGTCGTTCCAATCACCATTGCTTCTTCCGTTCCCATTGCTTCCTTTCATACACAATGCCTTTTTAAATCCTTGCTGGCTCTTTCTACCTCTTACATCATTTAAAGGAATACACCTTTTTCATGGCAGACATCACAGCAGGAAAAGCACAGGTGTAACTGATATCTTTAGTCACGGTCATTTCCCATTTAGTCATGCCAGCTTCAGGGTCCCAGTATTGCATATGTTGGCTCACTGTCATGGTTTACAGGGACGCTTCAATGGAGCCGAACCATCATTAATGTTATTAGTAATGCATGCTATTTCTGCTACGACAAGCCAAGATGTCTGCCATGTAAAATGTTTGTAAGCAAGGGGGAAAAGGCAGCCAAGCTCTGCCAGAGGTTCTATCCGACCACTCCAAAGATGTCATATTTAACTACACTGTTTTCCACCTTTTAGCATTAGCTAGCTAGCATCTAACTCCATTAAGCCAGCCGTGTATTTTATATATATTTCGAGTGGTGTTTTAATGCAAAAGCTTAGATGTGTAGCTTTTTTTGTTTAAATACACAATTTTTTTGTCTTTTTGATTGAATATTGTCAAGCGTTGGGATTGCCGTGGTCGTTCCATCATTTTTGTCATGACAAAAAAGTGGCAGAAACCGAAGTCAATGTGAAAACTGACATCATCTTACACAGCTTTGCGTACTTTATAGCATCCTTAATCCTGTAGCGTCCGCTTTGTAGTGCCACTCACCGCCACCGTCTCTGTGAGTGGCGCCATGTGTATCAGCATCACTGATCCGGACGATCCCTCCCTGTCCTCCTCTCCTCCAGCGACCTGAGCAGTAACCCTTTTGAGTGTGACTGTAAGCTCTTCCGGCTGGTCAGCTGGCTCCAGGAGAAAGGGGTGCGAGTTCGGCGCCCGGATGCCATGCTCTGCGACCACCCTCCTGAGCTCCGCCACCAGCCCCTGCTCAACGTCAGCCTGCTCACCTGTGGTACGAAGCAGATGCACACTAATCACAAAATGACGAATTTCTAAATGCGTGAATCTTCTTTCTCTGTGTTTTCTTTTTCTTTTCTTGACTGCCTTTTCATACATACTGTAGTAGAAGTACTTGAAAGACTTCATTGACCTGAATTAAGTCTCTCTGTCAAGCTCAACAAAGAAAGACATCGAGCAAATGCACTTGACGATTACAGGCTTGTCTACGAAAAAAGCAAATCCATGAAAAATGAATGTCATAAAATTCTGCAGTCCTTGTGATGACAGATTCTGACATCAGAGTAATAAACTGCTCATCTGTTGACCTCTTTTGATCCTTTGTGCTCATTTCAACAGGGCTGAAGGATTTGAAGGTCTGACCTTGTTAATTACCAGTGAGATTTGAGACAAACTATATTTGCAATCTAGTTACAAATCTTCTCCCACAGGTCTGAACTATGCAGCTTGTCTTGAGGACAGCAGCAGTGGAGGAGGAGGACGGAGTGAGCTTGTTATTTTCTCTTCCTCCACACCTGGAAACTTCACACGTGAACAGTGTAACAGTGTGTGTTTTGCCGCTTCGCACCGCTATGGGGGTTTGGGGGCAAGGCACGAGTGTCTCTGCAGCACAAACTCAGAGCCAAACTTCATAAGCGAGTCTCAGTGTTCCGCCGCCTGTACAAACCCCCATGTTATGAAGGTATGTGGCACACAGTGGTCTTAGATAGTAATTATTTTCCTGTCTTGAGAGACCTCCTTTAGTGAAACTCCCTGCTTTTGCTTTGTTGCCTCTCTTGTTAACACAACATTGAGGATTTCCTCTAAACCTTCCTGTAACCTACCAACAACTTCCCTCTATGGCTTCTGTGACTTCCCGGCATCCTGCAGGTCTGCTGCACAGAGCAGCTAAAGAGAAGTTATTCAAAACTCCAGCTGACATTTGTTTATTTTAAATCACAGCACACGAGTTTCGATTTAAAACCATAAAAATAATAGTAAAGGCACAAACAATTAAAGGAAAGTTGTATTTTACTTTGAAATCCTTGTGCATATTTACACAAAAACCTCCTCTTCCTCACACGGTTCCTCTCTCTGCACAGAAATGTGGGTGGACTCTGGCTCACTATGTGTTTGCGGTGGACTTCTCGGTCTCGCTGAAGCCTCTTCCGCTGCAAAGTGTTCACGACCACATCAGTTTCTCCGCCGCCTCATCTGTCACTCCGGTGACTCTGTCCTGGGACTTTGGTGACCTTTCATCTCGAGTCAACACGACAGGAACAGGTGTGACCGCACTAACTCACAAATATGGACTTCCAGGACATTACGCGGTCAGTTTGATGGCCTGGGCTGGACACAGGGAGGTGAGAGACAGACTTTGTCCAGTATAATAAAATAAAACTACAATGAGCACTTTCTCATAAAGACTATGAATATGAATGAATATCTTGCTTCATATTTGCACATGTTCAGGTCTCTGCGCGCGGAGAGGTGACCGTGACACTTCCTCCCAAACTGGAGCTGCGCTGTCCAGCTCTCGCTGTGGCCAATAAGAGCCTGGAGTTCACACTCGTCAGCTGGGGCGCTGTCGGCGTGGATGTAGACTGGAAGATCACAAAGGACGGTGTCCAAGTTGCCAAAGGTAACGTACACCAACACACTGACACAGCTGATTGATCAGTAAACCTATCAGCACAAAAGGCTCCTTGCCTGCTAAATGTTCCACTACCATATGTTTGCTAGCTAGTTGCCAACTTTGTCTGTCTTGTGGTTGGAGCTGGGCAGGTGTCTTACAGCGGGCTTTTAGAGCTTATGTTAATAAAACCAGCTACCTGCTGCTGCCCAAAATGGTGAGAGTGAACCAAAAAAGAGCTGAAACAAGTTAAAACGCTTTCAGCTGAAGACGTGGGTGATAATTCTCTGCAGATTCATCATTATGAGGAACAACTGTCCCATTAAACATAGCCATGTGGTCCTTTGTTATTATAAACATATTGATTATGGCTGCTCTAAGAGAAAACTGCCTTTCTGCCCTCTAAAATCTGAATTTCTTGAAGCTCTCAGTCAGTCAGATGAGCAAGACCCATCAATCTCAGTGCATGAAAGCAGTTACACTGTGTCTCTATCTCCCTTCCTCACACACACACAAAATCTCTCTCACGTGTACTGTATGTGGACATGCACACACTTAACCTATCTCCCCTCTCCATTCATCTCCAGACAGCCCCTCCTTCACACCCGCCCGCCTCATCTCCCATGAAAGTGATTTCCTCTGTCTGTTGATCTTTATAATTTATTCTTTAACTTTTATTTGATCGGGGCACCAGGTTGTTTCTTTGAGATAAAGTGGCGCCTGCTTTCTACAAAGTGGCAGACGTATCTTTAGAAGAAATGTGGACAAAGCACAAGGCGACTGTTTGTGAAACTAATATGTTTCACGGGAGAACAAAGTGGGAATATGACAGACAAGGAATGTCGCTGTGGGTTCTTTCTGGCCGTCTCAACTGCATAGCGTGTGTGTGTGTGTGTGTGTGTGTGTGTGTGTGTGTGTGTGTGTGTGTGTGTGTGTATTGCACACGCTCTTTAGCTTTTCTATCCTCTTTCCATTAATCACCATCATCTGTGTCTCCTTTTTGAGTCTGTGTTAGTCTCAGCCTTTCAGAAGCTCACACCCTGACCACTGTTCAAGATTTTATAAAAAAAAAACTGTAAAATAGAAATGCACTATGCACTGATTTGCAATGGTCTTTAAGTTAATGTCTCTCTCAAGTGTGTCAGAATGCATTGTACATGTACAATACAGTATATGTGGTATATAGAATTCTGTCCCTTGAGGTTTTCAAAATATCGCTGAACATGTAAAACAGAAGTGTATTCTGACTCTTTTTGCCTGAAATTCAATTCTTTTGATGATCATCTTTGTAGAAATAAGTCATGTGAATGTTTCTGTCCTCTGCCAGCCTCCCCCCACTGTCCAAAGGATGGGGTGTACCATGGCGAGTCCTCTCGCTGTTTCCAGATTGTTCCAGGGGAACTGAGCTGGACGGATGCTCGAAAACAGTGTTCAGACCGCGGCGGGATTCAGGCAATAGTCAGGAGTGATGCGCTGCGTAACCTGCTGGCACACAAAGTGACACAGTGAGTGTTTCTCTCTTTATGGGGTGCAGGAATGGGTTTCTCTCTGATTTTGTTCTCTGTCAGCCTTCCTTAAGCTGAGACAGAAAGACAATTCAGCAAACATTTCCTTCAAGTGCCAGTGTTCTCTTATTACTGTGTGCTCTCAGTACAGATATAGTATGAACACACACACACACACACACACACACACACACACACACACACACACACACACACAGAGTTCAGTGTTCATACTGTATCTGTAGGTACAGAACAGATAACCTCCCTGTTTGCCTGAGGAACTCAATAGTTCTCACCATGTTGCCTTGTCTGTTTGCTGCAGCGACAGCCAAAGAAACATTGTGACAGACATCAAATACTCAAAACAGATGGTGAACTTTCAATCTCTGACAAACACGAAGTACATGGTTTGGATGGTAGTATGAAACGTGTTTTTCTTGCTTCGCTCTCATCGTGTCTGTGTGAACTTGGAGGCTTTTTTCACTGAATGTGACTCTTTGTGTTTGAATGTGTGTAGTTCAGACAAGAGGCTGTCTTCACAGGCAATGTATTTCATTTCTCTACTTACCGCTTATGAACTTCACACCCTGAAGCACAATGATTGTATTCCTCTGGTTTATTTGCCCTTTGTTTTCTGACATCAATTCATTTATTTGTATTGTTTTTTAATCATTCTCTGTCTGAGTGAACTGAAATTGCTTTTTTGGTCCCACATGTACTCAGATGTGAACAGATGATGACGTCAAGCTTAGCTGTTGTTCACAGCATGAAGTCTCTCCCCGCAAAAATAATGTGCTTCTCGACTGTATGGATCCATGTCTGTGTGATGGCTCTGCTATGATGAAAATGTGTCTGGTCTTGTGCTCGTCTGAAGACCTCCAGTGTTTGGTGTTTAGGTCAGAGAGGTTGCAAAAAAACACATCTGTAAAAGCACAGCTGCATTGTAACTTTAACACCCTGGGAGGAGGAGTCCACAGTTCATGTTGTGTGTGTGTGCGTGTGTGTTAATGTGAGGGTAGAGGCCCTGCAGCAGTAGACTGAAGAAAAAAACCCGCTGCAGATGAAGCTTATCCCCTCTCTCCTCCTCCGCTCATGTGTTCCTCCACCCCGTTGCTTACATAAGGAGCCCTCTTTTTTAATCAGTCCTTGTTTGTTGCCACAAAGACCCTTTTTTCTTGATCTCTCTCTGCTTGTATTTTTTAACCCCTGTCCACTCCTTCAGTTATCCTTCTTACAGATGTAAGTGTAGATGTAGTCCTCCAGTGTAGAAAAGTCTGATCAGATCATAGTGAGTCATACACATCTTCTTTTTTTTTGAAGGACAACCTTTTTTTCCAGTTAAGAGCATATGACAAAAAGAAAAATTGTTGACAAGAGGAAAATATATGGTCCATTAGTGGACTCATGGAGTGAATATCCAATTTGTCTGTCGCGCTCACAGGGATGTATATGCCTCTCTGACAGTCTATTGGGCTTCAATCAGAGCTCATTTCTGCTTTTTCTGGACTGCAGTTATTGATTGTTGAAGGCAAGCTGGCACATAATTCACAAAGTCCAATCCCACTTTGTCGAGGCCCACATTGATCCAAGTCTGGGTGTTTTGTAAGGTTTGTGTGGTGTGTTGCTCCATCTGACCACCATCACATACACAAGGACATTTGTGAAAAAAACATTTTCTCTGTCTTTTTATCATTCACCCTTGAGGCACATGTATGTTATTTGACTTATTCTTGCCATAGATTTGCTAATGTTTGTATGTGTGTCTTTCTGTGTACGCTAAGTGATGGAGCCAATTTTCCAGCTGTCAGCAGCCACGCGGCGAAATGTCAGGGAGGCGCTGTGTTAATCCGTGTCTTTTCTGCCCCAGGGAGCGAGGTGTGTGGCTGGGCTTGAGTGATGTCGACTCTCCAGGCAAACTGCGCTGGGTGAATGGCTCAGAGGCACAGGAGGGAGAGGAGGGCCTGCCGCCACGTTCTCCAATCTCCCGTGGAAACGTGTGCGTGTCCCTCGATCAGCGTGGCCAGACCAGCTCACACCCATGCAATGCCAAGCGGGCCTACATCTGCCAGTACAGTCCCCAAGGTAGGCTCCACACACTGACTCATGCGCACAAAAACATGGGGTCGCTCAAATGCCTAGAAACCCCTTATCAGAGGAAGAAAATGAAAACTGTGGCCCAGGTTTGATGCAAATGCAATTTCCCCACATCACCCCGTTCCTTAGTTGTTTGTAGCCTCCTTCACATGTAATCACACTACACTAGACTGGCTTCCTGAAGCACTTTTTATAACTACATCATTTTTCAAGTAGATTGCTCCACATGTGAGAAGCATCCAGAGTCATTTTTGTGACTGGAAAAAGGTCACATTTTCAGAGCAGGTGAACAGCAAAGAATAGACACAATTCTACAATTAATAATAAAAATAATTAATAAATAATAATAATTGTTAAGATGTCCAAGGGCCCCTAAACGCTGTAGAAAATAAGCAGACTTCACCGCCATTTACAGAGCTAATATGTCGCAGCTGGATACCTGTTCTATAGAGGTGGAGAACATATGTGGTAAAATTGCTGCCATTTGAATGTCCAAACACAATGTATGTAGTGGCCAACATAATGCGGGTGAGTCAGTGTTGAAATGAAATGAGCATAGTCACCAAGTCAGTGTTACTGAATGTAGACAAAATAACAAGACATTTACTGCCAGGAAATAAGCTCCAGTTTTTCTACTGGCAGTGTTAAACTTATATTGTGCTGATTGTAGGTCAGTGAGTTTAAGGCTTTCTCATTTAGGCTTCACCATGAAGTGGAACATGTCCTGTACGTCCACTGAGAGTGCTTGACAGGCTCAGATTGTTACTCTGAGTGCCCAAAATTATGGCAAGGATCCCTACAGAGATAGAGCTTTTTGTTAAAGAGTAAGATCATTTTAGTGTAACCAGAAAAGGCGGTTTCATCACTTTCCTCACAGCCACCAGACTCCACTGACAAAAATAGTAATTTTACCTTGCAGAACATGGGAGTTGCTGGTCTACCACTGCCATGATTGGTTAGTTTGTTTGTGTTATAGTCCGACTTTGGTGTTTTAACTCTTTAGTCTGAATTAACGTGTTAAAACACATTTGTTATACACATTACATTACAGCCCGTTTCCCGACTGCCGGCTGAGGCGATCTGCTGCACCAGTCTCAAAACTTTTTCCACCTATGAGTCATTTAGATCTCAGAATATGTACAAATTGGCCCTGGGTTTAAAAATGATTAATTACCCTTTAACAATAGTTTTGATTGGTCTCGTTTGTAACAGTGAGGAATGCAGAGGCTCCATCATTTCTTAGAAACTGCCTCTACTACCACTACTACTACTCCTCTCCTCTGTATCCTTTTTAAATTTAAATTTGTCAGCTTGACTTCACTCTGTTTCTGCCTCTTCAGTACGTGTTCCAGATGCAGGGATCTACATGGTGGGCCTGGCTGTGTTTCCCTCCAATAATCATTTGCACCATGCCCCACCTGCTCCGCTCTCTACTCCACGACCTCCCGGCGGTGGCATAGAGGTGAGGAGGAAGTCTCAGCTCATCGTACCTTTCTCCTCAAACTGCTTTTCATTCAACTTTCTGACTGGTTTTCTCACTTTCTTCCACTCAGGTGCTGTTGTTCCCAGCCCTGAGCTTTTTTCAGTCGGGTCGTCTGTCCTCCCTAGAATTTGTCACTCAGGAGCTCAGCTCTCAAATCCACGTCCGATTCCAGACCTACAGACCTCACTGCCATTATCCCGGCCTGCACCTGCTGCTTCCCAGTGAGTCAAACACAGGACCACACTCGCTCGCTCACACACACACACACACACACACACACACACACACACACTCTCTCTAAACCATCTGCACATTCCTGGTGAGCATCAGCAGGTGTTGCAATATCTACAAGCCACCTGTGTCCACACCTCCAGTTAGACAAAAACATCCACACACACACACACCCACTGACCAGCCTTGTCTAAAGTGGTTAGGTCGGCGAACATGAAAGAAAGTTGAACAGAGACAGAAAATATGGCAAAAAAGGAGAGGAAGGGAAAAAAAACCTCCCCCTGGGCCCTTCCTGCCCTCATGCAGACACATGACACGTAACTGCAACACAAGGCAGCACAAGCCACAAGTAACTGAAACACTTTCTGTGTTTTCTTTTTTTTTCCATTTGTCCACTGAGACATGGGAGCAAAGCTGTGCAATAGACAGAGGAGCAGAGAGCGGATGCACTCGAAAGATGTGAGAAACAGAAATCCACAGAGAGCCGAGCAGCTTGTCAAAAACACGAGAGCATGTTTTTCTGTGAAACTTTGAATTCGTAAATGCAGCAGCAGGGGAGGTGATAGTGGAGATCCTGAGATAATGCAACTGGATTATTAATTACTCAGATAGCAAGTTTGTTGCTTGGAGTATATCAATCCAGCACACTAATTATGCACACACACATACACACACACACATACACACACACGCAACTTTTACATGCAGACCCCCCAAGTGCACACTTTGATCAACTCTTTGAACAAGTAATTAATTTCTTAGATCTTCAGTTTTGCTCCATTATGCTTTTTAGATATTAATACTGAAATCAAAAATTATTAATAATAATATATCAATAGACTAGATCCAGTGGTGGAAAGTACAATTTTGAGATATTTTACTTGAGTATTCCCATCTTCTGTGACTGTATACTTATATGCCATTACATTTCAGATGAAAGTATTGGATTTCTTACTCATCCGCATTTATTTGATTGTACATAGACCTATATGATCAGCTTGTATAGTATGATACATATACATACTCACTCTTTCACCACTGGCTGCATCAATGCCACTATTTTCTGACCTGTGCTCTCCAGGTTAATAAATGATTAAAATTAGATGCATCTTGTGTCTCAGGTTGTGGAGGTTCATCGTGTGCTCCGGTGGCTGTTTGTGTCCCCAATGACACCAGAAGCGGTGATCCACCCTCTTGCCCCCAGCGAGAGCAGTGGTGTCCCTTCCAGCACCGGTGCCTGCCCCTCTCTAGTCCCTGCCACCCATCTTCCTGTCCTAACTGCACCCAGGCTCACCGCCTGCCCGCTGGGTCGCTGAGGCCCCGATACACTCTGCAGAATGAGGTGGTGTTCACACTACCAGCAGGACCAGCTGCACACGTCCTGGTGAGAGAATTTATGTGTAACTTCCAGGTTCAAGCTTTGGACTGAGCAAGTAGTTCATGACTCACTTTTGTGTTAGGGTGTGTGGATAAACCGTTAAAGGATTGCAGGCCTGCCTGTCACTGCAGCAAAAAGAGGCAGATGAAATCCGATTCAATAAAGAAGACACTTCCTATTTGCAGACAAAGTTGAGAATCAGCAGTTTTAGTTGTTTTTCTGACTTTGATCCGTGTTTGTCTTTAACTTAAACTCTCTGCATCGCTGTGTCTCCCAGGTACAAGAACAATTGGAGGACCTGCTGGTTTCCCGTGGTGATGTCATCGCCCTGCAGCACGACGCTGGCTCCGCCTCCCTTCTCCGTTGCCAGTCCTCTCCGAACTCACCCTGGAGGCAGCCTGTCTTAGCCCTCAACCAATCAGAGTGGTTCTGGATCAACAATACCAGGCAGTCAACAGACACCCTGGCCGACCTCAACGCTGACCCTCTGCCCTACCCGGAGCTCGATGTGAAGGCGCTGGTGGAGGATGGTGAGGGAAGCTGGCTGGAGGAAGTAGTTTGCCCTGTCAGAGTGCTCTACGTGGGCCACAGTGAGACTCAGCTGCAGGGAGCACAGCTGTCTGCTGGTCTACCCCAGCCTGGGCTCTACAGCCTGCTGGTAAGACATCAGAGCTGCACAGCATGTCCTATCCCAGCATGCATCTGACACATTTCAACATATTTAAATGTCTCTATAGAGAGACTAATGTATGGAAATGTATTTGCTGTATAAATGATATGTTTGTCTGCACCTCTTTTTTTCCTATGTTGGTTATTCTGTTGTATTATCAAAATAACACGGAACCAAATTTGATAAATTCCAGGTGACTACAGCTGAGCCATCATACCCAGCCTCAGCATCATGTCCACTGCGGGTGGTGCCTCCTCTGGGCTTGACAATCCTCCACCCCTCTCCCCAGAACAGCACTGTATACCTGCAGCCCAACGACACCCGGCTGCTGCTCCGCGTCCAGTCTCGCTATGAGACGAAGGCCTCTTGGCTTGGCAGTAATTGTAGTGTGACCTTCCAGTCCAACTGTCCCTCAGAGTTTTCTTCCAGCCCGACGCTCTGTCGGCCCGGCCCGAGCTCCAGCTCTGGGGTTGAGGTAGTAGAGACCAGCCTGTATGCGGTGCTGAATCTGAGCCTGGGGACAGAGGAGCAGAGGAGTCCAGTGCAGGTGGAGCTGGAGGCCCACAATAATGTGACGGAGGCCAGTCTGACTGTGGTCGTCCAGCTGGAAGAACCACTCAGAGGACTGATGGTGCAGCCGCACCCTGCACACAGGGTGCTGATGGAGTCAGTCGTGGTGAGTGTGTGTTTGTGCTCATGTGTTTACTTCACTGGTAGTTGTGTTAAGAGTTCATATTTGATATTGATGTTTGACAACCGCACTGTACTCTGTCTTTTTTCATCATGTCCTTATATGTGTATATATGTGATTGTGCATGTTTTAGAGCTACACAGCATCAGTGCTCGAAGGCACCAATCCCACATTTAAATGGACGGTGGATGACAAACCCTACTTCACCTATTACAATACTGTCCTCAATGTCATCTACCAGCACGCTGCAGTCTACAAGCTCACAGTAAGTTTCTGTTATGTTGCATTCATGTCAGAACACTAATTGTTTTGATTAAATTCACATGACAGATTTTTTTTTATAACTGGCTTTTGCTCTGTTTTTTCTACCTATTCCTTATTGATCAATTTGATAGTTTCCGTTAATTACATCTGAAAGAAAGAAATTGACTGTAGATGAAAGCCTGAATACATGACTTTGTACAAAAGCAGTATGTTAGAATTAGTCAGCAACACTCCCTGTATTGCTATAAAGTCACATTATTATATTTGGTTGGGTTGAATTAGAGTCTGAAACTAACAATTATTTTCACAGTCAATTATGTAATCTGCTGACTTTTTTGTTCTGTAATTGTTGGTCTGTAAATGTCAGAAAACTATGAATGATCACCAATGAATCTACTAGAGACCTTAATAGATCACATAATATGTTTGGAGGTATTATTATCGCACCTCATTGTGTTGCAACACAATCAAAGCGAATATGGTACAGATGCAACACAAGACTTTAGCCTTTTACCAGTTGTCTTCAGTCCTCTCACCGCTCATGTGGCGTCTCTTCCAGGTGACAGCCATGAACCATGTCAGCGCCCTCACAGAGCATTTCAATGTGACTGTCGACCGGCTGCAGCCTATGGCCAACCTCACAGTAAAGGGCGTGCCAGATGTGGTTCCTCAGGGCTCCACCCAGACTCTCACCACCTCTGTGCTTGTCGACATGTCTGTGGCTGCCACCATCCGGTATGAACAGTGGGGGGGGTGGATAGATAGATAGATAGATAGATAGATAGATAGATAGATAGATAGATAGATAGATAGATAGATAGATAGATAGATAGATAGATAGATAGATAGATAGATAGATAGATAGATAAAAAATGTCAAAAAATGCTTCATTTTTCATCTTCTCTCTTTTGTTTTTAAGACTGGGTGAACACACAGTGCATCTGTTTGTGTTTGACTGCTCCTTTTTTGTTCTCCTCTATCTGTCACTCCGTCTTTCTCTTTGCTCCTTTCTCTGTTTTTGTCTTCCTGTGCTCCATAATAGCACTGCAGCAGTCATACCATGCAGAGCCTTGGATTTATAACCGTGTGGTTAGAGCAGATTGCTGACAAGAATTTTCCCCTCTGCTCGGCTGTTTCCCCTGTACTTTTTTTCCCTTTTTCTTCCACTCTTTCTCTTTTACTCTTTTTCTCTCCTTCCCTCTTTCACATTCCCACCCTCCTGACTGTGGCACACTCTTTTACTTAGTTTCCCTCCTCTCTCACCATTCTTGGTCCAGAGAGGCTTCCTGAGTTTTGAGTTTCCACTTTGCGCCGTCCAAACCCTCTATTGCCTCGCCAGAGAAGATTCCCACTTTCCAACTAGTGACTGTGAGTGTGTTTGTTTTTGTGTGTATGTGTGTGTTGATGGAAAAGGTTATTGGCGCCTCTATTCATCTAAACTCCAAGTATTTCTCTCAAAGTCTGTTTTAATGGTTTTACATTGTTTCTGTTATGCTGCAGATGGTCTTTTGGTGACGGCGGATATCAGGAGTTTGAATACAAGCCTCCCTATGCTCCCTCCCTCATCTGCCCTGAGTCATCCAATCAGGTCCTCCTAAGCAACAATGTCACCTATATCTACTCTCAGCCAGGTATCTCCCTATCAGCACTACTAGCATGTAGTCTTGACTAATGGGACAGCAGCCAGTTAAGTTATTTCAGATGTTGGTGAGTAGGTAATGGCACATGTTTAATGTAACCTCTGTCCTTCCTCTCCCTTTCTTCCCTCTTTCGGAACAGGAATATACACAGCACTGGTGTCAGTGTCCAATCGTTACGAGAACATCAGTCAGACAATCAACATGAGTGTCTACAGCATCCTCACTCGTGTTGATATACAAACAGAGCCACGACTCCTCCTCACTGGCAAAACAGCAGATTTTGAGGCTCACCCTCTGCCCTCGCCATATGGAATTCACTATGACTGGCGCTTTGGAGATGGTTCTGCACCCCAGCAAGGTCGCCGCGTGGCACACACATATGCACAGAGCGGGAACTTTAATGTCTGTGTATCTGTAAATAACACCATCAGCTCTACAGAGGTTTGTGCCGAGATGTTTGTATATGAGGAGATTGAAGATTTAACAGCCAACAGCTCCTCTCCTACAGAGCTTCACAGCCCTACTATCGTATGGGCACACCTTGCATCAGGTAATAATATCACATGGACATTCTCCATGGGTGATGGGACCATCTACACAGTAGCTGAACCTCATGTGTCACACAGCTATAACAAAGACGGCAATTACACAGTGAATGTGACCGCTACGAATGCTGTGAGCTCTGGCTGGACAGTCCTACCAGTGCAGGTGTTTGTCTTTCAAGTTGTGAAGATGGAGCCGTCTGGATGTGTCCAAGAACAAACCCCCGTCAACTTTCAGGCCTGGGTGTCCGGTAATTCATCTGCTCATCTTTATGAGTGGAGCTTTGGAGACGGAAGCCCAAACGAGACACATCACGGCAACCCCAGAATCTCACACACCTACTGGACAAGTGGGAACTACCTCCTCTCTCTGCTTCTTTCCAGTGGGGTAAACAAGATCACCAAAGCCAACTTTTTCAACTGGGTGTGTGTGCAGCCTTCTTTAACCAACATCAGCCTTACCCTCGAGAAATCACACTATGCGGTTGGGGAGGAGATCCAGTTCCAGGCCAGAGCTGAGCCAGAATTTAACTACAGTTATCAGTGGGACTTTGGGAGAGAGGAAGACCTTGCCCTCGTCCGTGGTTCTGAGAATATCGTGACGACATATAAAAACCCAGGTCATTACATGGTGACAGTCATTGTCTTCAATAACATCTCCACCACCAACACCAGTGTTGGGATTGAGGTTCTGATGCCCATAGGACCAATTGTTATTCAACATAATGGTACCAAGTACAATAACCTGACCCTTAGAGTACCGTACACTTTCACAGCATCTTCCTTGGCTTCCAATGTCACTTACGTCTGGGACTTCGGAGATGGAAATTTGCTTACAGGCCAGAACATCCTCCGCACCTACAACATCTCAGGGAACTACAATATCACATTGACAGCAACCAACACAGTAAGCAGGAATCACACTACTTTACCTGTTGCTGTGCTTGCACCAATCTGTGGATTGTCTGTTAATGCCAGCTTAGTAAATGTGCCACTCAATGCCTCAGTCCACTTTGAGGCCCAAATGGAGGAGGGAGATGGTGTCCGGTTCTCTTGGATCTTGTGTGACCGTTGCACTCCAATCCTAGGGACCCACACCATGTTTTACACCTTCCGCTCTGTTGGCACGTTCAATATCATTGTGACAGCGGAGAATGACGTAGGAATGGCACAAGCAAGTATCTTCCTGTTTGTCCAACGTGAGCTGGAGGGGCTGCAGATTTTAGCAGAAGAGGAGATTGGAGGAGGAGGAGGCACAGGACTGAATGGTTGCTGTTTTGCTACAAACCGTGTTCTCCACCTTCAAGCAGGATTAAAAGAAGGAACCAACATGACTTTTGCTTGGAATCTCATCAGAGAGCTAGACCCTGTCAGCTCAAGCTTCAACATAAGCGGCAAAACAGTGGAGGTCAATTTCTCCACACCAGGCCCATGTGACATCTTTCTCCAGGCAGCCAACCTTCTGGGCCAGTTGTCTGTCAACAGAACCATCTACTTTCTGGAGCCAGCTGGAGTGGTATACTTGCAAATCAGTGACAACCCAGTTGCAGTCAATGCTGCAACTAATCTGACTGTATTGACTACTGAAGGCTCGGACCTTCAGTACCGCTGGTCTGTGAATGGGGATGCTCTGCAGTGGAACAAACCCTGGAAGGCCCACACCTTCATCAGTCCTGGCCTAAAGCTAGTCACTGTAGAGGTCTTCAATGACGTTAGCTCAGAGGTTGTGTCAGAGATGGTTAGTGTCCAGGAAGTCATTTCTGGGCTAACATTTTCAGCTACTGATGTGACAGAGCAGAGTTACGTAGCAGCAGGCGTCAATGTCTGGCTCCAGGGTGAGGTACTGACAGGAACCAATGTGACATGGACATGGCTGTTGGAAGGAAAAACAGAAACAGGAAGGAAAACCTCTCTGACTTTCCAGGAGCCAAAAACAGCCATTGTTACTCTGAATGCCACCAATGATGTCAGCGGGCAAGTGGTTTCCAGAGAGTTCTTTGTTCAGGACAAAATTCAGGGGTTAGAGTTGAAGGCAAGTAAGAACATTGCAGCAGTCGGTGAGAAAGTGGAGTTCACCATCTCAATGGCAGTGGGCTCAGACGTTCGCCTCATCCTGAGCATCAGCGGAGATGCCACTGTTATCCTTCAACCCAACCAAACCTACATCCACACATTCAGCAGGGTGGATACATACATGGTGAATCTCACCGCTCACAACCAGGTAAAGTCAAATGAGATGCATTACATACATTATAAGGGTATGAAATTGAGATTGTTTGGCTGGTCAGTTTTCATTATTATGATGTAGAGTACAAAGTAACAAACACTGAAGCCATCACAGCCATTTCAGAAGTATAATGTGTACATTTTTTAACCTTTTACCAATTGAATTATTTTCTGTTTTTGCCAGTCTGCAAATAGGTTGTCTAATGACACAATTCTTGGTACACACAGTGTCAACCTTATGGCATCCCTGTAAATAACTTAAATTCTCTGATTACTGGTCTTTACAGAGAGGCCGTGACATGAATAGAGCTTGTATGACATACATAAATGTTGCCCCAAGCATGTAATTGTTGTAAAGTCGATATGTTCAGAAAATGTCAGACTACTGCACCCAAACCCACCTACCAATGGATCTGAACTGAAGACACTTAGAATAAAGGGATGAAAGCAATACATACACTGCACATGTTCTACAAGAACATATGCAATCAGAATAATTGGAATCACATAAGCATTTTGCTTATAGTGGTTTAAGCAGAAATTATTTGATCGTCACTACATTACTCTTTTTGGCATCAACTCAGGTGTCAAGTCAAGCAAGATAATTTAATGGAACTAAGACAATACATGCATTTTGATGTGTAATATGCAATATTGCAATCCAGGTTAGTTCAAAGAGGCGGCACCTCCAGGTTGAGGTGATGGAGCCAGTGCGTGGACTTTCTATCCAGGGAAGCTGTGCAGCAATCCCAGTTGGTGTAAAGAGGTTGTTCGTGGCCAACATCACGACAGGCAAACCTGTTAGTTTCCTGTGGACCTTTGATCTGCACCACCACCACCAGGCATCACATATGGGCAAAGAGGTCAGATCACTTCAATATTTGGCCCTTATAAATGTTATGATATAATTATGACATGAATATCACAATATAGCAAACAGATGTCAAGACACAAAAATGGTGACGTGCCTCAATGAATCCGACAACTCCAGGTGTCCTACACGCCAGAAGAAGCAGGTTTATTGACCATCTACCTGAAGGCCTTCAACGCACTGCCTGCTCAGAACATCACCAAGCACATCCTGGTTCAGAACCTGCTGACGTCTGCTGTACTGCATGCAGCCCCTCAGGACACTTTCATCAATAAGACAGTGACCCTGAAGGCCTATGTCACACCCAGATCTAATGCTGTGGAATGCTTGTGGAACTTTGGTGATGGTTCTACTCCTGTTCACACCAACACCACAACTGTGGGTTATGAGTACAGACAACCAGGACACTACGTGGTCCAAGTATGTTTTTTGAACTTCATCATTCCATGTTCTCAATAGATCCATTATTTATTTGTTGATCCATAAAATATGAGATTTGACACATGCTGTATGTGAAACCTTGGCATCTTCCAAGTTTTGTGATTTCACCAACTCGTGTTTTTTTCCTGCCAGGCGAACTGCAGTAACCTGGTGAGCTGGGTGTTGGCCCAGGTGGAGGTCAATATCAGTGTATTGGAGTGTGAGGAGCCAGAAGTGCAGGTGGTTCAAGCCCCCCGCCTGACCATCTGGCGCTCCCAGCCCACTTTGGTGGAGGCCAGTGTGGACCTAAAAGGCTGTCTGCGCTATGGAGCTCAGTACCTCTGGCAGATACTCTCGGCACCCTCTTGTGATAATGAGAAAGACCACCGTATTACCTCTGGGGTGATGACTCAGCCCTCTCAGTCTGTGCTAGTTCCTTTAATTCGCCTGCCGGTGGAGGTGGATGTGCAGCGGCTGCAGTTGTCATTGCCTAAGATGACGCTGGAAGCAGGGAACTATACCTTGGTGTTTTCTCTGTCTTACGAAGACGTGCCACTAAGGAAAGCTGCCTGTGTGCATCTCAATGTCATGGCTGCCAGGTCGGTGGAGAAAAAATTAACGTTCTCTTTGTGCAGTACATCCTTTGTCCCCCTTTATTTATAGTTTCTAATTTATTAATTCATTCTGCTCGTGATATGCAGTTTGATGCAGAATGACATTGCCACAATAACCCACCCAAAATGAAGGCTTGTAGAAATGGATTCATAGTCCTCTGTGATCCTCTGGTAACATAGTCCCTAAGTGAAGACCGCATGTTTCTCACTGGACATTACTCACTGCAATCATACATGATAATATAGAGATAACTTCCACTTCACCAAAAAATGCACTTAATGCCTTTTATTGAATGTAGTACAAACATAGTACATAGATGTAAACTGCAAGTTGACTGCTTGGCTGACTGGACCAGTTTATGTTAATATAACCCTTTTTCATGCCAGGCTGATGCCCATCATAGAAGGAGGTACCTACAGGGTGTGGTCAAGGACACAGGACCTGCAGCTCAGTGCTGAGCAGTCATACGACCCCAACATGGAGCCTGACAACCAGTCCCTACTCCACTACCACTGGGGGTGTCAAAGCACTTCAAAGGTAAAGACAGATATGAAACAAAAGTTGCTTCCACACATTATGACTGAAAAAGAGTTGGATGAACTTTTTCTGGTTAAATTGGCAGTTTCACAAAAATAATACAAACTACCAGCTGCTCAGGTTTCCATACATTGCAAGTACAGAGTTATCATTCAGACAGCACTATATAAATGTAGTTGGATTAAATGTCTTCAAGTACAGAAGGATGGAGTGCAACCAAGTCCTTTGCTGCTTCTGCTCCTGTGGTTAGACAAGATTGTCTCTCGCTATATTTTCAATATTTGGCTTTGAGTCTAATAGAAGTAAAAGAGTGATGAATTGTCAAACCAAACTCTACTGTGAAACATTTTATTGGTAGTTTTTTAATGGTGACTTCATGAGACAGAGTTTGGAGGACAGATTGATTCTGCAAAGGAGACTGTGGAAAAATTACGTAATGGTCATCTGGTCCCTAGTACTGTAACTGCCATTAGAGAAGTTTGGCAGCGTCGCTGTGAAGAGGAGAACTCAGTTCAGGACAGTTTGTGTGCCTTTTGAATGTCGATTGTCTGCTTTTGTGTGTGTCTGTGTGTGTTTGTACCGTACATCTAAGCAGACAGGCATTTAAAGGGTTATGTAACTGTTTAGAGATAAACTCTGCATTCCACAGCTGGTGCTTTGCTCCCCACCCTGATAATTACACACTTGCACATACAGTAAACAACATGCACACTTAACACACACACTCACAGCTGTGTAGCACTGCTGATAAAGAGAAAGAAGGACACCCATTCCGATAAGAAAGAGTGAAAGTCTCGCATTCCAGTAGAAGGACTCAAAGCAGAAAAGATTGAGAAAAGGAGTTGACAGACACACACTTGATCAGATGCCCTACACTGTCCTGACCTTGGATACTAATACAACCGTAGGAGATGATAAAGTTGGTTTAAAAATGAAGAGTAAAACTAAAGAAAAAATTGTGACAGTTTTTTTTTGTTGTTGTTGATCACCATTAATCTTCATGAGATCTGAATTAATAGTAAGATTTCAAGAATGAAAATCAGAAGCATTGTGTTTATGGTGAACAGACTATTGTTTATTTGCCAAAGTCCTATTTAAAATTTAATTTCTTTTCTAAATACAAAGTGAGTTTGCTGTTCTAACAATACAAGGAAGGCTATTCCATTGTTTAGGGGCACAAAAAACACAAAACAGACCCTGTTGTCATTCTATATAAAACATGAGATACAAGAAAGTAGTTTCATTAACAAAACATTACTAAAATGGCCTCATCTCTGCTTGCAGGGTGCAGAGCACTGCTCCAGTCTGAACTTCGGCCTGGGCTCCAGTGGTCCAGTGCTGGGAATCTCCGGCTCTGAGCTAGAGGCAGGTGTTGAATACACATTTAGACTGACCATCAGCAAAGACGGCATGGCACCAGAGTCCACCACGCAGACTGTAAGTGCCCACGTTCATCTGCACACACAAATACATACAATAATACAATTTGTTCATTTGTTTTTTTTTGGTTGTTTCTTTTTTCTTTTTTTTGGTCTATTTTTTGAGCCTAACACTACTGTTGATATTTAGGAGTTCTGTTAATGATATATCAGCCAATATTAATTGACTGACATGTCATTGACAGTAATATACACTCACACACACACACACACACACACACATACATATATATACTGAGCCCAGTACTACCATTGATATTTCAGTAATGAAGACAGTTCTGTGCTGCAGATCCAGGGCTATAGTTTCTTTTTCTTTTATGCCCTGTTCAACAGAGGATAATGTTATGTGTTACCTCTTATCTCACTGTTTCATTAGAAATGATTTGTCGCTCACTCAGACTCTTGCCCTTGACTGCTAGAGGAAACTGCTGTCAGAATAGTGTCTCTCTCTGTAATTTGTGACGCAGAGCAATCAGAAGGGACATCTTAACAGCGTGGAAAGGACTGTTCACAGAGCAGCACAGTGAAAGATGTAGTTGAAGCAGTGGCTGTGTTTGTTTGTGCGTATGAACATAGTAAAGAGTTATTGATGCCACAGTGAGGATGTGCAGTATTTTCAGCTTCTATTTGGTCATGCTTAATTACCTGTGGATAGATAGATGTACTGATAAATAGATAAGAAATAGTAGAATATAATAAATTCATCACGTGCATGCGTTGTTAGTGTACATACTGCCTGTGTGCCTTACTGTAGATGTGGAGAGACAGATTGTTGTCAGTTCATTATCTTTCAATATGTTTCACCTGAGCCTCTTTCTGTGTTCATTTCATAACATCAACCACGTTACTCACTATAATGACAATAATCACTCTCTTCCAATAATGACTGCATCATTTTCTCCCAATTCTCATGTGTGTGTGTGTGTGTGTGTGTGTGTGTGTGTGTGTGTGTGTGTGTGTGTGTGTGTGTGTGTGTGTGTGTGTGTGTGTGACAGGTACTCGTCCAGAGTGGCCATATTCCCATGGTGTATCTGGAGTGTGTGTCCTGTAAGGCCCAGTCCATCTACGAGGTCAGCCAGAACTCATATGTCTACCTCAGAGGAACGTGCACCAACTGCCAGGGCTTTCACCGTGGGGTAAACATACAGACACACACACAAACAAATCCAACTCTCTGTCTCAGAGCAAAATGAGGTCACTGCACCACAGAAGCGACAGTGAAATCAACATTTCCAGATCCTTTCCCTCTGTCTCCTCCTCCTGCTCCACCTCTCTCCCTCTCTCCTCTATTCAGACTTTCTCTGGGATTTGTGATGCAGGCAGCAGTGTGTGGGTGTGAGGATGAGGTCATTGTACAACTGGAGCCAGAGAGGATGTGATTGGTCCTCAGTAACTCAGGGAAACGACTTGAAAGACAAAACACTTGTTGAGTCACTAGGCCTCAAATTGCAAATACCAGCTGACTGCGCTCAGCTGTACTCTATATATAACATACGTCTCTATTTTAGAATTGCACTGTACTTCACTGTCCAGACTGCACAGAGTAGTTTTTTTTAGGTTTGTAGTTCTCACATATATGTACGTCATCGTGCAAGTAAAAGAAATATGATTGGCTGGAATAGAAACTGCTTGAAGTGCAGTTTGCATCAACAGTATCAGATTCCAGTTTGTACTGTATGCTTCGCTGTGCTACCTGGCTGCTGACTGTACTGTAGCTTCATATTAATAGACAGTCATGACAGGGATATCAATCTTTTCATTTAACTATTGGCAAGAAGGCCATCAAGTGTATTTCCTAAAATGTTGAACCGTTTCTTCAAACCTGTCTTGTGGGCCCCAAAGTGTGCGTCTCATCCTCAACCTAATTACCCCTTTTTCAAAACCTGCTACCTAGGACCAAAAATCACACTAAAAGCATTAAGCCAGGTCAGTTATAGCCTGGTTTCTGGCCCCCATGAATCATCTGGCCCTGCCCGTCACTTTACTTCTGGCTCCAAATGTTTACTCTGTATTAAACCAAACACAATAAGGCAAACATCAAAACAACTTTAAAAGGGAAATTGGGCTGTACTTACCTTTAATGAAAGCTTTTGCGCTGGCTAATTGCTGCTCATTGAATTAATTAGTGCCTTTATGTTTCTGAGAAACTCACTAAATATAGCATGCTTTAGTAAAACCTTTCTCTGTCTGTTAGCGTTGGAGTGCCATGACGCTGCAGAATGAGACTCTGGTCCTAGACTCGTCCTCCACCACCACAGGAAGCGACGGCATGAACCTGGTGCTGCGGCAGGGCGTCCTGCGCCATGGAGACTCCTACATCTTCACCCTGCATGTGACCGACGGCAGTCTGGATGGCGAGGGCGCCGCCTCCATCACTTTGCACCACAATATGCCCCCGGCTGGTGGGGAGTGCCACCTGACAGGGGGAGGGGAAGCGGGAGTGGAGTACGGGGATGGAGACGGTGAAGGCTGGAGGATACGCACACTGTTGGACCGGGTGCACTTCAACTGCTCAGGTAGCAAGAAGGAAGGCGTGACCTCGCTCTCACACTCCTTGTTTCCAGAGTCCCTCTATTGCTCCTCATCTGTTTACATCTGTTTGTTCACTCCGGTCTTTCTCACATTCTTCCCTGTAGGCTACAGTGATCTTGGGGTCTCAGAGACACCTTTGCTCTACAGTTTACTGGTGACGCGCTGCAGAGAAGACTACTGCGAGGACTTCTGTGTGTACAAAGGCAGCAGCCCGGAGCACTCTGCCTTCCTGCCCCCAGGCTTCAGCTCCGCCCGACACCGCGTGGCCGTATCCATCACAGTGGAGGACCACCAAGGAGCTGCCATCACTGCGCTCAACAAGTAACTACATTTTACTCAATTGTTTGCTTCAGTTAAGCAGCAGCGAGGCCAATTAAAAAAGATTCAGTCCTCCAGCTTTTTTTTGTTTACATCCCAAGCTACTGCAGCCAGCTAATCCCAAACATTACCAAAGTTTTTCTGTGCAGTAAACCTAATCCCCATCATCTCCAAGGTTTTTGTTCTGTTGTTAACTTATGATCTTCATGTAGAAGTAGAAAAGCCTAATTTCGCCACGGAACTTAACAGTCCAGTGTGCAGGATTAAGGGCGATCTGAAGAAATGGAACGTAATATTCCTAACTATGTATAATGAGCTGAAAATAAGAATCATGCCTGTGTTACCTTAGAATGAGCTCTTTATCTGAGTCTGCCATGTTGCACTTCCATGTTTCTACAGTAGCCCAGAGCAGACAAACCAAACACTGACCCCAGAGATTGCCTACAGCATTTTTCCTTCTCCTACTTGGAAAGGGAGGGTGAGGCGAGGGGTGCTCATTTGGTTACAATCTGCAAATTTACAGCTTGATACCATGAAATCCTACACGCTGAACCTTTAATATAGTTTAGCTCTGTAGGGAATTACAGTTTTGTCCCTTACAGTGGATTTAGCCTCTCTTAATGTAGTTAGTAAATTGTTAGGTTTTCTTGCAGCAGCTCCTGTAAAAGATAGAAAGAGTTGAATGCTTGTCTAAAAACTAAATAAATAAATAACAAACACAACAAAGTATCAGCACTGGAGGAAATATTTCTCTGCTTTTAAGACGAGCTGCTATGTGATCCAAATAGAAGCATCAGTCAAGCTAAGGGAGGTTAGTTCCGGATGTGGAAGGGTGAGATCTGTAGCACAGGGTTATAAAAAGGAAGACTCACTGTTACCTTCAAACTACAGCGACATTAAACCAAACAAGAGGATTTACAGCCATGTTCTATGAAACTGTACTTAGCCTTGTCAGCTAATATGCTAACATGCTCACGGTCATGGTGCTAACATGATGATGATGATGATGATGATGATGATGATGATGATGATGATGATGATGATGATGATGATGATGATGATGTTAAGCAGTTATATTTGCCATGTTCATAGTCTAACTTTAGTCTTTCCATGCACACAAGTAAATCATCCTGAGAGCAGCAAAGAGTGAGAATGCTTTGTGTTTTCTGTCCAGGTCCATCGAGGTCATGCTGCCAAAACCTCCCCCTGAGTACAACAGCCTTCCCCATTGGCTGTCTGAGCTGACAGACACCAAACTAAAAAAGCTTCTGGAGCAGGGAGACTCCCAGAGGGTCCGAGAGTTATCACTGGCTCTTATTACAGTCCTAAATGAGGTAGGCCTATCCACCCAACATCAGTTAATATATTTCTATATTTATCAGTCCAATCATTTATCAATAGATAGATAGATAGATAGATAGATAGATAGATAGATAGATAGATAGATAGATAGATAGATAGATAGATAGATAGATAGATAGATAGATAGATAGATAGAGACTTTATTCATCCCCAAGGGAAATTCAATACCTGAAATATGCTTACACCTGTAATTACCTTCCAGTATGAGCAGACCAGGGAGTCGGTGCGGGTGTCCCGAAACGAACGCGCTCACCGACTCAGAGTCCGCAGCAACATCACCAGAGCTCTGACTGCTCTAGACCTGACCACTGTTAACGACATCCAGCAGACCTCCGCTGCTTTGGCTCAGTGCACGGTGAGCAGGATGAGAGGGAGATGATGTGTGAAGGAAAGGAAAGCGGACCGGAACAGAAAGACGGGCAATTAAAAAAGGATGTTGATAGAAAAGAAAGAAATAGCCTAGAAAGCAAACGAATGATCAGCTGTGTGTGTTTTCCAGGCGGTGAGTCGAGAGTTCATCTGTGAGGAGTGTCAGAACAGCACGCTGAACAAGCTGGAGTCCATGCTTGAGATACTGCAAACTGACACCAAACAGGGCACCGTCACTCCCACTGAGATAGCTGACAACATCCTGAACATCATGGGTAAGAAAGTTTGCTGCCTCTCTGTATATGCATGAGTGGTTCCAGCTCTCAGATCAGTGCAGGCAGCAACAAGTCATTTAATTATGCATGCTTATTGCTCAGTGGAGAGTAATGCATTTTCATTGGTGTTGCTTGTAATTAGATCACATATTTTGAAAGATAAGAGACCACAAGACACAGAGGGTACTATAAACTCTAAATCAGTTAGTCAGCCTTCTTGCCATGAAGGGTCTTTGTATTCTGTGTTTTATGTTCTACAGGATAGAATCATTTATTTCAACCAAACATGTATTTAAGGAAAAAGAGAAAATCATCGTTTCACTTGTCTCATCTCCTCTCGCTGCCTCCAGGTGATCTGATTCATCAGGTCAGCCAGTCGACATCCCAGTCTTACCTTCAGCCTCCCTACGTGGATTCCCCCTCATCCTCCTTCACCTCCTCTTTTTACTCCTCTGGTGAGGAACAAGGAGGCACTCTGTTAGACCCCTCACCCTCCTCACTGGAACCACACCCTCTGCGAGTGGCGGCCAAGGCTTACAGCCTGTCCTCAGTCCTCATGCTGATCCTCATGCATGCCCGTGTGCTCAACGAGGAGCCGCTTGTCCTGAGGGGAGCTGAGATCGCTGCCACAGGGAAACTGGCAGACCCCCAGAGCCTGCTCTGTTACCATGGCAACAACAGTCCAGGTGGGCTTGGGTAGTTATGTTTATGTTTATGTGGGTAGATTTACACATTAAAAGTTGTAATCACTATAGTTTATATCAGTGTTAAATTTGCTCCTCCTCTGTCCTCTCCTCTTCTACCAGAGTGCCAGCGGTTCTCCATCCCCCGAGCTTTCAACAACAGTCTTGGCAGAGCTGCTGCGGGAAACAGCATCATGCAGCTACTGTTTCAGGTAACATCAGAGAATGTGTAATATGATGGAAACTACTCATTGGAGTACAGATTTCTTCTTTTCAATTTTCTCTTTAAAGTGGTTTCAAAGAATTTGGCAGCTTGACAGCTGCTGGTGCCCAAGTCTCTCATCAGCATACACTCATACTGTAGATACAACTTGTCTGAAGTGGCCTCATATTTGACATCTTTTAGACTTTTTCTGCCTCTCTTCATCGGATCTAATTTGCTCCACTTTCCCTGCTTTCTTTTTCCCTCCAGGTGGAGTCCAACCCCTTCCCCTTCAACTATGTGGCGAACTACACCGTCTCCACTGAGGTGGCGTCCATGGAGTTCCGCACTGAAAACGGTACCCAGATTCCTATCTCTGGACTGGATGACAGTCTAGCCATCACAGTGGCGATTAACAACGCGAGTAGTGGAGCAGATGCAGGTCCTGAGGGTTCTGGCACTGGCAGAGTCCCCACAGCAGGAGCTGTTAACATCAGCCACTGTGACTCTGTCATTGTGAGTGTCAGCACGGGAAACACCAACAGGCAGGCAGGACTGTTTGTGCAGCTCAACTTTACCTCTCTGGAAGGTGAGTGCTCATGTTCAGCATTTATATACGTAACGTATTTCCTCAAATAAAAATTAGCCGTCAAACAAAAGCTGGATCTCTTATAATGGCTGGGGCCATGATCAACACAAACAAATAAAACCTGTGTCTCTGATAGAGGCCGGGGCAGAAAAACAAGGGTGGATAAACTCCTAGTGCATAAATATAAATTCAACAATATAGTCAGGCTATTTTCAACGCTTTGTTTTGTTGTTCAGGATAACTCATTTTAAGTGTTACTGTCTGATCCCAGTCATTTTATATCATTGAAAGTCCCAGCCAAACTGTATTTTGTAGTAACATACAAGAATAAGATGGTAGTAGATACATTTGAAGTGCCGTATGGAAACCTTGCAAGTAAATGAGTGACAATAAAATTATAAATAAAAGCCTTGTCAAGGAAGTAAGGGATTCTATCAACTGAAATGCTAGAAGGCTTTTACCTAGAAACAGAAAAGTGCTGAGTTTGTATTATAAGCATGACGCAGTAACTTTAACAGGGCAAACAGGAGTGGATCAAAACCAGGCTTCCAATTATACAAGCCTGTCTCAACTAAAGGCCTGATACCTCCTGCAGTTGAGGTTGATGAAGGCACGATTTGAGGAAATGCATAATGTGTTCAGTCCAGCAAATACACCCATTGGTTAAGCTTACAATATTGTTGTGTGTGTTTGTTGAAGTGGAAGGCACTTTAAAGGTCAAGTAGTGTTGTGTTGGGCTTTATATTGGGCTGCATTATAAAAGAAGTGGATTATTCTCACTTTCATTTCATTTGTATTGTCATAATGTGTCCAAGCAGCTGTGATGATGATGTAATTTTCTCTCAGGGATCAATAAAGAGCCATTCTGTGCTGTGTTGGCACTCTTTATAATTAAAGTGACTTCTAATGCTATTTCAGTGCCAGATATATAATTATGAGTCTGTCTAGTGTTTAATTGCAGCATGACAGATTGGCTGCATGAATTGCCAACATGTAGCTATGATATGCGCCAAAAAGGGATATTACATTCTATAGATACATTAATATGACAAGTACAGAAAGGTAAAACAGAACTCATTGTACTCACTTTGTGATTTGTGTAACTGCTGGCGCGGGTCCTAAAAGTGGTTTGATAAATAGAGGCCTAATTAGTTTCTTTATTCGCACAGTTTTATGCCTTTGTTTGTGATTGTACTGACCCACTTGCATTCCTCTCATTATTTATTCCTTTCCCTCTCCAGATGCCAGAGAGAAGGATAAAAGAGAAGAGGGTGTGGAGGAGCCATACATCACAGCATACCTTCATTCACACGAACGACCCAATGAGTTCAACTGCACAGACAGAAAACGTATCACACGCAGTATGACAAGGGGGCAAGATCTTGATCACAGGAAATACACCTTCTTCCTGTCGCCAGAGTAAGAGCTCTTGTTCATCCACTGCAGAATTAAACAGAACTATAGACTATTGTTTGTAGCAACTGAGGGCCAAGGTCAGGATCCCAGGTCACCAAACAGTTCATTTGGAATTGTGTTTCTGTACAGTTTGACCACAAAGAAATTCCTTTACCTGTGTCACATAGGTCCTGCGACACCACACTGGACTACTTTATCAACGTGAGCACGGCCTGCAACCCTGGCTCTCAGCCTATGGGTGTTCATCTGGAGGTCGGGGTGTTTGCCTCTCTGTGTCAGTACTTCAGTGAGAGTGAGAAGCAGTGGCGGACAGATGGCATGGTTCCCCTTGCAGAAACCAACGCCAGCAGAGCTGTTTGTCGCACCAGGCACCTCACGGCCTTTGCTGCAGGCCTGTTTGTACTGCCCGATGCCATTAGCTTTAAAGTGCCAGTCAGTATCAGAAAAACAAACACTTTTTTGTGCCCATGCACCAGATGAACACACACTTAAACTGTCTCCCTTCTCCTTCAGGAGCGTTCTGGAGCACCAAGCCTGGTTGTCCTGTTGGTGTGCGTGTTGGGATTACTAAGCTATGTTGTGGCAGCAGCTATCTTGCACAAGCTGGACCAGCTGGATCTTCGTCGGGCTGGTGTGGTTCCACTCTGCGGCCGAGATGGACTCTTTAAGTATGAGATCCAGGTCAAGACCGGCTGGAGCCGAGGGGCTGGTGAGTTAGCGAGGCAACACTGTAAAACAGCTGGTAGGTTGGTGAAAAGTATGCACATTTGAGTCATTTATACCTCAATGGGTATTCACAGAACTAAACTTACATACTACTCTATTAGCCTGAATATAGGCCTGAAAAGATGACCTTGATTAAAAGCCCTAGCTCCACTTGCAAGAGCTTTAAAAGAAGAATGTAATAAACATGGAAAACTGAAGAAAGAGAGTTTAAAACACAAACATGCACTGACATTTCACAGGCTGTGAATGAGCAAACCTCCTTAATCAACTTCAATTTCTGTCAAAAGTAAATTATTTGTTGTCAGGTCAGTGCTTTGATGACTAGAATAGCAAAAACTGCGATACTGCAAATGAATGTTGATATGGAGAGTCTGTGCAGACTTCAGAATGTGAGGAAATAGTCGATATAATGAGTCTCTCTCTGTCCCTCCAGGCACCACGGCTCATGTGGGAATCAGTTTGTATGGACGCGAGAGCCGCAGCGGACACCGCCATCTCGACAGCAGAGGAGCATTCACACGCAATGCTCTTGACATCTTTCATATTGCCACGGATACCAGTCTGGGCAGTGTCTGGAAAATACGAATTTGGCATGACAACAAGGGTACGGAGAGCCGCGGTCTTTGTTTGACCAACTGATATTTGATCAAACTTCTTGTAACCATCATTTCTTGATGCTCCCTCAGGTCTGTCCCCAGCATGGATGCTGCAGTATGTCTTGGTCAAAGACTTGCAGACAGGAAGCAGCTACTACTTCCTGGCTGAGGAGTGGCTGTCAGTTGACAATGAGAGAACTGATGGGCGCGTAGAGATTGAGGTGGAGGCCTCAGGTAAGAAACTGTAACCAAACCATCCTCAACAAGCATCCGCTGATGGTGCATGTGTGTTTGTTCACTCCATCGTGTTGCTTCCTCTTTCCTTCAGAGGAGGCCGTGCTTCGTCAGCTGCCTCGCCTTCTGCGGTGTGAGCTGCAGAGGGCGCTGTGTGAAAGTCACCTATGGCTGTCGCTGTGGGAGAGACCCCCCCGCAGCCCTTTCACCCGACTGCAGAGAGCCACGTGCTGCGCTGTGTTGCTGCAGCTCTTTCTGTTGGCCAACACTCTGTGGTACAGCATTGTGGTGGACAAGAGATACAGGTACAGGGACATTCCTTTTTAACTGTCTTCACTACCTACCTGTCTTTGTGTCCGCATTACAACCACTGACTTGTTTGACATTTGAATGCCATCCTGTGCTGCAGCCCGCGGGCCGTCTCGAGGTTTGCTTCATTAAATGGAGAAACGGTGGCAGCCGGTGTGGTGACGTGTCTCATCGTCTACCCTCTCTACCTGCTCGTGTTCACATTATTCAGAATGAGCCGCAGCAAGGTAACACAAACCTGCCCTAAACTACCACAGTCAAGGTCTTAGTACCTCCCAAAGTCCAAGCATGGAGCTGAACATTTGTCTTTGTGTGTGAATCCGTGTGTGTGTGTGTGTGTGTGTGTGTGTGTGTGTGTGTGTGTGTGTGTGTGTGTGTGTGTGTGTGTGTGTGTGTGTGTGCGTGAACATTAGTGTGTGTCTGTGGAGCAGGTGCCACCACAAATGGACCAGGAGTCAGTGGAAATTGATGACTTCCTGGACAACTCCATGGCTGGAAGTTCCTTCCTCTTTTTCAATGGCGAGGTTGAGTATCACAATAACACACTGGGATGTTCAGCTGAATGATGCATCATGATATGGTTACAGATGCTATAAAGTTTTTTTTTTTGGCTTTATTATGGAATCAATATTAAATTAGGATAAATTCCATGGTTTTTCCAGCCTAGTGATTAAGATAAAAATGAACAGTGCAGTCAAGCAAGGAAACATTTTCTGCTATTCCTTGTGAGATCATTAGTCTCTCTCTCTCTCTCTCTCTCTCTCTCTCTCTCTCTCTCTCTCTCTCTCTCTCTCTCTCTCTCTCTCTCTCTCTATGCATCCATCTCTCTCTGTTTCTCAGACCAACTCAGAGGAAACCAATGTGGATTTGCCAACTCCATCAACCAAAAGGTGACTTACTCTGTTGCCATGACACTACTTGTAGAGATGTAGATAATGCACAACTTTGCTTACTGGAAGATCAATGCCAAGCAGCATGTAAATGCCAGCTGTCTTCAAAGCGAAGATAAGAGAGATTTGAAGAATAAAGAGCATAAAAGACAAAAAGACGAGGAAAGAGTTTTTGAATTAGAGTATTGTTTTAAAAGAGCCTGAAAAGATCAAAAGTGTTTTTTTTATTTATTTTTTATATATATCTCTATGATTTCTCTCCTGTTCCAAAGCAACTACAAATCCTTCAGCCATAACTGTCTCAGCAGTCCAGTGTTACTACAACATAATTATCATCCCCTGAGAAACTTGAGCTTTAAGAGAGACAGAAGAAACTCTGAAGACCATCAGAGTAACGTAATCATTTGCTGAAGGCCAGACACAGCAGACAAAAGCTTTTTTTTTCATGCACAGGTCAGTTTGGAGATTTTAGTGGAAAGAGACCTTCAAAATACACATTTAAGTGTTCAGATTTCTGTTCTGGAAATGTACGCAAATTAGATAATGTATAATTATCATATTTAGACACTTGAAATATAAAAAATAATTGTCCTGATCTAAGTAATCGTCTGGGCAAGTTTCATGATCTGTTAGTTGAAATGATACCCCTATTCAGTATTCAGTATTCATCTGTCGTCTTTTTTTTTTTTTTTTTTGGTCTAAGAATGTGGAATTTTACAGTGCACATCTCTGAAGGCTGTTTTCTCACACTCTGAGGCAGGAGTCTCACTTCAGTAACACTTAAATAAAAACATTCCAGGTTTATTCTTCTTCTCATTCTAAAGGCTTTCATACAGGGGTTTGTTCAAGATTTCTGATGTGGAGATTAATGCAAAGTGGTTCATATTTAATTAGATAATGAATCATTTGCACATTTCAACAGGAAATTTCAGGATTGTTGTCTTAAGGAAAATGATTGTCTTTCATGGTGATATCTATTGCTATTACTAGAGATTTGCCTTTGCACTACATAACAACGCTTCTCGCTGTGTATTTCAGTGTGGAGAGTTGGGGCATGGCAGAGGAGGAGATGGAGGACAGGGATTGGCCAGAGCTGTTGAGTGATGTGTCTGTGGTGGGAGGGGCCGGCCATGGGGCGGGGCTGCCCAGGCTGAAGAGGGGTCAGGGGAGCAGGCACCTGGGCGTCGACATGACCTTTAACCCTGATGACGAGGAGGGGACTGACCAACGCAACAAGTATTTCACCTCCTCAGGTAAACGAAACACAGAGGCATCTTCAGTGACAGCTCGTTTGGTTGTATTGCTACACTTTCTGTGTCAAAGTTCAAGCGTTGCTTTTCACTCACAGACGAGGATCTCATCAAACACATCTTGACAGACGGACAGAATTTCTTTCCCCAGGCAGATGAAAGTGAGATGGCCGACCTGTAAGTGTGATCTCTGAGCAAGAGATTTGATCATTTTTCACTGAAATGAAATGAATTCACCAGCTTTACTTGGAATGTTTGTGGATTTGCTCAGACTTTATTTTATTTCCATTGCCTGTGTGTGTGTGTGTGTGTGTGTGTGTGTGTGTGTGCGTGCGTGTGTGTGTGTGTGTGTGTGTGTGTGTGTGTGTGTGTGTGTGTGTGTCAGGTCGAGCATTTTCGGAGATAAGACTGAAGTGATTCTCCTCCAGAAGCTGAATGAGCCTCTTCCTCTAGAATCTGTGAGAAGAGACCCACCAAAGACTGCTTTCACCTCAAATACAGGTGTGTGTGTGTGTGTGTGTGTGTGTGTGTGTGTGTGTGTGTGTGTGTGTGTGTGTGTGTGTGTGTGTGTGTGTGTGTGCGTGTGTGCATGCGTGCGTGCGTGCGTGCGTGCGTGTCTGTTGAAGTTTGAATTGTCAATAAAATTTCATCCCAGCACTCAGAGCCCGTATTAGGGCCAATTTTAATATCAATTAAAAAAAGTTAAGATCAGCTTAAATGGAAAGAAAAATAAAACCAAAGCGGAACAGGAACAAAATTCTGTCGCTGGAGTTCAGTGAAAATATTTAACAAGGGTCATTTTTTTTACCACATTTTACATAGAAAGTCTAATTAATTGGAAACCAAATGACTTCCAGCTTTATTGTTGTTGTTTGCAGCCCCGATAAATGCAAAAAAAAAAAGTTTTATTTAAAGTTTGCAAGTAAAGTCAGAAGAAAAACAAGCGTATGTCGTTTTCATCTCAGTCAGGCTAGTTTCTCTGGGTTCTTCTGCTCTGGTTCAGGATTTTTTTATCAAGCAAAACAATAGCAAGGTTCTTGTTTTCGATTGTAAATTGAATGCAGGTGCAAAAAAAAATGTTTCCTCTGCCAGTTCCATGAAATGTTAAGTACCGTCACAGCAACAGAGTCATTGTAAAAGATCTCCAGATCGGACTTAAAAGAGCATCCGAAAGCTGTTTTCCTCGTCAATCAATTATGTGCAAGCTGTTCCGCTGTTGATCTGCGTGCTTTGCTCTCTGGATTGGTGACACAGGACACATGAATCTTTTTTTTTAGCCCGATACTTTAGCTCTCATTATGTAACGAGCAAACTTTGATGGTTACTTGTAAATAGGATAGATGAGGAATGAGTAAAACTGTGTTTCTGCTTCCAGTAACGAGCCCAGTGCTGGCGGCTGTGTGTCTGGGCCGTCATAGCTATGTTCTGATGTGAAACCACAGTATATGCATCGTGCTTTCGTTTTGCTGCCTGAATTTTAATAAACAGAACAAATCCTTTCTTGTCAGAGGAAAACAAATTGAAAAGCCACTCTTGACTCTGCGCCAGACACAAAGTTCCTAAGACGGCATTTATTCTTCTCTGGGCAACTTGATGGATCTGTCAGACATGCTGGTCACTGAACAAACTTTGGAGTTTTTGTGGATACGTAACGAGACTGGAACTTATTTTCTCTTCTGAAGTGTGAAATGACTTTCAAATACTTTGTGTACTGTGAAAAATGGATTTACTTCACTGTTTTCATTTATTGCCTCTGGTCTTTCACTTCATCAGTATTTCCTTTCACACGTCCTCTTCTTCCTCCCGACCCTTCTCCTCTCCGCTCTCCAGTCGTGACAGATGTGTGTCGTCCCAGACGGTTTCCTCCCTGGTGTGGACGAGCTGTCCTGTGGGGCAGCTGGGTCGGGATCGCTCTGGCCAGCGGTGTTTCGATATGGGCGGGCCACGGGTTCAGTCAAAGCATGGCCATGATGTGGCTCATCTCCTGCTTTGCCAGTTTCCTGTGCTCCTGCCTGCTGTTGGAGCCACTTAAGGTAAACACACGTATTCTCAGATGCTCCTTCACACACGTATACACTTGTCTAAATTCACAATGTGCTGCAGTTTTTTTTCTTAATTTAAAGTTGTACTAATCAATATTATCACATTACCAATGGATCAAATAACTATGTGTAATTGGAACGATATTACCTGTTTCAGTGTCTGAAAGCTCGTAGTTTTGGATTTACAGCCTGCAGCTTTATTGTTCTGGTTCAGCTCCCATCAACCGCATTTTCAGCCACAGAAGGCACAGACAGCTCTGACACCCGCTGTGCTTCAAACAGCCACGTTAGAGACTAGCTGGTGAACATAGCGGAGCATTCAGCAGCTGAAGAGCAAAATATTTCCCTCAGGGGGCTAAAAGAGAGAGTGAAAATTGGACTTGGGCAAAAATACATCTCCAAATGAAGGCTGCTGATGCTCTGAAGCTGCTGGATGTGTAGATGTACGATGGTCGCCATCGGAAATCGAGTGAACCATGTTTAGAGAATACATAATCCTGCTGCTTTTGTGCCCTTGAGAGATGTAAGATGAGTTCAAAATGTGCTGACTGAAGTTTGGACTGCAGAAACGTTCTTTTGACTAAATCCCTGTTTGGCTTTGGTCACGTTAACACGACTCAGTTGAGCTTTTCCTCTTTCAGCTGACCAATCTGAATCTAAATTCACCGACCTCGTGAGTTCTCAAAGAGTTTCCAAACCCTAACTGAACACGCCCCCCCCCCCGTGTCACAGGTGTTGTGTGAGGCAGTTTACTACGCAGTGTGTGTCCATCGCCTGCGTCCAGAGGACCAGGATGTGCTGGTGGAGTTCCCCCGGGTGGAGAGAGTGGTCCAGCGGGTGCACAGAGTGAGACCGCCACAAGGCTTTGCTCTGTCTCAGGCTCGACACCAGGCCCGCAAGGTCCACATGCTGCACACCATGCTGAAGGTGAGTGAGAGAGAGAGACGGATGAGCTTCGAGAGATGGACGTTGTCTCTGTGTCTTCACTGTGTTGTGGACATTTGGACCTCTGTTTCTTGTTTGCTAACTTGTTTGAATTGTTGGTTTTCTTTTTCAGAATTTCCTGGTTTACATGTTTTTCCTGTTGGTGGTTTTGCTTCTCAACTACTCTGACTCAGCCAAAGATACACACAGTCTGAGACTGCGCACTCAGCTGCAACGAGCGCTACACACACCCGATTACCATAACATCAGCAGGTACACACACACACACACACACACACACACACACACACACAAACTTGTTGAACTTCAGTTCTACAGGGAAGATATTGTGGTGTTCAGTCAATGAGAAATTGTTTTTTCAAAAACATGAACTTTGGCTTTTTTTATTGGTTCCTTCTGCTGAGAATAACTTCTCGTACCTCCTGCTTGTCTGCTTGTGAGATTTGCTGATTTTTTTTAGGCAAACACAGTGTGTCTTTGGAAAAAAAAAGAACAGAAAAAATTCTGCTCCCATGACTGAGTTTTTCTCTGGTGTGCTCTTGAGATTTTACCTGGATGTGTTATTTTAGTGTAAGGAGTTTCAGAGTGCCATCTGATAAGATCTTATCAGCTCTCGAAAAAAACGTGTGTGTGTGTGTGTGTGTGTGTGTATAAAATATACAATTATATATGATATAATTTTACATAGATTTAATTATATTCAAATGTTCTAACCCTTTCTTCTAGCCGAGATGATGTCCTGATGTGGCTGAATGACTCCCTGTTGCCACGGCTACTGGACGACTCCACCCTCCTGAGAGACACAGGAAGCGTGTTGCTGGGCACGCTGAGGCTCCGTCAGATCCGTGACCCACAGGGTGAGATTTAAATGTGGTCGCTGTCTCTGCCTTCGTTGTTGACTCGGTGGAAGCTAAATATTTAAAAACCTGAGGCTCCTCTGATCTGACAGAAGACCTCACTGGCTTATTTAGTCAGTACACATGAAACATTGACATCTTTTCTTTGTTTCTTTGTGTCTGTCTTTCTTTGAATAATATTAGGTCAACTGCATAAAGGTTTTAATGTTTAACATCTCAGGCGCTCCAGCGGACATTATTACTACCATTTCTGAACACCTACTGTTGAACTCATTCTCTTTCATGTTTGAATTGATCCTTCCGGGGGAATAGATGAATTCAGTTTGCAGTTGAATGTCTGAACTTGTTGAAACTCTACTGTTTTTCCAGTTGCTGATGGTTCCAGTATCTGGGCAAAGGGCCGGGTTACATCTATCCCTAAAGACGCTGAGAATTTTACTGCATTCAGAGCTCGCAATGTGAACTGGTAAGGACAGGATTGAAAGCCTGGCTGTGACCAGGCAGGGGTTAACTTGTAGATCAGATTCAGTATCTATTTAAGATCTGCTCATCTTTAATGTCAGTGTCCTTTCTCCTGTGTCTCCTCCCACTCCTCTTTCCAGGGTGTGGCGTTTAGGTCAGATGGGGGTGAATAACAGTGCAGCTGTTGTCCAGCAGCTGAACAGAAGCCTGGAGGAGTCCTCTTCGTCCTTACAGCAGCTACAGCAGCAGCACTGGCTCGACTACAGGTAGTGAATGTGGGAAGATGGGACTGAAAATACTCGAAAAACTACATAAAAAACATCATAAGTCAAATTTAGAATCTGTCATATGTGGTATTATTCTCCCCTCCCACCCCACGTATTACAGTTTATGGAAGTTTATTTTTTAGACTTTCAGAGTGCTCACTGATCTCACTACCAGGTTATTCCAACGTCCAGGGGCCAAAAGCAAGGGAATAGAAATCGGGCTTGATGTGCGAGTGCACACAATTTCACAATAGTGGAATAAAACAGTCAAACTTGTGGTGCTATAAATCTGGAGTGGAGTCTCCCTGAAGAGCATTTTCTCTTACAGCCTACAGTCATTAAAACGCTGCATATGAAAACATTAAACGTGAAAATAAAAGACAGAAAACAGGCCAGTGAAGAACGTGCTAAGAATGTGGGCTGGCTTTCAACAATTGTTCTGTGAATAATAGCTGATGGTACAAACAAAACTTGAATCCTACCACAATTGGTGTTAGGTTGCAGGTTTTCAGAGGGGAGCAACAGAAAGCCAATAAATAGAGGGTGTTGGAGGTATCTGACAGCACACTTAACTGTGTCGTTTGAACAAAAGGGAGTTAGTGCTTTTTATCTCTCATATGAAATGAAACTTCCTGTGATAGAAACGCCCATCTTAACTAAGATAAATGAAATATGAAAGTTGGTTCCAAAACAGAGAGCTAGCCAAAACAGACAGTGAAATCTCTTGACTCCTGATCTCATCACAGTCCATTAAGCGTGTGTGTGTGTGTGTGTGTGTGTGTGTGTGTGTGTGTGTGTGTGTGTGTGTGTGTGTGTGTGTTCATAGGACCCGTGCAGTCTCTGTCGAGTTCTCGCTCTACAACATCAACACAAACCTCCTGGCTGTCTTCTCCTTCCTGTTTGAGTTTCCAGTTTCTGAGCGTGCCCAGTCTAGCCTTGACCTCATTGTCATCACTCTGTGGCCAATTACAGGCCTGGACCTGCAGCTCCTCCTCATGGTAACCCCAGGCAACCCCTCTGAGACTGTCACTAATCACAAAAACTGCTGACCACCAAGACACCTGAATCCTCTCCTCTGTCCTTGGCTTTGATACAGTTTCACGTTGTGGCCTCCTGTTTTCCAGATTGTCCTCCTCGCCCTGGTGCTGTATTTCCTGGTGCGGGGCGTCTTGGGCTTCCTCAGAGAAGGCTATGCGTACTTGCTGTCAGCCTGGAGACTCCTGGGCATCTGCAAACTGGCTCTGGCAGCCTCTGTGTGCGGGCTGCACCTGAGCCGCTGCACCATGGCCACGCAGCAGTGGGCGTCATACCTGCAGCGCCCGCGGGACGCCTTCACAGACTTCTACCCGTTGGCCAGACAGAGCCAGATGTACACAGTCATGTCTGCAATGCTGCTGTTCATACTGGTGCTCAAGGTAAGAGAGAGAGGCTATCCTTATCAAGGAGTGTATAGATTGGTTAAAATGCAAATATTTGGACAAAAGCACATAAATGTCCTGTAAAGACTACAATGTTTAGACCAGCAGGAAGAGATGGCCAAAACTGTGAAATGAGGCCCAAGTTGTAATATACTGGAAGTTTCCATTCAATGCCAACAGAAAATCATTTTTCATGTATTTCTGAGTTGGTTCACGCTCTGACCCCCTCCCTCTCTGATGGTCCAGGCGTCCCACCAGTTGCGGTTCCTCAGAGAGTGGGCTGTGTTTGGCAGAGCTCTGCGGCGCTCAGTCTGGGAGCTGCTGGGAGTCGCCCTTGCGTTACTGCTGTTGGTGCTGGCTTACTCACACACAGGACACCTGGTCAGATTCTTTTCTCTTGTCTGCTCCTTCTGTTTCTCTCTCGCTGAGCCTCTCCCACACACACACACACACACACACACACACACACACACACACACACACACACACACACACACACACATAAACATAGACAAAACATGCTTCACTGTCATGCCTTCAAACCTCTTTCTGCAATACCAGTTGATAGAATTTCCCATAAAGCTTTACTTTAGCACAGACAGCATAGCACAGCCTCATATATGCCGACATACAGCCTTACTGAAAGATGAGTGTGACAACACATCTGAGTTATATGAGTTTATATAATATATAATGCTCGAGGAAAAGTCTAAGTGATGCATATAATATACATGTTACCCAGCAGATTAGTTTTGACCTTATTTAAGCAGCATGTTTCCTTGAGGTATAGTCAGGCAGGCAGACAGCCCTGCCAGAATGGAAGCATAATTATCTTACATAAACTAACATGAACAGAAGGAAGAAGAGCAAGAAGAGGCGTAAAAATAGAAAATGGTTTTAAACACAACAATGAAATAATGGAGTTCATAATGATGGGTCATTTTCTTTTCAAAGAAGAGTGTCTTCCCCAAAAGTGCCTTACTTCTGGTCATGACTGATGGTGTGAAACCTTTAAAAGGAGAACAACAAATACTGAAGCTCCAAATAATCAGGTCCAAATTTCACTTTGGTCAACATATTTGTTTCAAATAACTTGTATGACAAAAGCATATGCTAAATGTATGTAATGTAAAATAAATAGGTATTTTTTTCTGCCTCTGCAACACTGGTGGCATCCATATTTGAAGCATTGCAATCACCACCAGCTCACTGGTTCTGCTGATATTGATCTTCAGGTGACTGTTGTTGCTCCATGTGATGAAGATCTCCATCAGTCCTCTGTGCTGCTCTGTAAAATAGTCTCTCAGTGAAGTTTCTCACTGGAAATTATTCACTATAATCATACATGTCAATATTGACATAACTTCCATTTCACCAAAACACACTTAATGCCTTTAATTAAATCCCCTCAAAGTCTTCACTACATATATTATATGAGTTACTGCTTTCACTGTTTTTGATTTGTTCAATATTCTCTATGAAGTACTGCGAGGAACCAGCTGTTTGAAATGTTTCTTCCTCCGTCTCCTTCACTCCAGCTCTTCCACTCTGTACTGGACGGCTACGGCAGTGTGAGCTCTGCCTGTCTGTCTTTGTTGGGCGCCGGTGGACGTGGTCTCCTATCATGGCGTGCTAGCTGGATGACTACCGGCCCCTCTAGCACCGTCTCCTCGCTGGTGTTCCACGCGAGCTTTGCCGTACTTCGGCTGGTGTTGCTGTGGTTGGTTACGTCTGTGTTGCTGAGGAACTATCGGCGCGCACGAGCAGAGCTGTACCGTCCAGCTGTGGATCTGCAAGACTACGAGATGGTTGAGCTGTTCCTCAGAAGACTCAAAATGTGGATGGGTCTCAGCAGGGCCAAGGAGGTACATGTCCTGCTTAGTGTTGACAGCTGCTGTGGCCATTTCTGGAAGAACACAATAATAATTTTACTTTATAGGGACAAAATATTAAGGCTATTTAGAAAGATATGCACACTTTTCCCCTAATCTTCCGTCCTCTCTTTTTTCCTCCTCGGTTCTCTTCTTAGTTCCGTCATAAGGTGCGTTTCGAGGGCATGGAGCTGCCACCGTCCCGGTCATCCTCCACCAGCGACTGCAAGTCCCTGTGCTTACCGCCGCTGGATGGTCCTGACTCCCCTCCCACCCCAGACAGCGTTGACGCGGGCTCTGAGGCCTCATGGCGCCCGGCCTCCTCTAGCCCCTGCAGCCTGACGGAAGCGCCAGGGATCGGTCTGGGACTCGGGCTGGGCCTGGGTTTGGGGCTCGGTCCAGGAGTGGTGATGGGAAGTACCAGTTGGAGGGAGAGAGCGGAGACCGAAGCCTCTCTGAGGAGGCTCCTCCCCACCCTGGACGCCCTGCTGCAACAGCTTGACCGTGTCACCGTGGCAACAGAGGATTTGTACCACGTCGAGTGCAGGCTGGAGCGTGCCCAAAGGAAGAGGAGGCATAGAGGGAGGGAGAGAGGAGGTGCTGGTCAGGGAGGAAGGAGCGAGGCAGGACAGAGAGGGAAGGGGGAGGACAAGGACTCTGCTGGATGGAGAGAACGAAAGAGTGGCAAAGAAAAACACAAAGGGAGCAAAAAGGGGAAAAAGACAGACAAAAGTGAACTTCCAAAGGACTGTGGAAACACTGCTGCCAACCCCAAAAAGACTTCAGCAGCCACACATGTTCCCTTTTTAAAGCCCAGACCAGCTTCTGCCACGACACACACACCCGCCCCTCAATCAGCAGCCAAACCTTCAGTGAGTGCACCTCCACCTACACCAGTCTTAGATAAATCTGCCTCTGACTCCTCCTCCTCTCTCCCCGTCTCATCAGCAAACACTCCCCCTTCCCACATCCCACTGACCAAAACACCCACTGCACCTCCACCTACCCCTGCAACTAACCCTTCCTCGCCATCTACCCCTGCCCCCACACCCACTAGCCGGGACTGGGACCCCCCCACAGAGAGAGAGGCCCTCCCTTCCTCTAGTCTGTTCAACCACCCGGCTCACACTACCACCATTCCTACACGCAAGCGAAAACGCAAACCTCCACCCCTCAAAAACAAGGTGCACCCCAACCTAGACAGACATGCCCCTGGACACCCTAAATCCTGAGGACTCTGGATAGATGGACAAACAGAGGTGAAAGGTGGAGTAAAGGAACGCAAGAGTGAATGTCGGATTAAGGACGAGAGGAGGACGGGGGCAGCAGGTTTTGTCCCCCAGGTGCCCCTCTCTAAACCCGAGCAAAGGAGAGAAAATAGTGGATGAGAAAGTCTAGAAGCAAGCACAAGAAGGAAATAAGAAGAATCCCAGAGCAGAGGAGCAGTTTGAGGCATTTAAAGATGAACAGAAAGCAATAAAATAGGACTTTGCAGGTTTATGAATCGTGATCCGTCCCAATCCCAGTTCAGTTCTCTCAGAAACAAGGTGCAGGTCACCAGATGTTAACTGAGCTGGTTTTGTCTGCCACATGAAGCTCAGCATTGAAACCAAGGAATACTCCTGCTCCTTATTTCCCTGGACTAAACCTGACCCCCGACCCCACGTGACCCTGGAGGTCACTGACAGGAGCACACGATCGTGCTCACCTGAGAACTTTACCAGTTGAAAGCAGACAATGCAATCAGTCTTTTTGTGTATCTCAGAAAATTGTGTCCTTTTTTTCAGTTATGTTGTCTGTCTACATATTTTTATATTTTATATTTCGGTCACCATGGGTACTTTTTTTGTGGCCTGTCTGAAAATAGTCATGTTTTATGGACCCACAGATATACGCACATCCACATATACACATGCATAGAAATAACACTGTAGGCACAGATGCGCTAATTGTAACGTGCCACACATTTCAGCCCACTGAGGTACAAGAGAAAACAAAATCGAGCATACACACACACACATGGTTGTTGGGATCCCAGCAGCCAGTTCTTCAGGGTGCAGATATAACCATCCTCTCCTTACAGGAAAAGTATGAAGAAATGAAAAAGATAGAAGGACAAAGGGAAGCTACGCGTAGTGACAAGGAGGAGGTGTAGCAGATGGTTGTAGCGCAGAACAAAGTAGCACAGAAGTGTTGGCAAGAAGAGGGAAAGAAGACAGATAAAGACGGTGCTCAGTGTAGGAGTTTGGTTGGAGATGAAAGTTGAGGAAGCAGGAAGGATTTCATTTATACATTACTGAACATTTATTTACACACACGTTCCCCCATCATAAAGCTATAATAACTCCCAGTCTGATTATCTTTTTAAAATGTTTTTTTTTTTTTTAATGTGTTGTTTTCATTATGGATGTGATTTAAAAGCACTTTTGTTCTGATGTAGATTCTTGGCGAGGCGTGGTGTAAAGTAATAAGCTTGGTGTCCAAAACCAATAGAGAAAGCTTCACTCATACTGTATCTTAACTATAAACGTTGCCAAAGCTTTTGCATCATTTATGCAGTGTTACCACGCCAAGTAATTCATTCATTCATTTTGTACTTAGCACTTTATTTCCTAATGGAGCTGATATCCAATGCCATATTTAACTCTTGTGTCAAGTTTTCATTTCATATCTTAACAGCTACATTATAGAAACATCCTAATAAGTATTATCAAGGTGTTGAAGCCATAGCGAGTAGTTGTGTTTGTACTTTCGTCTGCTCTTGATTTTTTATGTCCTGTTTTGATCAACATACGTACTTCTGTGTCCAATGGGCAGATCTCAGGGACCCCACCCTTTTCCCCAAAACCTGGAAGAACCAGGAAATCTAGAATTGGGGGCAAAGTAGGTGTTTTCAGTAATCTAAGAATCAAAGAAATATGTATTTCGAGGTGAAATCATGCCACTGACTTTGACTTCCAGCCTATTTTAGACTTCAGCTTTCTTCTTCTCTCAGCCAAAAACTGGGAAGTTATGTGTCAGCGCTCTGTTTTCGTGGGTTTTTAAGATTTGAAAAAGGGAAGATGTTGCAGAGGTACTGATAAGTCACGCTTAAGTGTGATTGAGGCCCCTTTTTCTCGCTCTTCCACTCAAGCTCCAACATTACACGGCGTAAAGCAAAGCACCAACACCCTAAATGATTTTATTTTGAAACATTATCACACCTTTTTTCTGCCCAATAAGATCTATAAGTTTCAGGATCTCACGAAAGAAAACCATTTCAGTTGTGAGTGTACATGTCTGTATATATTGGTGCGTTGTGGTGTATATATTTTGGCTTTTCATGATCAGTATTGTTTATGTGCTGCAGTGGCATAAGCATAGGTCAAGCACTGGTGTTGCAAACCCCAAAGTTTTACATTTCTCCAGTCTAACTGAAGCACTACAGCCAAAGCTATCAATCTATTTAATATAAATCATTGTTCACAATATGCCACTTACAAAGCACAGGTGGCTCAGCAGTCAACAGTTAACGCCTCTGCTATGTGTACGGCGCATTAACAAGATAGTGCCAAAGCTCGCCTTCTTGTCCTCCAGATGTCACTGTATGTTGTACCATGCATTTTGTTTTAAAACGGTGTTACAAACATGTCTTTGCTCTTCTTTGTATCTCATATCTGTATTTTGCAGTTGCAGCACTTCTGCTTTTGCACTTGACAAAGTCAAATAAAGACTTTTGACTGCTGAACGTTGCATAATGAAATAGTTCTGGTGTCAAATAATAAAATCAAATGCTGTAGTCAAATAGTCGTTCCCCTGATCTTTGGTACAGGTTTGTGGTCTGCAATCAAGCGGTCACTCAAAGAGCACAAATCCAAAACTTCATGTTCACTTTTTATTCCACACACATATTTACACACAAACACAACCTGCTCCCAAATGTAGTGTTCTGTACAACTTTGCTCATCTCATGTTGCACATCAGAAGCATCGTGATTAGACCTAAAAAGTGCAAAGCAGTAGCATTTCAAAGATTTTCAAAAAATATGCAGAAATTACTGTCTTCACATATCAATACTTCATCACAAAATAAGCCTTTATAACACCGTGAAGCTCGTAAGGTTTCCGAAACAAAGTCCCAATTGGTTTAAGTCAAAATCAGTGTGTCATCCTGAATACTCCCACACAGAGAGGTGAAAGTCAACTCACCTCAGCTCTAAGGCAGGTGTGTGCATGTTTGTGTGTGCATGTGTGTGCGTCTGCCCAGGCAAGAAGTGTAATCAAACAAAATCCGTGAAATCATCCACTGTTGATACAAGTCTCTTCCTCTGCCCGGAGGCCTCTGGGTTTGCTGCTGGAGTGCTCTGCTGAAAGGACTTGTTCTGCTGAGTGTGTCCTTGGGTCAGAGAGATGCCGGGGGTCGAGCGAGACTGGATGTCCTCCTGGGCCTGTACCAGAGCACAGAGATGACAAGAAGGATGAAATTCATGAGAGAAAATTGAAAGACATGATGAAGTAAAAGTAGTGGCAGTGTTCTTTTGTGTGCTTTCTTACCCTGGTCCTGATCCTCTTAATGTGTCGTAATCTGGCTAACCACTTAGAGGCATAAGCATCAGAGGGGTTGGCTCTGTATTGATGCACCAATGAGGCCATCTGTAAGTAGACAAAGTGGAGTGAATTATGTGTGTGTGTGTGTGTGTGTGTGTGTGTGTGTGTGTGTGTGTGTGTGTGTGTGTGTGTGTGTGTAAGTGTATGTGTATGTGTATGTGTGGTGAGGCGTGAGCGAGAGAGATAAGGGGAAGACTTACATTTGCATGCAGAGCCATCTGTCTGACTAACAGTGGAAGGTTGCGGTCTGAAACAATTTTTGCCACCGTTGTGTCTACTAACCCTTCTAGATCTGAAAGAGAGAGCAAGATAAGGAGTAAAAAGTAAAACAAAACACAGTGTGGTGCGAAAAAAGACCAGCAAAAGGCAGGTATCAGCTCACCTTTGCGGCACTGGAGGGTGACCAGGTTACACTGGTAATCGAGGGGTTTTATGATGACTTCCACAAAGTTAAACTGACCCTAATTGGAGGAAAATAGACAAGAGGTTAGAGCGGAAGTGCAAAATACATACTGCAGATTTCAGATGCTGAGCCATGTATGCATGTACCTTAATAGTGCCCAGTTTGTACTCCTCTCCAGAGTCATTGTACACTACCATAACAAAATCGTTGCCAATGTGCCGCTTTTTGTTGCAGCAGCCCTTGTCGCTCTCCCTGTTTGGCATCAGTGTGGCTATGTGGAAGATAGCTGCACAGAAACACTTTCATTAACAACATGTAGACCGGCTGTGAAACAGAAAGAATAACTCAAGTACCATAAATGTCACTCTTTTCCCTGTCACACACGTGCTCACCCTGCATGATGTCATCATGCCAGCAGTAGGTGAACTCTCCGTCATCTCCATACTGGTCGAGGCCTCCGAGGAAGATCTGGTCGGGGTCGCAGTCTTTCAGATGGATTAATTTTCCCAGGCCTGTTAGGAAGGCAGCGTAGCGGTTGGAACCGTACTCATTTGACAGGATGGCAACCTCATTGCTAACCTGAAGAGAGTGGACATGAATGTGTTTAGTCCGATAGTAAATGAATTATCTGAAAGTAATATTCAATTAGACAGTAATCAGTGTTCTTGTATTCTCACCTGACCAGCTCCTACAAACACCACTCCGATCTTATGGGTATCATAAGGAGGCATCTGGTCCAGAACCTTCACAGCGCGGTCAACCACCTAGCACAGAGAGCAAACACCGTCAACAACGCTTAATGAAATTCACTGGAGCAGATCCCAGGTCAGCCGCAGAGGTCCACTAACCTGAGTTTTGGGCAGCAGCAGCGGCTTGTTGGCTTCATTTCCAAAGAAAGGAGAGTGGTAGAGCTGGAGGAAGACAAAGCTAGAAGAGACAGAAAGAAGTAGGCTGAGAGAGAAATAAGTGCTGGGCACAAGACTGTAAGAGCCCATATGTTGACCTTTGTTTGTACATGACATTTAAAACACAACAGATGTGTGACTCATGAGCGGTGTATAGACTATATTTCATTCCATTCAAGGCTGCTATTTCAGATTTTTCATCAGGTTGAACAATCTTTCTATTTAAATCTGGGCTGTAATTAAAATTTTCTTGACTGGCAGGCTGCCACTGGATCACAGCAGTGGAGCAGAGATTAGCTTACAGACTCGGGGTGATACATTGCATCATATATTTGGTAGAAACAGACTGCAGTAGTTTTTTTATGCAAATCTCAGAGTACCTGGGGCTCAGTCCAGAGATTTTCTCTGTGTTACTGGGTCCGGGTCGACTGTGGTACGAGTCCCTCTCTGTCCTCCTTTCCCTCCTGGAGGAGGGGGCAGATACTGAGATGGTGTGACCCCGGGGTCGGTGGCCTCCGCTGGGAGAGATGGGTCCAGGTTGCGCTGGTGCTGCTGGGAACTCCAACCTCATCCTTGCTCCTCCACTTTGAGATGACACTACACCTGGGTTTTCACCCGCTTGACTCTGACCGCCAAGTCCATTAATGTCCCCTCCTGTGCTTCCCTCTGCCTTCTCTTTCTCAAAATGAGGCTGCTGGGGCTGAGGCTTGCTGTCTGAAGGTGCTCTGGGCCACGAAATGTCTCCTGACGTTGTCTCTGACTCCAAAGCGGCCTTGGAGAAGGCTTCAGGTAAGGTTTGGAGCTCGGGAGATGAGCTGGACTTGTTCAGTCCGTGACCCTGGGACTGAGTGTGGGTCTGGAAGGGAAGCTCGGGCCCTTGGCTGCCTGGGGTGGAGGGTCCCAGAGTGGGCTGATCGATGGGGATCGCTCCCTCGCTCACTTCCTCCAGCGTCGACTTTTCATCATCTTGGCTGGAAGTGGAGGAGGACTGAAGGAGAAAGATTTCATAGATAGTCAAAGCCATATGAACGTACATTTATCAGTCTGTATTGTTTCTCATGTGGTATCTTGTGTAGTTGCTGTAAAGCAGAATTAATAAAGTGGACCAACAATCAACTACCTACCCTGCTGAGTGCTCCAGGCGGTGGGGTCTTTGTGATCTTGTCCGCAGACATGAAGATGGGATCAGACGTCATTGGCTCAAACTCTTCACTCTCCAGCCAATCAGACGGGGTGTGTGCTGTGGAGATCCCTGACCCTTCCTCCAGCACCACCACAGAGTCTACAGCAGGACACAGCAACAACCATGTGAGTTGTAGGTGGATACAAAAACTGAAGCATCCCCCTGACACACACCTACACGCACCCGCATGCATTTTTGCACGTCTACCCGCACACACACCACTGTTGTCCAGTATTAGTAAGACTATGACAGAGACATAAGAGACATAAAAGCATACGCAGGTGTAAGACTCCCACAACAAACATCAAAGATTTCATTTCAGCTGTCAGTGGTAATTCTGACACCTCACACACATCCTCTCTAAATCTACATTCTAGTTAAATCCATATTGTAAGTCAAATCAATCATGGTAACATGATCAAACAAATACTGATCAAACAAACTCAAAAGCAGTCAGGCAAACACGCATGTGAACAGACATTGAGATCATGACCTTCAGTAAATCCAACCTACAAACACTGAGATCAGAGACAAAGACAGATCAATGCAGCAGGCAGCTTCTATCCATCACTGGCTCATCTACTTGATTTTTCCATCAAGACGCATGCATCTGTTTGGTTGGTTTGCTGGTTATCTTGGCCCAAACGCACTGCAGCTCCTGCAACAGCAGCCCAGACCAGGCCCTCCAGTCCTGTTATCTCCCAAATAACAGTCTCCCTACACTCGCAGAAGAAGAAGCCAATACAGCCAGGTGTCGTTGACACCTGAGCATGATGGCGCTCAAAATTGCAAATTTCTTCATCGCCACACTGGTCTACCAGTAAAGCAAGGAAGAGCACATTAGCTGGATGAGGTCTGGGCTTTCCTGTTGGCAACATCAGAAAGTCAAAGGTTAAAAGTTCAACCTGGGAGTATATTTCAGTGTCAAGAGTTAGCGAAGATGATTAGGAAGGAAAAGCAAATCATGGAAGGAGTCAAAAAATAAATCATGATCCATCTTTGGGTGTCACCGGATTGATTGATCCTAGTGCAGGCATGTTTTCAGCTTCATTTGTCATGGACCCTCCCTCCCTCCCGTGTTAATAGAAGACTGATGGGTAAAGCAGAAATGCTAAATTCCTTCACTTGCACAATTTTCGAGTATAGGACAGCAGGTCTTTTGCACAACTGAGTTATCTGTGACAGATGTGCAGGGGAGGGCTGCACAAAGGAAATCATCTCTCACTTTCAATTGACATTTTGAAAAACACAACGTATTTGCTTTCTTGGTGATGAGAAGATAGATTCCATTCACAGGCCTGTACATTAAATACAGACTGGAGCCAGGAGATGGCTACCCTGGCAAAGCATAGCAGGAAACACTGCAGTTTTTGTACTAATTAAGCAAACAAGATATAACATAATGTATTAATTAGTGAGTCTTAGAAGTGCTGGAAGGCAGATTTTGTTACCTTTGGACAGAGGCAGGTTAGCTGTCTCCACCTGTTTCAACTTCTTAAGGTAAACTAAGCTAACTGGCTTCTGGCTGCGGCTTCATGTTGACCAGACAGATATGAGAGGGATAGCTCACCTCATGTAACTCATCAAAAATAGCGAATAAGCATATTTCCCAAAATGTCAACTGTTCCTTTAAGACATTTAATTGGTGAAACAGTATTTCACTCTTCAGATAGAGAGCGGATTTAATAAGAGATGATCAAATGTCACTTCCAGTTTGTGCTGGCAGACCACTGTATTGTGTAAGTGAGAAGAAATACACTACGCCAGGTGTTTTCTGGGGGGTGGGGACACACATGTGGTGAACGGTACCTGCCCAGGAAATGCTCCTGTGCAACCTGCCAGGAGCTGGGGGGCCTGGGAGGGCAGAGCCCGAACCCAGAGACCAGAGAGAGCCGCCAACTGCAGGCGGGACGCCAAAGGACAGGTCGGTGACACATGACGCCACATAAGACACCACAGCCAATCACAAACCAGCATTGTGGTGAGGATGAAAAAACATGAAAACAAACTAATGAGAACAAGGCAAAAAATTCTCAAAGGCAACGAGAAAAGAAAAAAGGTTGAAAGGAGAAGTGAAGAAAAAAGATGATGAAGGAAAGAGAAAATGGAAAGATGAATATCTGGAGGCAGGCGAGCCCAAAGGAAGAGAAAAAATAAACAAAAGCACAGGACACTGGGCAAAACCCCCCAAAACATCTGAGTTGTAAAAGCATGTCAAAGCAGTGATCTTTGACAATCACTGATTCACAGGCAATTTGGCACTTAGTTCAGTCCATTAAAGGAGACCCAGGACAGGCAGTCAGGCGATGAGAGATGCGTTCATGCGCAACATTACACAAGTCCATAATGACTTTCTGCTCAGTAGCTACAGTACACATTCTGGATGTGCACTTGTGCTTATGTTACTGATAACACAATGACACCTTTATGATCTCACATTTTTGGAACAAATAATTCAACTGCACTGAGGAATTGACCACCTAAACATAGCAGAGACAAGATGAAAATGTCAGACAAACTGTCTGATCTTTCTCTCGTTCTCTTCTCAGACTGTTACTCACCAGTGTTGGAACGCTGGAACAGGTTTGCCTTCCCTCCGATGCTGCTGTGTGTTTGCGTTAGGGGCTCGGAGACGGGGGTCGGTGCAGGAGCAGCAGTGCTGGCGGGAGCACTGGCTGTCTGGTTAGGCGGCTCCTTCACTCCCTCCATGGCCATGAGGACGCTGGAGAGCTCCTGCAGCGGCATGTTGCCGAGCTCCGAGGAGAAGGGACTGGGTGGGTTCTCCAGACACATGAGCCAGCTCGTGTTACCTGTGACAGCAGTCAGAGAGACAGAGACTTGTTTACTTCAGCCCATTGCACATTTTTAGACTTTTTATACAGTTAAATAAATAATAGAAAATAACAAAGAGACTAATGATCGTACTATTATTTGTTTGAGTGATCCAGATTTTGGTAGATTTGGCAGTGTCCATGTCACCTGCTTGATTTGTCCTCTTCTAAACGTTTCATGAGCTAATTTGGAGGTTATCATTTCAAATTAATTAACTAAACATTTTGTCATTGGCAGTATGTTAGCCCAGCAATCTAGGATTCTATCAGATCTTTGGAATAAAATCATAATCATGTGTCATTTCACTGATTCACAGATTTTTTTTTTTTAGGGTTTTGTATATACGTTTCCAGTTCATTACAGTGAACTATACTACTGTGTTATGTTTTTTCCATGCTGCTCTTCCGATAAATGGTAATGTCCCAGTTGATATCATTGCCATTTCTTTTTCTATATTGATCCATTTTTTTCATCCATTTCATTATTGTGAGAATTTGTGTTGCATGAAAATAACTTGTGTACATTTGGAGCCCCTCCACCCTCTTTCTATTGAAGTAAGGTTTCAGGTTTGAGTTCTCTGTCTCCTGCTATTCCAAATTAAATTTGAAATCATTTTATTCCATATATTGAAATATGATCCTGGTATGAACATTGGTAACACTTGGGATGAAAGGAAAAATGGTGGAAGGACCATTATTTTTCTTGTTGCTACTCTGCTTAGTATTTTGTCACGTCTTATTCTCTTTCCAAAACACAAAAAATTATTCTCATACAGTTCATCTAGATTCTTATTCATATTGATACCCAAATATTGTATTTCCTTTATGTCCCACCAAGTTTCTTACCAATTGTTATTCTTCGTTTTCAATTCTTTAAGCACCGATTCCTGTGGTGATGTAAGATCTCAAACTCATGTCATCTGCATAAAGCACTAATTTATGTGTTTCTTCTTTACGGTGTTCTGTTTACAGTCAATCAGCAGATAATGGTGTTCATTCTAATGTCAAGTGTGGTTTTCATACCAGACGGTCTCCGTATGAAGATCTCTGCCCAGCCCTGTGTGAGCATGGGGACAAACTCAGCCAGGCTGGGGTTGTCTTTGAGTGGCAAGGGGGCAGACGGGGTGGCAGACATGGAGGACGGAGGACCCAGACCATCCAGGGTGGAACTAGTTGGGGGAGACAGCGGAGCAGCTAACTCGCCCTCAGAGGGGGACACCAGAGGACTGAGACTCTGAGCAGGACCAGCACGTAGAGCGTGGCCGCCTGGAACGGACATAGGGAGGAAGGTCATCCACATCATTATTTTGCAGCTCCTCTCATCACATTATATCCAGGCCAGTTGGAAACAGGAAGCTCGTCTGGTAACATGTTCAGATTTTTGGCTACAATAAGGCATAATGACACGACATGTTCCAGTGGACTGACAAAGCAAAAAAGATTAAAATACACCACATGCACAATATACAGTACAAGTACATACAGACATTAATGTATGGAAGATAACAACGAAAACGTATAATTTTGCATGCCATTTTCCTTTGAATGTACTTTGACTCCACACAGAGCAATGATAAATAACACTAATCTTCATATGCATGAAATGTAACAGTGGACAGCAGTCTAAAGGCGATGAGATAACACAGACAGGCAAAGATAAAAGCATGACTGTAAATCTGCGGAGGCTAAAAGGTATAGATTATTTCTCATTTCAAGACAGCGGGAACTTATTTGACCTTTCAAAAATGGATATAATAAATGGAATGGAAATAGCACTGTTAGCCTGATGCTGGTAGATGCTGACTACAATTATTCTACACAAAGGTTTGTCCAGTCTAAGGTATTTGAGTATCGTCCCACAAAGTAGAAATGTCCCTTCAATAGCAAAAACACAGTTGTTGTCCAAAATAATGACAAGAGAAGCTGGTGTATCCTGAGATGCTATGAGTGTTACCTGCCAAGCAGCTGAAAATCTGTTACCTGACATGGAGCGGACTCGTATGCGTGTGGCTCTGCTGTGCTGCTGGCTCGACTGTGACTCCAGCTTGGCTGGAGCCTCTTTGGTAATTCGAGTATGTAGTGATGGATCTGACCTGCAGGACCAAGAAAGAAAAATGATTACAAAGCAGCTAACGAGAGTCTACAGCCATGCTAGCAACATGGCACAAGAGTGCTTTGAGCCAAATGCGAACGTTAGCATGCTAACATTCTCACAGCTACAAATTAACATGCTGAAGGTTGTTAGATATAATGTTTACCATGTTCACCATCTTAAGTTAGCATGTGAGCATGCTAACATTTGCGGATTAGAACTAAACACTAAACACAGCTGGGGATGATGGGAATTTCATCAGAAACACTGGACAAAAGCCAGGGAATTACAAGGCCATTAGAATTTATTGTCATGGGAACATGAATGTCTGCACATAACTTCATGGAAATCCATCCAATAGTTGTTGAGATAATTCAGTTTGGGCCAAAATAAATAAATAAATGCATGACTGACTGGCCAACCTTGGCATCCCTAGAGCCACACTGTTAACATGGCTAAAAATCTGAGGAACTGTTTGGTAATTTTCTGTGTGAGTGTGACCGTGCTTCACCTCGTCATTTCCCCTCCTCCTCCCAGCCGTTCAGCCATGTCCAGGCCCAGCAGCGCTTGGGTTCTGACCCCTCCACTGGTTGTTATGGTCACCAGCTTGTTGCCCACCAGCCAGGTCATACTTCGTCCCCCTGCCAAAAGGAACTCTGCGATGGGAGATCTAAGAAGACGAAAGACATCAAAGTCATGACCACAACCGCCTCTCTTCATCTTCAAAAACATTACCATTGTGAAGTGCCAACCATCGCACAAAAACAGTGATTAAAAATAAACAAAACTCCTCGCCAACCTCTTAGGCAGGGCAGAGAAGTTGGAAAAGACATATCGTGCCATCATGTCCAGACAGGTCTCCGTCAGCTCCAGGTGGACGGTCTTCAGGCCTTCATCTGCCTGAGTCACCGCATTTTCATCAGCGGAGCCCAGACTGCATGTCGTGGTTGAGGTGTGCATCCTGCATGAGGAAATGGAGAGAAGGTTAAAACAGCGCCAAAGAGGGCAGAGAGGGAAGAGGAGGGCACATAGCCTTCAGATCCGTTTTAACATGTAATCAGTCCACACAGAGACATGCAAGCTCTGACAGACAGACAGACACACATAGTGCAAATGTCACACAAACACACCAACGTTCAAGTTTCTTTCTATACCACATGCAATGCAAGCCTTTATATGCACACATGCATCTTCATGAATGTGTGTATATAAACAAATATACCAAGAGATAAATGATATTTTGTACAGCACACAAACACAGACACACGCTGGGACATGGTGCAAGTGGTTCTATCAGCTGTGATACAGTGCTGGTTATTTCCCTCCATGTAAATAAACTTTGTGAAGGAGGCTTGAGGATCTCTGGAGCAATGTGTTTTGATGCTAAGTAAGCCACAGGACTCCAGAACAATCAGCAGGAAGAAGCTGTGTGTGAGTGAATGGGTTTAACTGTGTGCTCCTGTTCTCCGCAGCAGCCAAATCTCTTTATTAGCAGTAACTGTAGAGTGAGCAGCAACTCTCTGTATCCACAACAACCACTACTGCCTGCTCCTCAGGCAAAACAGGTTAACGGCACCTATTCAAATGTTACCATCAGTCTTAATCACAGCTAAAAAGATACTGGAGGTGAATTGAATCAGAATGAAGGCCACGCTGTCTGGCACAAAAAACTGAAAATGAGAGATTTACTGCAAAACACCCAACTACGATGTCTCTGTACACCACAAGTGTACAAGGCGTTCATGCCTCATCCTGACAGAACCATGAAGAAAGCCAAACAAGTTAGATAAAGGAACAAATCTTAAAATAAGGCAGAGAACAACTGAGGGAGGAAACAATGAAGGAGAATAATGCCAATGGGACACCTGTCCTTGATGGATCCATCATGGCAAACTTCTGTAAATTTCTTCTGCTTTATTTGTGCCAGCACCGTAACAACCTCCCGTTTACATTAGACACAATAATGGCTGTTGGAGGGCTGACAGGAATCTATCGGAATTAAAAATGAATATTTTCAAGGTTTTCGTACATCTACAAGATTGTGTTCTTAATAAAAAAACAATCCAGATGTGTTCACAAATGCCAATTGAAATGTTTTAAAAGAGCAAATCTGTGTGCACAGGATGAAAATGACTAAACCGGAGAGGCTTAAAGATTTATATTTCAGCTGTGCAGATTCATTTGTTCTGTCAGAAGGGACAAGAAGAACTCTCTCACTCAGACCAAGTCCCAGCGTGTGAATAAGCGACTATTCAACACATTTCATACTTACCATTCTTCTTCTGACAATCATTGATTTTTCACTTCAATGTCTAATGTCTGGACACGTGCTCCAAACAACACGACCATGAAACGCTCACGACTGGAACAGAGTGTGCTGCGTCATGCTACACTTTCTACTCTTATCTGGCACATTGCTATTGATTCTGCTTTTATTCAACTCAAACTGAAACTGAATATTATGGCATTTATAAGAATTAAATGCTTTGCTTTCGATTGCTGGTACAGTACAACCGTCAGTACGGATGTATGAGTGGCAAAATGTGTTTAGGGTCATTACCTGATATCACATGGAGTTTAGTTTAGGGAAGAAATGTCACCTTAAAGTCTAAAAAACATGGTCATGTTGTCTGAGGTGGAACAAGTGTCCACCAGGAAACAGGCTTCGTTCTTATTTGTCACTCAGGTGTTACCATTCAAGAGACACAAAACCAACTGTTTTAGAAAATAGCAGATTTGCAGGCATTTAGCAGTTGAAGCAGAATACACAGATCTACACTGCAGTTGTTTAGTCTGATGAAGTTCCAGGTGTCACTCTGGAATTAAAGACAATGATTTAAAGTGATTTACACTAATTTGTAATACTGGGCTTTTACTGCCATCTGTTGGGCAGGAGGGGTAAAACATTCAATATAGTGGCACTGCAGCCACATCCGACAACTGCAATGTTGGATCATACATCTAACAGTGACCTGAGCAAGTCAGCCAAGCAGAGATGAGCAGAGAGGTATGAAGATAAGTCAGGTGTTTTTGTGTATATGTGTGTGGTGATACGCATGAGTTGAGTCTGTAATATTTAAACATTTAAAAGTTCACATCAGCTCACTTAGTCCTAAAATCCCACACTAGGATTGCCATGGTCATAGCAGCACAGCGTATGTTTGTGAGTGGAGTGAAACAAAAATATGTCAAGCAAGCGAACAAAGCTGTTGTGTTGCTGTTGTCCCTGTCGCTGGCCGAGGAAGCAGAAGTTCCCTCCCAAGAGGGAAAGGTTAGGCAGAGCTGTAGGTTGCGGTTCCTGTCCGGATAAGATCCCATCACTTTGGATACGCATGCTCTGCACCACTCTCTCCTGCCATTCATTTGTTATTAGGCCAATCAAAACCAGTCAGCAATACACCCAGCAAACCAAAAAACAAACTCAGACCAAAGACAAATGAAACATTAAATGAATATAAAAGCAAAATCTGTGTTAGAGCAAAAACAAACAGAAAAACATCAACTGTTGTCTGATGCCTTCTGCGAAGACTGCATGCAAAAGCAAATCATAAAAACAGAATGTGAATTGGCACATGTATGATCACAGCCCAAAACAAACCAAAAAGGTCATCACACAAACCTTCCTCCAGCATGCACCACCCGCTCCAGGTGTTCCCTGGCAACAAACCACCCAACGCCCGCCCAACGGACCCGCATGACAATGACCCTACACCGCACCAACCATTCCATGGAGGAAGCAACAAGTGTTTGGGTTATTGTTGTTGTTTTTTGTTTGGTTACCCAGAAGGCTCTTCTCTAACCTGCGGACCGCATGGTCGGAGACGCTGATGCTGCGGGAACGGAAAGCGTCCATGGCTGACAGGTCCCTCAGCTCTTTAACTGGAGAGCTGCTGCTATTGGCTACCGCTGCTGCTGCCTTCGCCACTTTCGCCGCCCGCAGACTGGGCGGTGATGAGAAAGGACCCGGGTTGGCAATAAGGTGGCAGTGGGCAGTAAGGGTGTGGATCATCGTGAGGGTTGCGGCGGTTCGGAGTGTGGAGGGAGAATGTGGTGTGTGGAGTTGTACCAGGAGACAGCAGGAATCGTCACCCGAGCACCAGAGCAACACGAGCAGGTGACCAAAGGGCACATGCCACGCAGCGGGGGTGGGGGGGTACAGAGGATAGGGCCACAAAGGTCAAAGGTCATAGGGGAAGGGAGGGGCCAGGAGTAATATAGGAAGGATCCAGGATGACATGACCACCCCCCAAACCACAACCGCAATGCAGCACCCAATCACAGGAGGCAGGGGGAGGGATCAAATGAAGAATTGAAAGAAAAACAAAACAAGGTGAAAATTAACAGCAGTGAACACTATGACTCAGATTACAGGAGAGCGGAGTAAGAAAAAGAGGATCCGAAAAAAAGGATAAACATCAACTGAAAAGGAAAAACAGACAAGCTGGAGCAGAGGGTAAAAGAGCTTCTGCTACTCAGAAAAGAAAATAAACACACAAAGTATTCAGGAGGAGCAACAAAATAAACATTATTTCACACAGCAGGTACATAGAGAAGCCAAGGACTAGTACAGGAGAAGTAAAATAGTAGGGATGGACTCAGCACAGGCCTGACATCATGGAATTTAAAGGCCAAAAAACAACGAACTGAAAATGAAATGTTGGGTTAAATCTGAGGGTTGGAGCACAGCAAGTCTGAACTTAATACTCTGAGGGACCAGACAATTATGTACTTACTGGTCTTTCAGTAGATTTGAAAGGTAATCAAGAAGAATCTGACTGGCAGCGCTCCAACCCAACAGGGCAATGAGCAGCACAAGACAGACCACAGGATGAATGAGAACACAGTATGGAACGGTGAGAGTGCGTTGATACGGAGGATCAGCAGAAACTGATGTTAGAGGAGGCGCAATTTATCACTATGAAAAGCTGCAATGGGGAGTGTGCTTAACGCAATGGCAGCGAGGGAGTTAGGAGGTTTTTTGAAATTAGGTGTGGGGAACTAAAAATGTCAAAGAGGCGGAGCCTGCCATTTCCTTGAACATATGTGACTGCACAACGGAGGAGGAGAACTAAACCTGTTTATTTGTATCTTGTGGTTTGTGTTCTTTGGATGCTCTATTAGTCGAGCTGGGATTAAATGAAAAGCTACAATGAATCTCTGGAAAGAGAAAGCAGTGTAATAGACTCTTCAGGAACAGCTCATCCAGACTGTGCAGCATGTTTCCAAACAATACTGGTTGCTCTTTATATTATTTTGACTTTTCAGAATATGCACTGGAATGCACTTTTAAAATTCTGTTTATGTGTGAAAAACGCGTGTCCATACTGTCTCCAGGTCATTTTCATAGAGAAACACTCTATGAAACTATGAAAATGGCTGAATCTTCTTCTTCATCCACTTTCAGTTGGCAACAAAATTGTGCATCGCAATCATCATCTGTTAAGGAGCGGCACAGACGCAGTCTGCTGAGTCTCGACTAGTTAAACCTCTGAGCAGCCCCCTCCTTCTCTCCATGATCTCCTATACTGTGATTTTGGATGCTTTTATCCTGGCTTGTTGGGCGATTAAGACACGGACAACCGACAAACATTCACACCATGTACAGATGAAAATGATGCCTTGCTGAGAAAAGCTTCCTTACACCTCTGTGTGAAAGACGGTGTGTATTTCTCTTTGTGTGCATGTCAATTCTATTCAATGGGTCATTAACAGATGGAGGGATGTGACAGGAGGAGAAAGCAAACCCTACAGGCCTTTCACTCATGCCATCCCCACGTATGTCCTTACAGGTGGTGGACACATTAACAAACACCTGGATAAAATAATACAATCTATTACAACACACACACACACACACACACACAGCTACAAAACATCTCTGATAGAGCGCCAACAAAGATCTACAATCAACCTATTGCCTTAGATCACATTATGTTATACAGGTGTTCGTGTTATTTTGTCCAACCCCTGCACATCATTAATCATGAGAAGTGACTTTTGATCAAAAAACAAAGCGTGGCAGAAAGGGAGCACATTTGGAAATGTAAAAAAAAGCATAAATAATAAATAAAATAAATAAAACTAATGATCACCATGGCAACCTGAGAGAAGTCGCTGTACGCCACAGTACCGGTCATGCTGAGTCCCCTGTTACCTTGGCAACCCCAACCCTCTCACACGACAATGGTCAGTGTGTGGTGCTGCCGTTTGTACAGCAGCACTTGCATCTATGTGTGTGCGGATGCTTTACCTCTTGGGTCTTTCATTGAGGCTGGTGCTTCGGGCACGGAATGAACTTTGCTCGTGGCTGTCGTCGAACGGCAGCAGGGCGTTGGAACGCAGACCCTGAACCAAGAGACAAAAGACACAGAAACACAAAGCCGACAAGTAGTTTAAAGTCAATACAGGCACGACTGGTACACACACAGTGACAATTTTTGTGGGTTTGTGGGTATGTCCATGGATCTATTAGTATTAGTATTCTATCTTATTTTCATCATTATTATTGCTATTATTATTGTTGTTTCTTGTATGTGCCTTCTTGTTTTATGCTGTTCACCGTTTGTAAAGCTAACAAAATAAATATATGTTTTTTTAAAAAAAGTCAATACAGGGTCTCTGCAGCGACTCCCAAATGGTGTAAAAAGATTTGAGGCTCATAACTTTACATTATTATATGACTAGATTCACTGTTATAGTGTCACGTCACACATCTGCAGTCCGTATTCTCTCCAAACCTTTCTAGTTCAGAGGTTTTATAGGAACAGTTCGACATTTGGGAAATGCACTTGTTTGTGTTCTTGCCAAGAGTTTGATAAGAAGACTGATATCACTCTAATGTCTGTCTGCTAAATATGAAGCCACCTGAAGCTCACTTATTAACATGTTATATCTCATTTGTTCAAGTTGTACACAAATTGAAGTGTAAAAATGCAATTTTGTTGTTTTAGGGCGGATTATGTGGCAGACTACTTCTTTGCTGAGCAGTGACTGTCTGAAGTCAACGCTAGCTGTTTTTCCCTGCTTCTAGTCTTTATGCTACGATAACCGCCTGCAGGCCGCTGTGTCACACTAACACACAGGCACGAAAGGGGTATAGACTTTCTAATCTCACTGCTAATAGCAACAAAACAATCAATATTTCAAAATGTCACTCTATTCCTTTCAGGTATTATGTGATTAATGACTGGGTGGCATGTTATTGTCAGGAACCGGAAGATGCCTGGAGTCCCTCCTTTATAGGACTGGTAATGCTAAATGTTAAATGGACTGTATTTATATAGGGCTTTTCAAGCCTTAATGACCACTCAAAGCTCAACACAAGTCAGCATTCACCCATTCGCACACACATTTGCACAGTGGTGGCTAAGTACCACCCGCTCATTACAAGCAGTAGTCATTCATACACACACTCACACACTCACACATACCTCCTGAGCCACATCAGCCCATTGGCTCAGGTGAGCGAGTTAGTTGTGAGCTTGGTGATAGGACTTTTTCTGATTTACCACCCTGATGTTACAGTTCAAAATAAAAATTCCAAGTACAAAAACAAATACTAACAGCAGAAAGACTAACAAACACACACCTTTGTGATATACTGAACAAAGTCCTTGCGGAAGGGGAGCCTGCAGCGTATGAACCACATGGCGATTACATGGTGAGCCAGAGACACGATGTACTGGTTGAACCTGAGGGGAAAGGAAGAAACAAACAGGTCAGAGTGCGTCTGAGAATACACACGTGTGTTCATGTGTGTGTGAGCACTTACTTTGAAGGGTTAGTGTAGGGGAGAGAGATGGCAAACACGCTGACATACTGCTCAGCTACAAAGTTGGCATACAGATGGGGCAGGCGCACCAGAGCTGTGAACCACAACAAAGGAGAAGAAGACATCAACAGAACACTTTCTTCTTTTGTGCTGCTCTGCGACAGAAAACTTTGCTGCGACTGACCTTGACCATTCAACCACAGTACAGAACTTTGTAAGAAAAGTATGAAGATGTTTTCAGAAAAGTGCTCACTGGAAAGGAACTCAAGCATCGGGGACGCCATGGCAACGGTTGCAGAGATGTGGGTGAGCTTGACAATAAGAGCGGGGAGGAGCTTGATCATGATGTCTGGCATCTCCACAGTGCACATTGTGAGAGCCACCACACACTGCTTGGCACAGCGGTAAATGAGGCCGGTCTCCAGGCACTGAACCAGCTCTCTCTGCAGAGGGTAAAGGAAATTTTCTAATGTCATTCCAGTCGGATGTGCTGTTTATGTGACACCTGTGAGTGATGTCACAGATGGTAAGACTATTATTTTCTGCAGACTATCGTTTGCACCTGTCTCGACTGCTCCAGGTAGTTATGGTAAGAGGTGATTGCTGTGAGGACAGGAACCACGGCCAGCTGAACATCAGTGCGAGAAAACCCCTCTGGGGTCTTCTTTAAGCGCTCCGAGATCAGCCGATCCGTCACCTACAAGCACACGGACAAAGAAATGAGTGACACGTTTGGTCGTGTGTGGCCTTCTGAGTACAGATCTGTATGCATGTTATCTGCACTACCATGCAGCAGAGCGTTGAGCAGAGCTGGTCCAAGCTGCATGGTGACGTGAGCAGCAACACTTTGTACTGCAGCGTCCATGGCAGCTTGTCGAGAACCAGCTTCAGCACCTTCCAATCGGTCTCCTGCAGGAGAAGAATAAACCACGTCTGACATCTTAAATGACAGCAGGGAAATCACTGTGATCATCTCTGAAAAGTGATGCAAAGCAATTTGCAACAAAGGGGATAAATCCTGGAATAATACTTCTTCATTTACTCTACAGGAAACAGCAGACACAACTGTGATACAGATGCTGCACTCCATGCATGCCACGTCTCTGTGGAAACACTAATTTTACGTGTGTGTGTACCATCTTGAGGCACTGCAGGAGGACACTGAAGGCAGGTGCGTAGGGCAGGTAGGCTGAACGTATCGAGGCTGTTGATGCCGAAGGAGCAGCGGGGGGAGCGGGGCTGCCAGCAGGAGGAGACGTTGAACCTGCAGGCTTCTTTTCACTCACACGTTTCTCTGGCTCCCTGAAACAATCAAAGATTAAGAGTTAACGGTTCTGTCTATATTTAGATGGCTGAAATATCATAAGCAAAACAGATGCAGGTAAGAGCCAAAAGTAGTACGTGTGCATCCTCACCCTGTGTCACAGTAACAGTACGGGCTGAACCTCATGGCCCTGTCTTTGTTGGGAACTCCAAGGCGGTGAAGAGAGTCCGCTCGCATCATCAGGAAGAAGTCAAACACCTGAAGGAGAGAATGAAAGTTGGAAAAGAAGTTAGTTGGCATGTCCATTACAAATGAGAGAGAGACAAATATGCAGAGAAAACTCCCTTACCTGTAGTCTGATACTGGAAGCGATAGCTGAGCAGTACTTGTTCTTGTAGTGAAGCTGCAGGTGGCTGATAAGCAACTCATACACACGACTAGCATGACTGGCTGGTAGGCTGTAGAGCTTGCTCTGTCAGGAGAAAAACAGGTGGAGTATCATCATCAGATTAATTTAAGAAGTTTGCAAGTATCAAATCAAATTAACTATAGAAAAAAAATACTGAGTATAGAAATTTTAGATCCTTTCAAAATCTATCATTTTTTTTCTAAAATAATAATCAATCTTCATGACACATTTGTGAATCCAGCCCTCAACATCTGCAGGTGTGTACCTGCAGGATTTCCAGCAGGCCCAGTATAGCAGTCCTGACGTCCTCCATAGGAGACTCTGCTGTGGGGTCTCTCTCAGAAACCTCCAGGGGCCCTGAACACACCAGAGAACGGCTGGCCACCTACAAAAAACACAGACATTATCTCATCATGGCTGGAATGGACAACACTAAATGACTGTATCAAGGTAAAAGTGAGACAACATGAGCATCTGTGTGTGTGTGTGTGTGTTACCCGTTCAATGATGTCCAGCAGGCTGGTGAAGTGGTGTGTGTTGCAGCCCTCAGCCAGGTCCACCAACAGCTGGGTGGCCTGTTTTCTGACGGCCAGGTCCCGGTCTTCAGCTATGCCACTGAGCTGAGGTATCACCACCATTTCAATCAACTCATCCTGAAACAAGTCAATGAAGAAAACAACACTGAACATTAGTGACCTTCACATCGGAGAAAACTGCATCACAGTTTACCACACAAGAAATACCACACACACACAAAGGAGCATACCAGCAAAACAAGGCAGGACAAACATACATTATCAATTACAGTGACAGCAGACTCAACAGTTAGTAAGGGTGTAAATGTGTGTGTGTGAGCGTACAGACCTCGTAGAGCTGTCGGTTGGTGCTGAGAACGAAGGACAGGATGTGAAGCACTTTGATCCTTATCACACTGCGAGTCTCGTTCCTTTAAGAGAGATAACAGACAGGGACAGGAAAGATTACAGCACCGCAGAGATGAGACAGGGATGGAGGTGACGACTAACAAAGTGGAACACAAAAACAATACCACTTTATCACTGAGACCTTAGATATCATCCCCTCATCTTTGTCTGCGTCCTACCTGAAGAATTTCTCCATGAGGCGGTGGAGGCTCTGGATCCAGCCATCCTTGGCTGGCTGGATAGACTGGGCCCTGTATGAGATGAGGGTCAGCACTGATGCGTCCTGTCACACACACACACACACACACACACACACACACACACACACACACACACACACACACACACACACACACACACACACACACAAGATTACAGTTAGAAAAGGCGCAGCGGTATGACAGAGAACCAGATGAAAACACAGGGTGGAAAAGCACTAACAGGTCTTTTGTCAGCACATTTCTCCACCAGACTGAAGAACTTCTCTGTGGAGCCGTGGTAACCGTTCTGCTCATACAGCTCCTCCACGGTGGTCAGCAGCTCATAGACAATGGACTTCAACTCCGCACTGCCTATTGTCTGTGAGGACAGATGGGACACGCCAACTGGTCAAAAAACAACAGGTATTTAATCTACTACTACTGTGTGTGTGTGTGTGTGTGTGTGTGTGTGTGTGTGTGTGTGTGTGTGTGTGTGTGTGTACCTGGATCTGCTGCAATAGGCGCTCTATGATTCCGAGTAAGATGTCCCAGGTGACCACCTGCAGCTCTTTGCCGTACTTTTTAATCAGTCTTGTGATTGAAAGGACGATTTCATACGACACCACCTCATTGGCACTTGACATGGCCTGAGTGGCAGAGGTCAGGCAGCGACAGTCATCACAAATGATTTATCATATTCCTGGTATCAAATATAATCTTGTTTATTCAGACCTTCTATTGTCATTTCTCATGCATCTTTATTCATCACTGTTCACAATTCATCGTGTGTGTGTGGTACCTTGTAGAAGGATGGCAGAACAAGTGTGGGTGTGTTCTTGAGGGCGGGGAGTCTGTGTGCACCCCATAGTGCCATCCCAACGAAGAACACAGCTCCTCTCAACAATGGCGCATCCTCCATGTACACCCTGGTGGAGGTTGCAAGCAGTTAGAGAGATACACACACACACACACACACACACACACACACACACACACACACACACACACACACACACACACACACACACACCCCCATCACAGTGTGTTCAGTAATGCACCACAAGCTCAAAAACATGATCAAAGCACTTAAACTAGAGACATTACCTCTCCTCCATTATGCGGCACATAGTGTAAATGGCGCTGTGGCCGAGGTGAGTCCCCAACACCTTCCTCATCAACTGGAGAGCAGCACAACAAGAGAGAACAACAAACAATGGAGGAGAAAAGCTCACAGGAGGAGGTTATGAATCATGCTCTTTTAAATCAGAGCCTTCAGATAAAAGTGTGTGTGTGTGTGTGTGTGTGTGTGTGTGTGTGTGTGTGTGTGTGTGTGTGTGTGTGTGTTCTCTCACCTTCCAGCAGGACTCACAAAACTCCTTGACATTGACTGTTCGACATAGCGTGATGATGAACACAGTGAGAGAGTCTGAGGGCAGGCAGTTGTAACACACCACCGCATCCAATACTTGTAGTGCCACCTGAATAAATCAAACACACACACACACGCACGCACGCACGCAGAAGAGTAATGTGTACTGATTATGTTTGGATTGTCGTTTGTTTACAATGACGTTATACATTTCTCAAAGTCGTAACAAGAGGAAAGTTAAGTTCATAACAATCCTCTTACACCAGACCGCCATAAGAGATGTTAGTGTCACCGTTTATCATCAACTTAGGACCACAAACGAGCACTCTACTAAAGTTCAAGAATCAGAAAAACACTTAGATAAATATGTAGATAAGATCTCTTTCCAGTGTGTCTCTGTTTGCTAAGGCGACCGGGTGCTCACAGACACATACTCACAGATCACAGCTTACATAGTGATATGTGCGGCCCACTGCATCCACACAACTTATCTGCTGTATATAATGATTTTGGACATTTGATGAAAATTTGGTGAGTTCTCATATCATCTGTAAGACCTGTGAGCTTCACTCTTTCATTACCAATGAACAACATCAGGAAGTTGTAAGACGGGAGGTCAGCATGTACTGTTGAATACTAACGAGACATTTGAACAAAGAATGTGTTGATTGTTCTTCAGCTGACATTTGAAAACGCATTACACTGCTGTTATAGCTGCTTCAGTTGAACAGAAACCTGTAATGCCAAGCAAAGACAAATACTTACCTCAATGTCTGTTGAAGATGTTGTTCTGTTGCACAGGAGACAGATTTTCCTGCAGAGGGCACAACAGAAAAAAAAGCAAAAAAATGCATGTTCATAACATTGCTGAAAATAAAAAAAAACAGAAGTGTGTATATCTGTCTTGATCTCTGACTTACTGGACCATGATGGAGACATTTTGGTCCAGATAGCAGCTATTGAACTTCACCAGATTTACGAGAACATGGAGAAAGTCGGACGTGAGACCTATGTCCATCCACAGGAGGACAAAGCGTGCTGGAGGACAGGAGAGAAAGAGCCAGATCATAAAAAAAATTATGACCAGTGAAAGATGATTCATGCCTTTACAAGTTGCAGTACAAAGCGGCTCACATCAGACTGAATCTCAATGAGCTGGATCTTTGGGCTGCGGCAGAAGGCTAACAATCAGCACGATGATGTGCAAGTTTAGTCAATAAATATTCATAAAAATCATCATATCTGTACCAAAACACAGTTGGAGTTGTTAAAACAAACTGCAAAATTAGTCACAGTCAATACAAAGTCCATCTACAAAAGAGGAACAGTGATCACAAGTTTAAACGAACCACAGTCGAGACACTAAGTATGAAGCAAGCAAACAAATACAACTAGTATGAAATCTAACATGTCTCACCTTTTAAACAGTGCTCTCAAGTCAATGTAAAGTCCAGATTCATTCTATGTTTAACATTGCAATTCATCACCAGAGAGGATTCAGCTACTTGAACCTGACAGTTCCCCTCCTGGTATTGATTAAACCCCGAAAAACACACCTCTGCTCTTCAAAATTGCATATTTAAAGGATTGGTCCATGAAAGCAATCCCTTACTGTCTAAAATAGCTTGGCTGTAACTCTACACATTTGCCTTCATTTAGAATGTGCTGATCTGTCAATATGCAAATAGTGCCCGCCTCTATCTCCACCCAGTCCTCTGCTGCTCACCTGCAGCCCGAGCACACCTGCTCATCGTCCGCTCTGCTTGTCAAACACACAAACCTCTTCAGCTTGACTCTGTTATCATGGTATGGACAGCCCCTGCATGCAAGATAACTGGATTGCTTCCTTGGATGTGTGACGTATGAAACCCTGGCTATCTGAATCTGCCACGGCTTTGCTTATTTCACTCCTAATATGTCTCGTAGCATATAAAATAACATCCAATAGGCATGCTAACAAGGTTAAAAACTTGATTTTCATTGGAGCTGTACCTATGTCCTCCTCCAGGTATGTGATGTCCTTCCCATTCTCAGTTAAGGCCTTGAAGACTTCCAGCCTATCAGAGAGGTCCTCGTTGCATGGCTGGTAGTCTCTGATCACCTTGAAAAAGTAGGCTCTCAGAGGGCCCAGCCGCTCGCCCTTCACAGAAATCAATTAACGTGAATTTATGAAGTGACTGGTGGAACTACATTCACATTTTGTATTTGCTTGTGTGTAATGTGCCTATATCCACTACCTGTCCCTGTATAATGGCCCTCAGCAGCTGCAGAACAGCATGTCTGGCCTCAGGCGGCTGCTCTGGAGACAGCATGTCCTCCACTGCTTTCCATACCGCCTCAACTGCATGCTGAAAAACACGTGTGAACACATATTTCTACAAATATAGAAGACTACATGTACTGCTGGGTCAGAAATATCCCACCTGGAGCAGACTCACCTCCTCAAACTTCTTCGTTTTGGCAAGATCACAGACGTGGTTCATCATGCGAACACGGTTGCTCAGACCGCAGTCTGGGTGGAGCTCCTGAAAAACATCCAAGGCCACAACAGGATGCAAAACACGATGGGAAAAAATTAAATGTGTGGAGAGTTCAGTGTGTATGAGCATGCACAGGTGTTCAGTCTCTTCTGCGCACCTTGATGATGTCAGTTGTGATGATAAACTCCGACGGTTTGGTTTCGCTCTGTTTGCTCGGTGGTCGTGGGGGTCCCAGCCCAAAGATCCCCTTCACCTTGTCTTTGAGGCTCTCCTTGCTTGGTTGCTTATTCATGGCCCAACCTGGAGGTGTGAAAGACTACACAGGCTGGGACTGATGGCTGCCTGGAGAAAGAAATTTGGCAAAATGCATCACAGTTAGCTGGGATTATTACGACCTTCATTTAGGTCCAAGTTTGGTTAGATTACTACACTCACTACGTTTACATGCAGTCAATATTCAGGTTATGGTCAATATTCCAGTTTCTGAAACATTTGGAATAACCTGTTTACATGCGTGAGCAAACAGGGGTAATCAATTGGGATATCCCGATCAATTCAGTGACACACGGACAATGTGTCGACGCACGGAGAATGTCATGACACAATGCGCGTCATTTCAGCTTCTTCTTCCTGTATCCAAAAACAACAACAACAGCAGCACGGCGGATAATGAACAGCCCGGGGCTGGTAGCAGTCGCCTTCGTTTGCGCTTTGGTGCTGGTGCTGACCCACCACCAGTACTTGACACTATTCTGTCTCACTTTCTTCATTAATGGAAGGCGAGAACGTGAAGAAATAGGAAATGGAGCCAGAGCTGTGCCATCCATATCCATGCTACCTGCACTCAAAAGACCAAGATGCCTTGCGAATAGAACATGCGTAGAACACAAATTAATGTTCCGTTCGATGGGGATATTCCGATAGGCGTATACATGACCAAATATTTGGGTTAGAAAAGGAGTAACCCAGGGGTCATATTGGGGTTTTTAAAAACCCGAATATGAGGGGTTATTGGTGTTTACATGGCCATGCGCAACCAGGTTATTGCTGATACTCCGGTTATGAAAGGGTTACTTGACTGCATGTAAACGTAGTAACTGTTTCTCAATTCCGGTCCTCGGGCCAGACGAGCTGATCATTTGAATCGGGTGTGTTGGAGGAGGAAAACATGTTAAACATGCAGGGCAGTGGGGCCCGAGGACCGGAATTGAGAAACACTGGATTACTACAATGCAAAACCCAATACATAAAGGCCAGATGAAGCATCTGACTTTCTCTAAATGTGAAATGCCTGTGGTCTGATGCTGATGATGAAGAGTCAGTTCACCTAAATTACAAATGTACTTTCAACAGTCTTCACAGAAGAAGTTGACAAATAGTCCCACTGAAAATGTTAGTGGTGAGGTACGTGGATTAACCAGAGTAACTGAGATACGGTTTTCACGAGGACACATTATTGTTAAAATACGATGAATGATTGTAGCAAAGACATGAAATATGTCCCTGCACACGTCTTTGTTCAATAGATCAGACAGCAGCACTTGTATACTTTAGTGTACTTTCAATACTATGCCCAAATCTACTTTTTAGTCCCAACATTTTTGGGACAGCTGCTTCTCTCTGTTGTCTTTTTCAAATTGTTTGATATTTGATGGGTGCCGTCTCGATCCTGAGCCCGGCTGGTTACTTCCAGTCATGGTTTAGCTATTAGAGCACCCAGACTCAGATACACCAAGTCTACAGCTTCTTTCACGTCCCTGAAAACTTTTCTTTTGAGAAAAGCTTCTGGAAATGACAGTTTGTATCATTTATTGGATCTTTTTAATCTTACTGTCTTTGACTTTATCTCATTTTATCTGCCTTGTCTGGTTTTATTTGTTAATCCATTTTGTATTATTTGTATGCAGATCAACAGATATTTTTAACCTGGCCAAATAAAACACACACTCTTACCGTGAGGGAACTGGAGAGGCTCTGTGGGTATTTTATGTCCTAGTGTATACATTTAAAGTTGTTAGAAATTGCGTATTCTCATTAAAGGGTCGCATATTTGTGCAACATAACTCTGTTTTTCTGTTTGTCTATTTTCCTGCAGCTGACACCGGAGCAGACCAAGTTAACAAAAGTTGAAATCTTCAACAACAAACGTTCATGACACCGCAGCACATGAGGTGAAGGAGTAACTGTGTTTTCACGTCATGTGGGTGAACAGGCCCTTCAAGACCCCAGCGGTGAAGTTTGGAGTCCCAGTCTATCAATGTGTCAGCCCGGGTGGGGGGGGGCAGGTTCCGACAATTTGCTGTCATGTGAACTTGACAGAGACAGAGGGGAGGGGAGGTGAGCAGACAGACAACGACTGCTCTGTTTCAGTCCAACAACAACAACCACCACATCGGTGCAAGGTAGCCTCCGACCAGAGCTAATCATATCTGTGAACACTTGACAACATAAACATGGCAGAATCAGGAGAAATACACAATGGCGCTGCTGTACCGTTAGATAACGTTACGCTTTACATTGTCTGTAACAGGCTAGCACTCCTCTGTGGCATTCAAGGTCTGGTAGCTTAAAAAAACAACACCTTCTTCAACCCCTCTCCTCCTCCTCCTCGCCTCTCACCTTAATGGAGATAAGCCGCTTTCGGTTTCATTCAGCCACAACTTTGTCCATATGCAGCGGACAGAGCCGTCTGTGTCTGGGCATTCAGAGAACTCTACTTGCTGGTGAACGCTTGTTCTCGTCCAAGCTCGGTCCTCCACTCCTCAACCGGATGACACAGTAATGCTCTGACAGGGGCACTTCCGACAAAAACACGTTAGCTGCACTCGCTGATGGGAAATGTAGTTCCGAGCAAGCTAAACCCAAACTACGCGAAAGCCCTTTTTTTTAATCTGTATTTAGATATTATAACCAGTGGAAGGCAAAACTTCTTCGCAACATTAAGTCACTGCTCAGTTTCTCATCGGCCTCGTAAGACAGTGGTGATATATAACGCCACACATTACTAAAACTGAATCGTTACCCAAAGGTTACGCTAATTAGCAGCTAGCTAATGCTGACGATGCTGAAGCTGGTTCCTTGTTGGGGTCTGAAGCGGCAATGTCGCCAGGCTGCCTGTGAGAGGAGCCTGTGGATAACAAACCAAAGCTCTTGTCATTTTTATTGCTTTGATTGTGTTACACGGGCAAGAGCATCCTAAACAAGATACATGAAACTGTTATTATTAGTGCAATGAAGTTACGGAAAACAACAAAATAGTACGCAGTTTTAAAATTAATTAATTAGTAGGTGTTAAAGGGCTTGCTGTAAATGCAGAAGCAGGAGTATTAATGTTGTAGACTGAGATGAAAGAGGATAAACAGGGTTGTGATATTTAAAATAAGAAATCACAGCTCAGGGACATGATTGATTTGATTTTTGTGATCGGTAAAACGCTGGACCATGTTGTGCTTTACTGTCCTGCATATCAAGCCATTTGATTAAGAGCCTTAAATAAAGTGATTTCAGTTATGATACTCTGCAGAAAAGCTCAGGAGATCAGTTGTGTAAAACCTTAGATGGAAACTACTGATACACATTGCATGGCATGCCTGTTTGTGGTTGTTTCTGGTTTATCAAGATCACGTCTCAACTCAAAACATAGCAGCATGCATCAAAATGAGCTATAGTACTGTTTAGGACATTTATATATTTAATATCATATAATAGCGTAAAATCTACAGTTACATTATTTTCTTGCTAATTATTTCATTATTATCATTGTTGTTGTTGTTTCCTTCATGCATTTATTTAAAGACGAGATTGAAAACTCTTCTGGTCTGCTCGTGACCAGGATCTACGAATGAGAAACCAACTTCAGCTTCACCTAAATGCTTCCCGTCTGTTGCAGCACGAGGGTCTGTTATGTAGTCCAGGATTTCGTAATGGCTTCTCCTTATTTCATGCAGAGCAGGTCTGTAATCACTCGGAGTGGCAGTCTTAATCCCGGCGGCACTCTCAGCTCCAAACTCACCAACAGACGGATGAAAACCGATCCAGTTTCCCCTGCGTCGGTAAAAGTGGAGGAGGAGGAGGCGAAGATCTCGGAGCAAAGATCCTCTTCGGCCCCCTTATCAACGGGTAATGTTCACGACAGGACAGTAGATGAACAGTACACATGCATGCAAACGGTGTTTAGGTGGAGTGGGAGCAAATCCCTGCAGCCAGGGTGTCAAAGATTTGGCGAGTGGCCTTTCTAGAAGAGAGCTGCAAATGAATGTCCATGATCTGGTTTGAGATGTCCAATGAGGTGTCCTCAAGCTTTAATTCAAACTTACTGTACTTGCAAGTTGGTCAGATAACTCTCATTCTCTGTCCTCTGTGCTCATTCAGGTGGTTGTCCTGAAATCCTCCCTGAAGGCAGAGCGCATCCAAAAACAGAATCGGACGCTCGAACACTGTCATCACACAACCGCAGGAGGCGACAACTAAAGGTGGAATATGAGGAGGACGAAGGTGTTACACCGATGAAAACAGAGCACTGGGAGCCTCCAGAGTGGAAGAGGCAATTAGGATACATTCGTGAGATGAGAAGCAGCCGTGATGCGCCTGTGGATAACATGGGAGCAGAGAGATGCTACGACACAGAGGCTCCTGCACATGTAAGGGCGTTTAGGTTTAAGTCTGCATAATCCACTGATTCTGATTCATTGATCTTGTTCTTCCTGTTGTCCTCTCTGTCCACACAGGTGAGACGTTTCCAGGTGTTGGTTTCACTCATGCTGTCCAGTCAGACTAAGGACCAGGTGACAGCAGCAGCTATGCTGAAGCTCCGAGCTCACGGCTGCACTGTCGAAAATGTACTTGCCACTGATGATGAAACACTGGGAAAACTCATCTACCCTGTCGGCTTCTGGAGGGTAAGACATGGCTGTCCATGTCTGTGACATCACAACACTTGACTGAAATCAGCTTCTCGCCCTCTGCCTTTGATTTTGCACCTTATTGAACGGCTTCTCCCTCCCACCCTCCTCTAGACTAAGGTGAAGTATCTGAAGCTGACGTCAGCCATGCTGCAGAAGGAGTTTGGAGGGGACATCCCAGACAGCGTGGAGGGGCTGGTTCGCCTGCCAGGAGTTGGACCTAAGATGGCTCACTTGGCTATGGACATCGCTTGGGACCAGGTGTCTGGCATTGGTGGGGACGCACTCTTGAAGCATGCACAAATATATAACAAATATAATGGAATACATAGTCACATTGCTGGACACTGAACTGAAAGCTTCAGTCCATCTCTTGATAACTCGACTCGACAGCCGACTCCCGTTGCTTAGAGGCGTGGAGAATTTCCCAACAGGAACGAAGGAGCTTTACTCCCTGCGTGCCATTGTACCACAGTGTGCGTGTGTTTTTTAACAAATTAAAAGAAGAAGTCAAAGGCCGATGAGAAACATCTGCCTGCCAGATGCCCCCCTGCTGGGCAAACTCTTCCAAAGACAGTAAATGAGCAGTTAGGAATGTTTATTTTCATTTTGCTGATTATTTTCTCAGTTCATTGATTGATGGTCTATTAAATTTCTGAAAACAGTAAGGTAAGGCCCAAGGTTTGTCTAACAGTCCAAAAATAGTCCAAATATAAACCATTAAACAGAAAAGCAGCAAATGCTCACATTTAAGACTGCTCTGAGACACTGTTGGTGTATGGCGATGTGTCTTCACACACGAGGATGCTAAAGTTGCAGCAGTAACAGATTAAATGGAAATATAGAGAGATGCTGTATATCTGCTGTGCTGTGAGTAGACTCGGTGAGTCCACGTCACCTTTTACTGTGTTCTAAAACTGTAAATCTTTTGTGTGCATGTGGTCATTTACAGTGTTGATTTTCTGTTCAGGTGTGGACACACATGTGCATCGGATCTCAAACAGGCTGGGCTGGCTCAGGAGGCCAACCAAGAACCCGGAGGAAACACGTAAAGCCCTGGAGGAGTGGTTACCCAGGTAACAGCGTGGCTGAATCACTGCTGACCCATACGACCTGATTAACATAGACCACCAAATCTATAAAGATCAGAGTCACTGAGGCTGACCTCGATGAATACAGCACATCATCGACTCTCGTGATTAGAAAGGAACTCTTCACCATACTGTACGTCGACTATGAGCAGCTAAATCTTTAAATTAAATCAAAATGACAGTTAATGACTAACTGGTGAACATAGTGCAGCTAAACAATCAGAATCCGCTTTCTTACTGTATGTATATATGTAGTATATGTACAGTATATGCATATGTAGATGTCTATATACAGTATATGAAATGTGCTTAGATTCATATTTGACAGTGGTGATGATGATGATGATGATGATGATGATATTGATATGTACAGTGCATTTGAAAAGATTTGTGTAATACGCCCACTGATGCACTGGAGGATAGCGTGTTAGTGAGATGCTTTGCCTCGCCAAAATGTGTCAAAGGTACCCGTGTGTATGAAGGTGCAGTACCGACAGGGAGCGATAATGATGTTAGCGAAGGACAAATGAAAAATGGAGGTCAGGGTCAATTGGTGGATCACACACAAAACATTCACACCAAATCCAGGAGTCAGAGTTCAGTTCCTGTGTCAAACCAATAGTCAGTGTTCTTTTTTTAAGGAAGTGCTTATTTTAAACCAAACCATGATCTTTTCCTAAACCTAACCAAATGTCTCTCCGCAGGCTGATATTTTAATATCTATTATTGCTAACTTGACTGCGAAATGAGAAAGTGTTTTTTTTTTTTTTACACTGGCAACGCAACTCATGACACAAACATGGTGGACCAATGGGTGCATTACATGCTTTGGCGCGATACTGGGTTGATGATTTATAATTTGTGGGTACGGTGGATGTTTTAGTGAGATGCTCCTGTCACGCTCTGCTGCAGGGACCTGTGGAGTGAGATCAACTGGCTGCTCGTGGGCTTCGGACAGCAGGTGTGTCTGCCTGTCAACCCTCTGTGCTCCGTGTGTCTGAGCCAGCACAGCTGTCCATCTGCACACAAGACCTCTCCCACAAAGAGGCCCAACGCTGGATCCCCAACTGCTTCCTTTAAAACAAAAACTGAACCTGAACAGGAATCTGCTGTTAAATATGAGAGGAGTAAGAAGGAGCCGCTGCCCACTCCTGTGTCCCCCACCATCCAGAGACGGAGGCTGAGAAGCAAAGTTAACCATTGATGAAGCTGTCATGTCAGTTTTTGTCTGAGCTGTGACCAAATGTTGCACAAGTAGAGTTAAACATAAGCTAAACCTAAATATGAACATACTGTATTGTTCAGGATGTTTGTATTTTCACCACTGAGCTCTATTTGACACTATAACAACACTTTTTACATTTTATATATAAGATTAAATATTTTTGTATTCTTAGTGTTTAATTCTTTGTCACCAAATACAAGAAATGTTTGTACTGGAAATGGAGTGGAGGTCATGTTTCATGTTTTCCCAGTTAAAGTTACATCAGCACATCAACAGGAAACTCACTGATAGCATTTTATCATTCACGTTGGAATATACAGTGTACTTAAGATGAAAGAACATGAACTAAACACACAACATACAAATACACTAAGAGAAATTGGTCATACAATAGCGTGGCCAAACACTGAACTAAGAGTTGTAAAAGGGCCAATATAAACATTTTAAGGACATGATGAATTGGAAATTAAACTTGGGAAAGAGCACAAGAATCACCCCAGTTCAAACACAGCCTCTGTTCATTCAAACAGAAGGAAACTTGTGCACCCCGCCTGTTGGTTACTGCTTAAAATACATCATTACAGGAACATAACTGGAGAAATTACAACTGCTGGTTCACTTTCTGCAAAGACCATGTCACTCTAAGGCACTGCGTTAACTACAAAGAATTATTCTGCTCCATCTTCATGCACATTTTGGTCAACCCTTGTTGAGTAAGCACGTCATCACTTTCATTAGCAGGCAGTGCGAGACCTTATATGCTCTGATGCTTGGCAGGAGAAACAAAGGTGTAATTAACAGCAATAAGAACTGGATCTCATTAGGCGTGTCACTTCCAGGGAACCTGTTATTGCATGCTGACATGCACACTGGCATGGCTTACTGGTTCTCTTAGATGGAACAAAGCCGACAAAGTCTCAAACAGTGTTGAGGATTAAAAAAAAATCTTCTGAATATCAGTAACACACACACTCACACTTGGCTGTCCTGAATTGAGACTCCTTTTTTTGAATGAATTAATGCAAGTAAGTCTGAATCACCACATCACAAACACAAGGAAAGCTTGTATTTCATGAAATATTAAGTCCCCTTTTACGCAAGCGCCCCTTTATTGATCTCCAGTGAAGATAGGGAGAGAGGGCGGGTGTCAGGAAGATTTCCGCTCTCAGGTCACAGGCAGGATTTCACCTTCACCACCTGGGAAAGCCTCTGCCTCTCTAGGGGAGCTGTAACAGGGGCAAATGCCCTTGGCGTTGTATTGAGCTCATCTTGATTTATAAATGCTATTTATAGTAACCTTTTACAGCTTTGTTGGTGTTTATAGGCTATAATTTTGTACCAGCGCGTCGCGGCTGCGCTGCGTCGTCAGGTGAGCGCTGACTGGGACGTGGTGGCATCTGTTGTTGACGCCTCTTTACTCTCACCGGGTCGGACAGGAGGACACACGCCCCGCTGACGAGGAGAATTAAGTGTTACGTGCGAGGAACAGCTTTCTAATCTGTGATCTCTGGGATTACTCCTCCAATGGACTGGACTTGGCCCCTGTCCGTGGTTTTTGGCCACTGTTTTACGCGCGCCGTGCACCATTTTTGCGCGCTCATATTTGCGCCCCTGGCATTTGCATGATGGATTAGACACTCATCAGTTTTAGCCTAGTTTTCGATTGATGCTCTATGAACAACTGTGGATTAGTAATGGACTCGCACCATGCTAAATGATGATGATCGTTTGGTCACTGAAGCGCGCAGCCGTACGTTGGATTAAGAGCCACAGACTTGACACCGCTCTTGGATCAAGCACCTGTTTATTCTCCTGAGACACTCTGACCTGTTTTCTATTGACACGCTGGGATGGAGAGCGAGCTGAGACCTAGGCTCTGTTTCCTGACCAAAGGAGAGCGCGGCTATGGGTTTCACCTGCATGGTGAGCGGAATAGAGGCGGACAGTTCATCCGCAAAGTGGAGCCCGGCTCCTCGGCTGACCTGGGCGGACTGCGACCAGGAGACCGGGTGGTGGAGGTGAACGGGGAGAATGTGGAGAACGAAACCCACCATCAAGTGAGTGAGGCCTCGATAAATAAAGATAAAAAGAATACAGACAAGCCCTTGCGTGGAAGGGAGAAGCCAGGAGAAGCAGATAAACTCTATCAAGAACAAACAATGAGTTCTGTACCTGTTAGACCACTTTTCTTTTGCCTGAGGAGAAAGAGGGGAGGCTACTAAAATGGGTCAATGTGAGCCGAGTGTAATAGGAATCACTGGGTGTCTTTGTCAGGCTAAAAGTATGTTATGTGGAGGCCAGTTCAAGGTGCACAACATGCACTAAATGACACCACAGTAATGATTTGATTTGTCTTAAGCTCCTCTCTGTTACTCCTCTCTCCTCCTGCAGGTGGTGAACCGTATCCGTGAGGTGCCTCACCGCACCAGGCTGCTAGTGGTGGACAGAGACACGGATGACTTCCTCCGCAGCCGTGGCTTGGCCTGCACCGAGGATCTGGCCGCTGAGATGGGAACCCTCTCCCCGCGCCCCTCGCCTGGGCCCACTCCATCCACCTCTCCCATACCCAGAGAGAATTCACCCCTGTCACCCAAACCCAACCACACACACTCATTTCAACCTCCAGCTGCAGACACACCCACACAGGTGATCACACAAGGCCAGGTCAAGAGGTCCTCAGTGACATCAAGTACAGCAACAGACACAGAGGTAAGGGTGGACATCAATGCCTTGTTTGTTCGTGTCCAAAATGTGGATTATCTGTTTTTATTATTAGAAGCAAAGAGAGGGAAGAGTCCACATGTTCAAGTGGAAATGGTTAGTTGTTCTCTCCATCTGGCAGCAGTGAGCCAGTGTGCTGCTGTGTTAAGAGAGCGTGTGACACAGCACATATGCCCTTTTTACCTGATGTCTGTCTGGCACTAATCCGAGCCCTTAGGAGATCTGCTGGCTGGATTCAGTCCTAAAGCACTGTCATTAGAAAGAGTCTGGTGACTTCTCTGAACAGGTGGTATTCCAGCATGAACCTCAGGTGCACCAAGGAGGAGAGAAATAAAATAGAAAATGAATTAAAACAACAAAAGAGGGCAAGAAAACATCCAAGTGGAAGCACTCATGCAGGGTTGTATGTAAAGACTGGTGCTTGAAAGGATGTTAATCACTATTTTGTGGCTTAAATTGAATATTTTTGATTTTATTCAGCTGGCTAAAAATACCTTTGCGGCATGTTCACAAAAATACCACACTAGCCCTCTTCTTCCAGTCAAAATTAGGCTGTAAAATCCATTGTAGCAAATGCAAGTTCAAAAAGGAGTCTGCAGGGAATGTGAAGTGAATAACTGAGTAAAAGCGTGCATAAAAACAGTGGCATTAAAGCAGGTTTAAATGGATCCCCCACCCACCATTCAAACATCTGCTTAAATACAATCCAAACCATTGTTACACCTGTTTACGAGCCACTGTTGTCTCCAAGCAGTGTGACCATTTAAAATGCACATTGTATTTAAATAGCTTTGTCTTCGTGTACACTGAGGGTTAACACCTCATACAGTCAGCTGCAGGATTCTTCCCACCTGACTGTAGACACCAGAGACAAAAACCCTGCTCAACTGACTGTGCTTCCTGCAAAAGCATAGAGACCTGCATGTATCGTTTAGTCAAGCTGAACAGTCATTTTAAAGAAATAGTGTGACAAGGTGCGCTCACTTCACTGAGAGTTGAATTTGCCTTAAAACATTTGTCCACCCATGTAATTCCTTTTGTATACAGGGCTTTAAGAAGTCAAATTAAGCAGGAATTTCAGAAATACAGCTAAAGGCTAAGCCAGTAGTTTTTTCTCCAAGAAGTTAGATTCTGAGGTGTCCTTTTTTTTTTTTTTTTTCCCTTTAACAGTCTGCCCTCTTGAGTTATTGTAGTTAGGGCTTTGCAATGGACTGGATCTGACTGTCCAACATAAGTTCAGATTTTATCACTCATCTTCTTTGCTTGACTTTAATTTGCATGGGTTTTGACAAAGCAGGCTTTCAATGTCTGCTGGCATGAAAGAAAGTACCAAGCCAACGTGAGAGGGATCAGATTTTAAGATAGCAGGGTTGTACAATCAAACTTTGCATAGGTATTGTTATGTATTTGTGTACTTTATTTTGGCCACAAAATCTCACACTCTCCTACTGTGGGACCTCAGACACCTCTGACCCTATGGCTAAAAAAAGGGATCAGCTATAGATAGACACATTCTTTGATATGCTATCAAAGTTTTGTTAATGTACAGAAACTCATTCAAATTCCCAAATGTCCGAGCCAGCCAAGCATCGCTGTGACGTCTTAATGTGTGCCTGGCTGCAGAAATAACCAGGAACTGTTCGTCAGAGACTGAGCTCAGTGTTTGGGCTCCAAACAAAGAGGACCAGGATCCTCGAGACCAGCGGCTCATGGCAAACTGCCATCTGTTTAGCCGCAAGGCAGGGTAAATAAAGGCTGCCCCTTGGCTGGCCGTCATGTCTCTCTTTCTCAGCTTTGGTTATAGGCTCAGATCAAACAAAATGCAATGACAGCAGCACCCGCACAAGTGCAATCTATTACATCACCAGTAACTGTGGCTCCAAATGTGAACTGAGCGCTTCACCAAAAACATAACGTTATAAGCTTCACAAGCTTATTTGATGAATTGTAAGATGTTGCACAGGGGTTGTTGTGTCCATCTGGCTTTAGAAAGGGGACACGTTTTTTGAATCATTTCCACTGTTATGAAGTCCTGTTCGGGGAACAAATGGTCTGTGCTTTTAACTATTCATATACATGACAAAATAAAGGCCTTTTCTCCTTGTACAAAGATATCCTGAAATCAAGCCTTTAAGTGACAAATTTTTACATCTGCAAAGTTTATCTGGAATTATTCCATGTGAACCCGACTGAGCACGTGGCCTCTGCCTTTTTCTTTTAAGTGTTTGGTAATCATTCTTTTGGGAGTTTTCATTATCAATGACGGCATCAATTTCTAGACATTTTCATAGACACCCCTGAAGCCCTGTGCCTTTCATGTGATTGCTAAGCATACATGCAAAAGGCCGTTTCTGTCATGCATCTTGTGACATTCAGGTTGTACGTGTAAATACAGACGCTATTTCATTGTTGTATGTCGTTATTATGGCAGCACATGCCCAAATACAATCTTATGCAACCACAGTGCTGGCTGCTATCACAGCCAGTCTGGCTCGGTCACACACACACACACACACACACGCACGCACGCACGCACGCACGCACGCACGCACGCACGCACGCACACACCAAAACATTTTCATTAACATCCCTTACTAAGATTGATTTTTAAAAAACTTTTGAACAAAAGGTATTGAAGTTGTTAAATTTATGGGGTTTAGTTCTGTTATCTGTGAGACCGTATAAGACAATGTGGCATAGAAACAACGCTTTCAATAGTATGAAAGTATAAGAAAGTAAACCCTAGGCAGAGTTAAACAAAGAGGAGGAATCTCTGCATTTCCAACCATATCAGCAGATATTAAACTGGATATATTAATTTGATACTACAGCTTAAGGATTAATATGTAAATTCCTATATAATGTCAGAAAACAGTGGAAAATTTTCCCAGAGCCCAGAAAAACAGCTTCAAATTACAGTCCAAAACCCAAAGATATTTGATTTATTTACACTCATATAGAACAAATATAATCAGCAAATTCTCACATTGAAGAAACTGGAGCAGTGAATGCTTGAAGATTACCTAAAAGACCTACTGATTATCAAAATACTGACGCGAACATGACCACACCATGGAAATACTGTATCTGTAGCAGAAGTACATCCAGGTTAGTGCAGTGTGCAGCCTGTGTGTCTCAGCTGATTTGGGCTGACAAGACAACAGGCCAGCAACAGAAAGAGAGATCTTTAAAACCAGCAGGAGACATGGTGACCTGTCACCACGGCAGCCTGACCTGTCACCGCTGCAATCTGTCACCAAGGTGCTCTGTTCCATCGCTGCGGCTCGAACTCTGGCTGACACTCTCAGTGTCACAGTGTCACAGTCCTCTGCTACAGTCAAAGACATATTACTGTATCATTCATATACACTCACAACCCTGTGTGTGTGTGTGTGTGTGTGTGTGTGTGTGTGTGTGTGTGTGTGTGTGTGTGTGTGTGTGTGTGTGTGTGAGTGAGAGAGAGAGAGAGAGAGAGTGTGTGAGTGTCGTTGATGGAGCAGAAAGGACAGAGAGATCTGTCAGAAAACTCTCAGCTCAGCTCACCCATGAAGGCACAGTCACAGCACGTCACTAGACAGTCACTATCCTGAGCTACCCTCAGGACAGGACTAATACATGGCCCTCCACAGAACGCACGCACACACACACACACACACACACACACACACAAACACACCCAGAGCTAGCGTTTACCTTGTAGTAGAGGCTCAGATCCACTCAGCAGATGACTCACGCAATGTGTCTCTGGTCATTAGTCTCAGGATTGGTCTTGATGTCTCTCAGCTAGATCCAGTTAGCCCACTCTGCTCAGCTCTGAGACCACTGGATCATCCTGGCAGCACTTTCTCCTGCTCAGCTCATCATATAGCCACACCGGTGTGCACAGAGTTAACCAGTTTAGTAGTTACACCTGTGCTAACAACAAATCGGAAATCAATATTACAATATGAATATAAATATTTTTTCTGTATCAATATACATTTCAACATGGGAAATATATGCAAAATGAATCTAATCTAATTAATGTTCCACTGTGTGCTTTAGATCATACAAAACTCTCCATAGATCTCAAACAAAACCTGTAATATCTATTTTTTCTAAAATGTTACAATTTGCTTGGAATCTCTGATTTGGACATCAGAATTTTGTCATTTGAAAAGATCATATTGTCATGACACGACAGTAGTGAAAGCTGATATGCAGTGTTGATTGTTACTCTGTCCTAACCATCCAGTGCAACATCCCTGCAGTAACTCCTACTGATCTGAAGGTTGTCATGTCGGTTTTTGTTGACACTTTGGACAAAGGTGTTGATTCAACTCTGTGGTCATTTTTGAGGCCATGGTGCATCAGTATAGTGCAGCCCAACACAACATCACCACAAACTACTGATGCTAAAATGATCATATATTTAAGGAACAGTGTTTCTGTAAGTTTTAACCACTCAGGTAAGTTAACTGCTAGCTCTTGAAAACTGTGGATAAAAAAATATGATTTTCATGGTAGTTTTGTATGATAGGATTTATTGCTGCCTGTTTACAATGGACTGATTTAGATGGGTACAGGTGGACCTAATTAACTGGTAACTCTTGTATTTACTCTTGTAGTACAGACAACATTTTAATGCCTCTTCCTCTAATATCCTGCTTTTGCAAAGTTCTCATCCTAGAATTTGCTGTTGTCTTATGTCCCATTATAGCTGCAGGTGCAGCCCTCACCAGCACCACCAGAACCTGAACTCCTTCCCCGTCTGTGTCAACTGGTGAAGGGGGAGCAGGGCTACGGCTTCAACCTGCACAGCGATAAGACAAAGTGTGGACAGTTTGTGCGTTCGGTGGACCCCGGCTCAGCTGCTGAGAGCGCAGACATCAGGGCTGGAGACAGACTAGTGGAGGTACAATCAAAGCACACACATTAAAATAAATGGTGCAGACAGGTGACCCCCATCCCCTTTATCAGAGTGTGCAAACCTTGTTGGGGGTGAATTTTAGGGAATTGATGGGAAAAACAATGGCACCACTCCATGTATTAATCAAGCCTGTGCACTGGTTTGAAGGGTGATTGGATTAGAGCAGATTAGCTGGACTCAGGCTTTGAGTGGGTGGGAGAGAGAGGTGTTGTTTAAAGAGGCAAAGGAGAGAAAAGACAACTAGGGATAATCTTGACTAAAGGTGGAGAGGAGGGGCTGGTGCTGTTTGTGTCTTTTCACATGGACATTTACACACATCTGCATGTGTGTCACAGACCTACAGATAGAACGCTTTCACAATAGAGACATTGTTTTCATTTCCATCTCTATGACGTCTACAGTCGATGTGTGTAGAGGAAGAGCGTGGAGGCAGGAAAGGGATTCATGCAAATAACCTCACCTCTACTCAAATCACAGATCTGATTTTGGTCTGTGAGGTGAAACACAGTGAACCTCCTGTTTCTCTTATGGCTACTTCCTCATCTCTGCAGCATCTCCTGTTTGTCCCATGAAGCCTCTCAGTAATTGTCTGGTCTACGTTTTTGGTGTTCTTCATCATTTGTTGCTGTTTCTGCTTCCTGTGGCATCTCCTTTTCTCTTCCTCAGGTGAACGGAATGAACATAGAGGGCCTGAGGCACTCAGAGGTGGTGGCACTCATTAGAGCAGGAGGGGAGGAAGTGCGCCTCCTGGTGGTCGACCAGGAGACGGACGAGCTCTTCCACCGACTGGGCATCACACCCACCACCAGCCATGTCAAAGGTCAGATTGTGAACACACACACACACACACACACACACACACACACACACACACACACACACACACACACACACTCTTTACCCTCCAGACAAAATGTCTCATGTGTTTCTGTTTACTCTCACAGAGGTCTACGTGGATGAATTAGCAGCAGAAAGCGCTCCACCCACCCCCTCTCCAACCACTGAACTCCCCACCTCAGATCCCCCAGTCATAAACGTCACACTGACAGGCTCCCCAATCACAAAACCATCTCCAAAATCTCGGGCCAATGGGAGCTCAGCATCTCAGTCCTCAAGGAGTTCCACCACCCAATCAGAGATCAGCAGCTCGGACATGAGCATACAGGTGAGAGAGGAGGCGTGAGAGTAATAATGGAAGAAAATGAGATGTCGGTGAGTGTGTGCATAAAAGTAGCACATCTGTGTGTATTGTAGGTCCCTGATGAGGACGACAGGCGTGTTTCGGATCCTTTCGTGGACAGTGGTCTGCGTCTTAGTCCCACCGCTGCTGAGGCGAAACAAAAGGCCCTCGCTGGCCGCAGCAAGAAGAGAGCGCCTCCTATGGACTGGAGCAAGAGACAAGAGATCTTCAGCAACTTCTGACCCCAGCATACAGTGTTGGAATGTAACTAAGTACATTTACTCAAGTACTGTATTTAGTCCAAATTTGCAGTACTTTACTTTACTTAAGTATTTCCATTTTCTGTGACTTTATGATTCTACTCCATGACATCTCAGAGGCAAATGTTGTACTTTTTACTCCACTACATTTGTCTTACAGCTTTAGTTACTAGATAACTTCAACTCGAGTGACTTTAGTTACTTTTCAGAGTACAGTTATTCATACTCTTCTTGTCCGGTGAAAATCATGTATCTTCAAACTTGATGAGGGATTATACCGAGGGATTAAATGTTCCTTTGTGGGTTGAGAAAGTACTCCTACTTCGTAAGTTAAATAAACTACTTAAAAACCCTCTTTGATGTATCGTCACAAAGCTGAAAACAGGCTGTTTTTCTGAGCTCATGAAAATTTGACTTTACATAAATTCGTGGTTCTCACAAGACAGCGACACTACAAACACATCTTATAGAAATTACCAAACAGTCTATAAACATTAATACAGCAGTGATATTAATCCAAAAACATTAGATAGAATGGTAAAACACTGACAGGGACCATTTTACTACACAATGAGTATTTTTAATTGACTTCGATATTTTACTTCAGTAACGTTTTGAATACACTACTACTTTTACTTGTAGTGGTGTATTTTCACAGTGTGGTAATAATAATTTTACTCAGTTAAAGGGTCTGAATACTTCCTTTCTTTCTTCTTAATTCTTCACTGTTGTACTCTTAAGTACCGCACCTCAGTCTTGCAGAGGCTCTGTGAATTAAAAGGAAAAAGAGGCAGGCAGCAACGTTGTACAAGTAATCTTAAATTCTGTTCTGTGTAAAACTGCATTGTAAGATATAAAATAGTGTCCCGTAGATGCTTACTTCACAATATCTATGAGGACATAGATATAATATTAAACAATGACATTAATGACTGGCAGACCATCTACTGAGACACTCATCCATCTAAGTGGTGCCTGGTCAGTACACAGTGTTGCTCTTTATTAAGTCATGGTCATTTCATGAGTACTGACTATGAGTCTCTAACAGTCTACATGCACTCTGTCTGATTTTGGGCTGTATTTGGCTGTTGATGTGCTTTTCGGTTTAACTTTGGTTGATTCTATTTGTTTAAGGAATAGTTTCACGTCTTTCCATATTTCAGTGAGCTCGTTGTGGGTCCTGGAGTAGTCATCTTTATATTAACATTTTATCAGTTGTAAAGTAGCATATCACTGTTAAATGTAAATACAGAGGAAACAGGAGGGGCTAAATTATCAGATGATGTTGGATCACCTCAGTGCTTCTCTTCAACGTTAAAGGGACTTCTGTAAATGAAAATATTTGAAAGACAGGTGGTTGATTAGATAAAATAACTGTAGACGCTCTGTTTTCTTGCAGCCTTTTGAGGATTTTTCTTCTAAAATGTGCTTCATTGAAATGTATCACAATGTGAAATAAACTTTCAGAATATGTGTAAATACCACAGCAGAACGTCAGCTATCAACATAGCTTGAAATGTGCCATCAGTTGGGTGAGCATTTCTTTGGAAACCCTGTATTCAAGTTGGATGTTTGGATCGCTCGTCAGGCCCTGCAGTGGGCATGAGGTTGACAGACGCCACTGTTCTCTAGCTCTGACCTAATGTACCTTTAAACCGCCTTTAAAATCTACATTAACCAAAGCAGGCTTGAAGGTTAAAGATCAAAATGTTTCCCACAGCACTGCTACCCACCCAGTAACAAACCAAACAATCATCCTCCGATACTTCACCTTAGCAAGTGGCAGAGCATACACATCTACATCATTACCAGACAACAACACACAAACCATCCATCCATCCATCCATTATCTATACCGCCTATCCCTTTCGGGGTTGCGGGGGGCTGGAGCCTATCCCAGCTACAATGGGCGAGAGGCGGGGTACACCCTGAACCGGTCGCCAGCCGATTGCAGGGCCACATACAAGGACAAACAAACATTCACACTCACACTCACACCTACGGACAATTTAGAGTCATCAATCAACCTAATGAGCATGTTTTTGGTCTGTGGGAGGAAGCCGGAGTACCCGGAGAGAACCCACGCATGCACGGGAAGAACATGCAAACTTCACACAGAAAGGCCCCGTCTGACCCGGGGATCGAACCGGCAACCTTCTTGCTGTGAGGCACGCACACTACCTGCTGCGCCACCGTGCAGCCCCACACAAACCATGATGAACGATAATTATGTTTCTAAGACGCGCCACTCCTTCATTCTGGGCAACATATTCTGTGCGTCTGAGCGGTGCACCATGAAGGGAGATTAATGGGTTAGCGAGGTATGTTGAGCCTAAAGGCAGAGTTTTCAGTGTCACAAAGTTTGCTGTCTTTTAACCTGGCAAAATCACCATGATAACCTATGCTGCACACTTAACGTGTTCAGAGTTTAGAATTTAAAGTGGCTATAAAAAGTGCCACCCTCTCACTAATTCTTTTCCTGACAATATTCTTTATGAGCGATAGTGACTCAGCTGAGGGAATATGTTAGAGATGCAAACTTGCTGAGTCGTACATGAGTAATGTCACTGGATGAAGCAGTGTAATTACGGCAGTGTACATAAACACTGCAAAATTTACACTGCATATCATCCATGCACTAACAAAATGATGAAGGCACAGTGACCACACACACACACACACACACACACACACACACACACACTCACAGATAGATAGATAGATAGATAGATAGATAGATAGATAGATAGATAGATAGATAGATAGATAGATAGATAGATAGATAGATAGATAGATAGATAGATAGATAGATAGATAGATAGATTCATATCATCACATATAGTCATCTTTGGCCATCAGGAGTGCCATTCAGGAAGTGTCGGCCTTTCTCAGACAACAGCAGCACATTTGCTGGGATGTGAACAAAAGGCCAAATAAGAATGCCAACAGAACAGGAAAAGCCTGTTCGGGTTAAGATACAAAACAGAGACGTGCGCAGTAAAAGCATGCAGGCATGATCTTAAACTTTTTATCTCTTCAAACATTGGCTGCTTTCAAACAATGTTTGTATCAGATGCACATTTTTTTTGTCACAGTTGGTCATTTTATAATGACCAAAAACTCACCCACTGCATCATGTGTCATGACGTCAATACAGGGGTGTTATAATGATGTAATGGGATGGAGACAATGACTGCTATCTCTATCTATACGGGCAGGGGTAGGGGTTATGTCAGCCTGTGACATCACTGTGACATTATGGATACCTCACAGATGATGTCACATGTCCGCAGAAGACTGTGCTGTTGTAGTACCATCTTATATAATGTATATAGTAAGCTATCTCAGAGATGAAATATATTCATTCAAAAAAGAAATAATGACACATATAATGTGATTTTCAGAGTATGTTCATAAAAATTAGATTAATTTGATTAAAAAAATGAAAATATTTAGCAATAATGACATAATTATGCCTAAAAACATTTCTTTTTTTTGTTTGTTTGTTTGTTTGTTTTTTGTTTCTTTTTTGAAAGTCCAGCCCCCACAGCATCTGCTTAGAAAAATTCTATCCCTGGACAAATTGAGTTGAGTCCTCAATGCTCAGTCCTGATGACTGGGGCCATAGAGCAAAGAGCTGCTCATAGTGACAAAATTCTTGGAGGGATGATGTTTTCTAAGAATTTCCCCTTGTAGTTAAGACTAAATTCTGGTAAAGATGAAAGTCATTCACAAAGCATCTTAGCATTTAAGGGAGCGCCTAAGGTGAAATTTGTCAAGGGAAGTGGGGAGTACGATTTACTATTCACCCTCAATTCCAAAAAAGGCGAGACTCTGTAAAACTTGATGAAACAGAATGCAGTCATTTGCAAATGGACTGTTTTACAACAACAGTTTTACAAAGAGCCCCAGAGTCCATGTAGTAATATCTTTTATCCAATCATGTGTTCACAAAGTGGTGAACCTCACTCCATCCTCGCTTGTGAATGACTGAGCCTTTCCAGGATGCCCCTTTCATACCCAGTCATGATACTATCACCTGTTACCAATGAACCTGTTTACCTGTGGAATGTTCCAAACAGGTGTTTCTGGAGGTTTCCACATCTTTCCCAGTCTTTAGTTGCTCCTGAACCAATGTGTTTGAAAAATGTTGCTGCATCAAATTCAGAATAAACATATCCATCCATCCATTTTTTATGCCGCTTATCCCTTTCGGGGTCGCAGGGGGGCCAGAGCCTATCTCGGCTGTCAACGGGCGAGAGGCGGGGTACACCCTGGACCGGTCGCCCGCCGATCGCAGGGCACATACACACAACCATTCACACTCACACTCACACCTAGAGGCAATTTAGAGTCACCAATCAACCTAATGAGCATGTTTTTGGTCTGTGGGAGGAAGCCGGAAAGAACCCACGCATGCACGGGAGGGCCCGACCCAGGAATCGAACCTGCGACCTTCTTGCTGTGAGGCATGCGCACTGCCTGCTGCGCCACCGTGCAGCCCCAGAATAGACATATATTTACAAAAATCAATGAAGCTGATGAGGTCAAACATAAAATGTATTGTCTTTGTACTTGTTTGCTTGAGCATATGTCAAAAAAGATTAGCAAATGATCACATTCTGTTTGATTTTTGTTTTAAACAGCATCACAGCTTTTTTGGAATCGGGGTTGTATGTCATAGTACAGTGTGATGTCATTGCATCCTATATTTCAGACTGTGATATGTCATTGTATAGTACAATATGTCAAAGAAATGTCATAATATAGTGTAATGTCATTAATTATTGCAATGCATTATAGTGTGATGTCATAGTATTGGAGGAAATGTCATAGTGTGTCTTGATGTTCCAGCCTGACCTGTGTAAACTGAACCTCAACATTCTGTGATGGTTCATCGGCATGTCATGGATTTCAGAAGTCTGTAGCAGACTGACAAAATGGCTCTGACTCTACTGAATTACAGTATTTTACAATTACTTACATTACTGGTTTCAATTTGCAAAAAATCTTAACTCACATGGCCTCAGAATCACACATCACACAAAACACACAACACAACAAAACATTGTTGCATTTTAAAATGAAAATGGTCATTAGCATGTAACACTGTCAAAGAGTAACCAATTCTCATCAAACACAGTCTGTACTGGTCACTTCCTGAATGCATAAAAATAACAAGTTCATAGAAGGTGAAAGGATGACTGGGATTGTACTGCACTGCATCAGTTTCCGTTGTTCAGTATCCTCTACATTCATTAACATTAATCATTAGACTGTTGTCTGTTGTAACAGACAATAAACTGCAAGATTAGTAGCAGTCAAAAGCAGTCGATTCTCTTTTTTCTTTTATTCCTTTCCACCACTGCCAGATTGGTGGTGAAGTAATTAACAAGGGCATAAAGCCAATGTTGTTAAACTAAAAAATGCCCACAGACACCACTTGTATTGACTCAATGACCTCTACACTACAGGTGGCTGTATTTTGAGGTCTGATCATGTGAATGTGGGGTTAAAGAGGTAAGAAATAGCTGATCTGTTTGACTCTTCACATTAGAGTTTACCACACTGAAACTCTGCCAAAGCTGCTTTATGAAATTGTTGGACTCTGACCATCTTCTCTTACACCTCTCATGCACAAACACACACACCTTGAGCTGTTTTATCAGTCCAGAGTTCCCGTGGAGGTGATCTGGCCGCATTCTGACATCTGGAACTGGAAATGAGAGAACCTGCTGGAGCTGGTTTTGGAAGAAAACACAGTCACATCATGCATCATGTAGTTTAACATGTAGATGAAGGTGATCAGTGAGTCGCTGCTGAGCATGTGTAGAGATTTACAGTGTTTCTCTCTCTCACTCACACACACACACAAACCCTGTCTCCAGCTGAAACCTCTGGAATATCAAGTGTGTTTTGTCTGCGTGGAATAAACTTGGTCATTCAAAGGGGTTTCTACTTACAGACATACACAGAGCCAGGATGCAACTCTGACTTTTACTGTAGCTTTAACCATGAGGCCTGGATTTATTATTACTGTTTGTACAGGTACATCACACCCCAACTCGTCTTTTTTCTCACAGAAGACACCAGACTGGCCACTCTAACATCCAGCCTTGAGCATGCACAACATGGTTTATTTCAGGAATCCAGAATTTTTTACACACATAAACTGAATTATATCGTCGACTCAAAGCACCTTATTTCCATTCCCGCCTTCAGAGAAAGGGGACCCGCCTGGCGAATGTAACCCACAGGAACACAAAAGGTACCAGTCTTTCCGCCAAATTGCACCAATGTCATGCTCTTTATTATATAAACAGAATTTAGAAAAAAAAAGACATTCCTTCATCTCATTTCATCCCTTCTTTGTTCCCATCGTCTTTGCACCTATGAAAAGCTGTCACACCTTTTCTTTCCTGCAAACTCAGTACTACAGCATCATCTGAAGAAAATGTACACTGACCTTTCAGATACAACTGTTCATGAAACTAAAAACATTTGTTACACAAAAAACAAAACAAAAAAAAAACAGCCATAATGAACAAACAACCAAAAAACATTTTCTTGTACAAGCTTTGAACTAAGAGACCGTGGAAGTGGAACTAGACTGGGGTTCAGATTGTCTTTTATTTAAGCGATTAATGATTGATTTGATTATCTCAGTGGTCACAGTCTAGGTCAAATCAAGTGCCAACATCTATTTCCAAATATCTATGGCCCGGAAAACACTGGCAGAATATCAATGAAAAAATATAGATCCCTGTAATCAGTTTTGCTGGCAAAATCTTGAATCATGATTAATTGAAAGCCCTTCGGTACTTACATGTTTACATCATTATGATGCTCATATTGAGTATTTAAATAGCAGCTCGTCTCTACTTATTGTCGGTTTTTAAATTTCAGTGGCTCTTTGGCAGTGTCCTAGCTGTTTTTTTTTAAGTATACTGTGCTCTCATTGTGAATTGAGGTGGTGTGTTGGTGTGTAAAGGGCCGTCGTATTACTCTGAAATATACGTCAAACATACACCACTGCACACACACACTCTCACACGCACACACACAGTGAAAACAGACACAGAACATGCACACAAAGTAGGCTGGGGCAGGCTACAAACCCTTCCACACAAATATCAATTTGCACCCCTACTGTGCACACATCACATGAACGGCGTCTAACTATCCAATACATGCTCACAGGCAAAAAAGGTACAGTACTCATGCGCGCCTATTCATGCAGGATCTCCCACACATGCAGGATCTCACACACGTACACACACACCTCAGCAATATGGCAAAGTTAGTCATTGTAAAAGTGCGGATTAGTCCCAGTTTCACAAAGTTGTTTTTATTTGCCATTTAGTATTGTGATATTTTTGCCAGTCAAAGACACTTAATTTCACAGTGCAACACAGTATGACAAACACTGACATTAGGGTCAAGACATATCATATGGGTGAGGTTAAAAAAATGTCCATACAAAAAGAAAAAAGGTCAAATAAAATAAAATAAAAAGTGCAAAAACAACAGTCACTGAAAATAGCATTAATTCAAATATTTTTTTGCGTTAATTGTGCGAATTTAAGTCCACTATAGAAACAAAACTTCTCAGTAGCAGCAAAAAAAAAAAGACAAAAAAAAGAGAATATGGACCATTTTTAAAACATTATAAAGATCACAATGACACTGCCAATCACTGTTTTACTTAAGATATCAATATGGCATCAAATGGATATCAGTACGAATGTAGACAGAAACAAATACACTCACCCTTGCACGCACGCACGCACGCACGCACACACACAAACACAAACACTTGGTCACAGTTAACAGGTGCCAAGGACATTGCAGTGGGAGTCAAGTTTTAGCTCGGTACCATATCAAAAACAATACATTTCACACACTGTTAACACAGAATGCCGAAGTAAAGATTTACAAACTGCACATGCACACACGCGCACACGCACAAACACACACATACACACATACACACACAAATCTCAAAGAGACAACTAAGGATGTGATTTCTTTCAATGATTTCATCCCCTCTGGTGAGAAAACAAATGTGTTAGCCCTAATCCTCCCTTCCTACAGGAATGGTTTCTGTGAAGCCACAAGGAAAGACACTTGCTCTTATTTTTTCTTCTTCTCTCTTCTGATCAGGTAGAAAATCTGACAGGAATATGTCTGATAGATGGATAGCTCTGTGAAGCAGCACTCTGGTCAAAAATGAAGGTAGGAAACACGGATGCGAGTAGCAAGACTATCTTACAGTTAAGTAGAATTCAGTGACTACAGATGAAGTAATTTATATTGAATCCTATTCCCCGGAAAAAGAAAGATATCACCCAGAAAATGAACAGAGTTTAGACACCTGCCTGTTTGTCCCTAACTACATGTAGTAGGTCTCAAAAAGTCTAAATAATAGTGCCACCCACAGTCAGTTCCATGTACTGCATGTACAGCATGTGCAAGTGTATGTGTGAGTCTGTGTACGTTGGTCTGTCTGTCGGTCGGTCGGTCGGTCAGGCTATTTGTTACTCTTAAGTTTAAGAATCCCATTAAAATCTCAACTGTCCCTGTCCACCCAGCCAAGTAACAGACCTTTCTGTCGCTCTTTTTCCCTGCTTTGCTACTGATTTCCCTCCCTTGCTTTCCCTGAACTTTCTTTGTGCTGGTCTCTTTGCCTGCCTCCCTCTTTCCCAACTTGTCTGTCCCTCCATCTCTCCTCCATGTCCTTCTCTCTGTCCCTCTCTAGCTGTCCCTACCAGTTAGTTTTTCTGTGTCGGGTCCCTGCCTAGTTAATCTAGAGGTGTCCCTCTGTCCCTCCCTCCCACCCGCCCACCCTCCCTCTATGGACAAACACATAGGGCGTGGGGGCCGTCCGTCAGGGGGAGCGGCCAATAGCGTCCCTCTCCCTCCCCCCAGATCTGGGCAGTGCAATACACAGATGGATGAGTTTCCCATTCACCCTCCTCCTGCTGGCTCACCTAAGGAGAGCGGACACAGAGACGTTAACTTCAGCGAAGACATTCAGAGACCTTTGATTGGAGGTTTAAACATGATGTGTGTGGGCTTACCTCTTGGGTGGGTGTAGAGGATCTAAACGCCGTAGCAGGCTGCCAGTCTCTCCTTCAGCAGTGGGGGGAACTGCTCTGAGAACTGCTGCCAGTTCTCTTCCCCAACCTGCTCCTTAAACCCGTGCAGGATCTGCAGGACGCGGCAGAGGACAGAAGGGGAGACGTGAATTTCAGGCACACCCTCAAGTCATCTTAAACCTCCTTAGCAGTCGGGCCACAGATTACCGCTTTTACAGCTAAGGCTGGGAGCTGATAACTGCTTCTTCAACCATGTGATCCTTCAACAGCTCCCTAATTGTTCTTATATCAAAACCAGGTCTCATAAAAGCAACGGAGTCCTGAATGTTTAACTGACTGCAACAAGGCCAGGCAAAGGCCCCTTGACTTCAGGGTCCTCAAAAGCCCCACATTCAGTGCTAATCAGGTGTTTTTGTTATGCTATTGAATTTTGACCACTGAAGTACAGCATCAGCTAACGCAGGCCCTGTCCAGCCCTGTCTTGTGGATGGTGTCAAAATCTAGTTTCATGACCTTTGACAGTTTAGCTCATATTGTGCAGATTCTGCAGAGCAGCATTAAGATATTTTTAAACTGACATATTATCTCTCTTTGTTATGCCAACACTCTCATCGACATGTAGACTTTATTAAACTGGAAACAGACAGCTTTTCCCCCTAAAATATTTCCATGTGCTATTAGTGTAGACGCTGCTGTCACAAAGAGAAACGCACCACTTTGTTTTCCTATGATATGTAGATATTGGGTTATTTTATGCTTTTACAAAATTAAAGAACTTGTAAGACAGATGGTGATAACGTATTATGTTTGATCATTTTCATATGAATAAGTCGATCTACCCAGCCAGCCTGAAATCCAGCGTTCTTTTTCCCAGGTGAGCGTACCTGTGACAGAGTGCAAGCAAGGCTCATAGGGAACCAGTCTTAATGCTGACAGCGTCATTATTCTGCAGCCATTACACTGTGCAATCAACATTTATTTCATAAGTTCAAGCGAAAAACTACATATACAATGCACACAGAGTGGGAGATGGGGGTCAAATAAGGGCCCCTACTGCAAGTGTTTGTCCTGGCCCCCCAGCCATGGACTGTAAGTATATTCTAAGCCTCAAACACAGAGTAAATTTGATATGCATCATACCCACAGTGCTTTCCAAATGTTCCCAGTGTTTAATTGCCACGCTGGCAGCATTTTGTGGCTTCAAAATGTGTTGCTTCAAAATGCTGATGGTGTCAAGAAGCGGGACTAACTGCTGCAACCAAACCAGAGCACGTCTCATCACAGAGCAGCAAGAGAAGAGTGAGTGTATATTTTCCTCATTTTAGGAAAATAAAGTGCCACGAACTCTGTGAACATGTGAGTCACTGTCAACTCAAACAGACACAGAGACACAGAACAGGCTTGTTCACCGGATTCATTTGGCCGACAATGAATTCCCCCGGCTGTCAACACACTGGTTAAATTTCCCAACAGGAATATTAGAGAAGCATTACAGAAATCCTCCATTATTGTACATGCATGAGTGGATTTTGCAGCGAATTTGACTCAAAATTTGCATGCAGAGCATTTTGGCATTTATATGGCAACTCCTGAGGGGGAGTGTGTTCACTTCCTTTCTCCGCAGTACAAGAGCAGTGTCTGTGCTGCCGAGCTTCACAGCAGAAAAGTGAGACGAGTACACTCTGCTTCGCTCGAGGTCCCTCGCAGTGACTCACACAGCGGGGGGAGAGGGGAATGAAGAATGCGAGAGTCTCATCACGGTGAATTAAAATCAGCCTCTGGATGGGACTGCTCGTGTAAACACAAGAACTTGCTCCTCAATATGACCCCGACTTTGTTCCTAACCCTGATCGAGCCACTCACCTTGTAGAACATGTCTCTCAAATCGTCTTTAGGATTCACCCACGAGGCCACTGCGTCACAGAAGAAGATGAAGTCCTGAGCAAATGCAGAGGAAGAGCAGAGACGAGTCTTAAAACATCTGCGACTTTGCAACCGATTACAGACTCGAACAGCATGGACTTGAAGCCTGCAGTGTACAGCGTCTCACCTGCACCACGCCTCCTGGGTTCACACCAATCATCATGCAAATCCCGCGGAAGGCAGAGTCTTTCTCCTCATTGTCTCTGATGTTCCGCAGAGATGTGCACCTGCAGCATGCAATTATTAACCAGTTAGCAGCTGTTCAACTTGAAGCTGTCACTGCTAAGAATTCAACTCTCTTATCTTGTTGACGAGAGAACATGTCATACTCAAAGCTTGAGCAGACTCAGGCTGCAGCGTTTCAGTCGCACTACTCGCCGATTCCAATCATTCCAAGGATGTATTTAAAGAATGTCAACACTGCAGCCTTTAAAATCTCTGATTGTGCTCTGCAGCAATGTGATCAGACAAAAATGCAAAGAGGAAAAAATGAGAAAAATCTGAACAGAGAATCCTCTGATGAGGGGAGAAAAATGAACAAATGTGTCTTCCAAGTCCCGATAAGCTAACGTAATGATGTGCAGAATGGAAAGAGAGGAGAAAGAGGATGGATACCATGAGCTGTGGTCAGACCACAGTGCTGTGCTACGTGTGATATAATACAGCTGCCATTGCTGCCTGTGTATGTGCACATGTTGTTAATCAAATAACACCACAGAAATGTCATGGCGCTGGGGAATGAAATGCACAGAAAAAGAGATTACAAGGCCGCTCACCAAGGTCGGATAAACTGCGGCAGCATGGCAGCAACCTCCTGAGGACACACATAGCCCAGCCGGCCGATGGTGATTGCTGGTAAAGGAAAGGATCACTGTTAAACTAATGTGTACCAGTTTCTCCCATGTGACCAGCTAATGCCTTTTTGACTGTAATCTGCTCTGATTTTCAAGTCAGTCCAAGCATATAACTACAAACATCTGTCTAAAAAAACAAGTCTAAAAAATATCTGCGTATTCATCATACCAGTGTTCTCCAGCAGGGTCTTGGGGGTGTTGGGTCGATTAATAATTTCAACCAGCTGGTTCAGAACCATAGCGATGTACGGCTGCATCTCCACTCCTGATAAATAAAGGCAGACACACACATCAGGACAATAAATCTCATATTCAAGAGCAGGAGCGTGGAAACAGATGTGCTGCAGCTCACCCATCTGCATGCAGATCTCTCCTATGGCCCAGGTAGCATTATTGCAGACAGAGATGAACTCTGGGTTCAGATTTGTCCCGAGGATTGGCATGAATTCAGCTGCAGGACACACAAATGTCATCATCATATTAGACATATGAAAAAGGGTGTGTTGTGTGCTGTATGAGTGTTTGTGAGAAAGACATAATGAGATAATTACCAATACATGGTTTGACATGAGGGAAGCAGGCCTTGGTCAAGTCGCCCAGTAGAGCAAATGAACTCTGTCTTACTTCAGGCATCGTATCCTGGGACAAAAGAGACAGAGAGACAGAGAGAAATGTGAACACACACCGTTGACAGACCTGAAAAGCTGTCCTGTGGCACACCTAGCGGCTCACTGTGGCTAAAATCTGTGGCAAATACAGTGCACTTCCTGTGACTGCTTCACAATAAAAGCCACCCTGTAGTTCATCAGTTGAATACATGTAATGAAAGGCGGCACTAATGAAATGTTCAGTTTGCATCAGCATTAACAAATACAGCCCAGATAAGACTGTAGGGGGACTTCTATCACTGAGATAACATTACAAACAGTGCATGAACACACACACAGGGGGCTCTCCTCACCTGCATGCACTGGAAAAGCAGAGTCATGATGTTACTGCGGGCCACAAGTGTGTCCACGTGTCCCCCAAGTCCCTCAGCCAAACCACTTAAGAGATCCAGGGCCACGATCATGAAGTCCTTGTCAGGTGCTTCGTACTGGTCTGGCTGCTGACTGTACATCTGATACACACACACACAGCGAAGAGAAAGTGGAGAGAAACGGTGGACAGTGGGATGAAAGTGGGATTAAGTGTCATTTATGGAAAGCTGCAGAAACATAAACAGTAAAGTCCACGTGAGCGAGCAAGCGTGTGTGGCTCACCATGGCCTGAGCCAGTGTCTTCTGGACCAGGGTGACGCATCGCTGGTAGACGGGCTCACAGTATGGGAGGAAGCCGCTCTGCAGTGCCGTGGCTACAGACGACAGACACTCGAGCAGAGGAAACAGATCTTTATCTTCATCCTTCAGCTCGTTCCACTTGGCTATCAGCGGTGGCATCAGCTTCTGTATGTATTCCTAAAAAACCAGCGTGTGTGTTCAGCCTGTGATTCACTTGTTCTTTTAGCACAATAGAACAATTCAATACGTGATACACAAAACATGGCAGTGTGTGTGTGCATTTTGTGCTCACAGGCTGGTTGAGATGGTGGCCCACAGAGTCCGCCAGTGTTCCTATAGCGTCATAGAGGATGAGCAGGTTCTTATGTTGGTACTTCCCAAAAGCAAAAACCAGCGTGTCCAGGATGAAGCTCAGGTAAGGCACCAGCTCCGTACACGCCTCCTCCTCCAAGGTGGCAAACGCGCTGCAGGAGAAACAAGACGCGTTAGAGGAATGTATGAGCAGAAAGTGAAAAAACACAGGCGAGGAGAACACATGGAAGAACTGAGAGCTGTACCTGCATGCAGCTTCCTGTACCCTCTTATTGCCATCCAGGATACGTTTGAGCAGCTCAGTCATGAGCGGTTTGAGGTGAGCGTCAGGGGGCTGGCTGACCACCCAGTGGGCGTAGCGGCTGAGGGTCCAGCAGGCGATGGAGCGCACCAGGGCCTTCTTGTCGCACAAACACTGGATGAGGTGGGGGATGAGCTCAGGCAAGTAAGGTACCATGCCCTGCATACAGCCTGGAGGGACAAAACAATTGTACACACTTTAGAAGGAAAAGTGCAACATTTTGGGAAATAAATGTATTTGCTTTCTCGCCAAGAGTGAGAAGATACTATTTTCACATCTGCACATGTAATATAAAGCTACAACTAGCAGTTTGTTAGCTTAGCATAGCATAGACACAAGAAACAGGGGGAAAGCTAGCTTGGCTCTGTCCCAATAGAACCTAATCAGCATACAATGCACCTATAAAACTATTTGTTCATCACTGTGGTGAAAATGAGAAAAAGTTCTGTTCTTCATATCATACAAAAAAATATAAGACATATTCAACAATTACAGAACACCTTAAAGGTCCAGGAAATAGTTCCTTTACCACTGTCTCTTCATATATACTGTACTGTATTTTAATAGTAGGTACTGTGTCTCACCCTCAGCAATAGCTCCCAGCACTAGGATGCCAGACTCTTTGATGACCCAGTCAGGGTGGAAAAGCAGGCCTTTGAGCAGGGGCAGGAGATGTGGAAGCAGCTCCTCGCGAAAGACATTGGCAAGAACGTCCAGAGCCGCGGCCGAACACTTTCCTGAAGGGGGAAAATCAGCATCAGCATCACATAACTTTGAAACTGCAATAATGCTCTCTGTTATGGTTTGGAAAACTACACAAAACTCAAAACAGTAAGGCCTTGCTCAAAAAAACATTGTTTAAAGTCCAAGAAAGCGAGCCCTGCCCGTCTGCCTGGAACTTACTTAGGTTCCAGTCAGACAGCGTATCGTCATCATCGTCCTCGTCTTCATCGATGTCCTCCCCCTCCTCGCCCTCCCCTCCTTCATGCTGCAGAGTGACAGTGCGGGACTTGTGGAAGCGAGGCTTGATGTCTTGCTCGCTGTCAGGAACCGCCTCATCCTCTTCAACATCGCCCTGGAGAACATCAGAGAGAAAGGGGAACGCAGAATGAACACAGGTAAGGCAGGAGGTCTGTACGAGGAATATGTGGTTTATCCGGGGGGACGGGGGCTCACCTTGAGAAGAATAATGTCAATCTCAGAGTATTTCATCCCATTCACCAGGATAGGAATCAGTCTGAAAAAAAGAGAGAAACAACCACATTACTACACAGATGAAATTCATACAACACTTGATTTTAAGGTCCAACAACATGTTGGCATGTGAGCACTTACTGGACCAAGTGGCCAGACAGGGCCTCTTTACAGATGGGCTGTTCAGCCAGAGTTAGCCAGAACTCACAGGCCTCCAGAGCCACGTTCTCATCTGGGTCCTGTGTCCGCTGCAGCATGTACTGGTGACAGACAAGAAGTGGTGCTGATGATGACGAGGAAGAACGAAGGGAACACCACGTGCTGTCTGTTTTATATGGTCTGTGAGATCAAGTCCCACCCTCACCTGGATGATGCTGTGCATGTGTGGGATGAGGCGGTCAATGCGGACTTCCAGCAGCATGACCAAAGCCCTGCACACGTTCTTTCGCACTTCACTGTCCTCATCACCAGCCAGCGCAAACAGACTCTGAGGAGGGATAGGCAAGGACAGAAAGGGGGTGGGAGAGAAGGGGAGGCAAGAAATGGGGCAGAAATAGATTGAGAGAGTTAATAGAAGCAACCTCCGCACAACATGCACTTTAATCTGTTGTGCCACATTCATCTCTTGACATTGACTCGAACAGGGTTTCAGGGTTCAGTAAATAATCTCTCCTCTTCTACATTATAGGCAACTTCCTGCATTGCCTCATCTCAAGTAGCAGATACCAACTACTGCACAAACACAGCTTACAGTAGATAAAGCCAGATAGAGTTAATCAAGTTGAAATATGGAACTTATCCCTAACAAAGATCAGTAAAAAACAACATCTTTAACAGACAGATGCATTGTTCCATAGCGCAGCTCTGAGAGGGCCAAAAGCTGAGTCTTATAAGTAAAATGGGATGATGGTACATCTTTAAAAAACAGAAATGAAACCATGACATAATTCCAAGGTGCTCACCTCAATGAAGGTATCAATGTTATCCATTAGAGCTTGAGCTCGACCAATGATGAACTGGTTCACACACGCTATAGCATGGGACCTGTGAGAGACAAGCAAGTGGGATCTATAACGAGGATTTTAACAGGGAGAGTCACAGTGGAAAAGCTGAGGAGGAGAGACAAAGTGCCGGCAGAGACAGTGAGAAAGCAGAAGACTGGCCCTTTACTGACCTGATCTTGGGGCTGCAGTGCTTGAAAAACTGTAGGAATTTGGGGATCATGATGTTGAGAGGTCTGTTCAGGGCATCACTGTCCAACAACTCTGAGGAATCCTCGCAGATCTTTTGCAACGCCCCAAAGGAACCCTGAAAAGCAGAGAAAGTCAGAAAGAAAGAGTGATGAGGACAAAAGCAACAGATATAAATCTACGTATCACATTAACATTAAAAAGGTATTTCTGCGTGCACGCAGGTGAGCCTGACCTCGCAGGTGTTATAGTCCTCTGAGTTGAGCAGATTGCAGAGCTGAGGCAACAGTTCCGGCCAGGTCTGCAGCTCTCCTTTAGAGGCTATGGTCGTGATCAGGATACCTTTATGGCAGAAAATAAAAAGGTTACATGAAAATGAATCAGGCCTTAAAATTCACAAGTAACTAATAACTTAACTCATCATCGCATTCACTCATGCAAAACATCTTGAAAATGCAGCGCTGGCTCCCACACAGCCACATCACCTGCAAAAATTTAACCACCTACAGAGCAGTCTGACTCACACCAGCTAGAAAGCGCAGCCAACAGCAGCTTTGTCTTTCTCACTCAAACACCCACCGATCGTCGCTCTGATAAGCGGTGAAGGGTCTCCGATGTTGTTGAGGCATTCTCGTTTGATAAAGTCAGCCACATTGGGAGGGAAGTTTTGGTAGTGAGCCTTAACATTGTTCTTCAGGATCAGACCGCTCAGAGAGCGAGTGGGCTCATCTTTAAAAGGAAAGCAGCAGAGAGGCAGAATATGAATACATTTTAAAAATGGGAAACAGCAACAGAAATATTTGCAGGGGTCATTTTAGACGTGCACGTACATACCCTCGGATTTGAGGCTCGTGAGGACAAAGATGAGATAGTTGTTGAAATCTGGAAACTGGTTGAGTTGCTCCAGTTTCTGCAGACTCTGTTAAGGAGATCAACCATCCAAACACACAGAGCAAAAGCTCACACACCTTCCAATACGTTGTGTTCCTGTTTGACAAGCCAGATGCGCATGACAACACACCCCGTCAGTTTCTCTGTCATCCACTTTGGTACAAAAGCACTCATGGAAGAAGCAAAATGTCACACCTTGTTCTCTCAATATCTATCAAACACACACACTCAGACATAAGGATACTTCTTGCACAGCTCTCTGTGTTGCTGTGTCTGGTGACTGGGAGTCCTTGAGTAGTTGAAGCACTTGCTGCAGACCCTGTTCATCTGGCTGCCACTCCATCCTACAGCACGCAACAACACACATTATCTGTTTAGGAACTACACGCACAGCCCCACCTGTGACCTCAGCACTCCAAAACGTTGCTACTCAAATCACGTAGAAGCAGCATGAGCTACGCAGTAACGATTACTGATGGAGCTAACGAACAGAATGTGATGGCTGCCGTTACTAATAGCAACAGTTAATGAAATATTAGCGTTTGCTATACAGCTACCGCACAATTAGCTACGTGAATCTTATCCATAGACAGAATTCTACATTCATTGTAAGTGAGACTACACTTGAGCAAAACACTGCCATGAAAGCGTTAATGTTTATGAACATACCCGTTTCTGGCTTCTTGAAAGCCAACCGGACCATTACGCAGTAGTCTTCATTAAGTTACAATTGCATGAACAAGTAGCAAAACCAAGTATCAACCGCGATCTAACCAGCCTTTTCCACATTAGGCCCAGACGGTACAGGCGCAAATGTCTGCCTGATACAGATAGCAAGCTAGCTTAGCATCGCTACGATACTTAACACATACAAGATACACACAATAAACAGCTGTAAAACAATATCTTACGGCAACGACCGGGACGCCCTGTTGCGCTGTCAAGCAGTGTTTCTAATCAAAGCAACAACGACGGCGCAAATGCAGCGCATTAATAGTCATAACAGAGCAGTCGCATATCAACCCCGGCAGCTACCACTAGCATGGCTAGCTAGCATCATCTTGAAAGTACCGCGAAAGGTTTTACCTGGTCACTCCGATGCGGTAGATCTATATTTCTATAGACAAAAATGCAGCTACGCTGTAACAACTAACATTAAATAAAATATGACTGCGATCTGCGTAGCTAAATACAAACTTCTGATCTCAGTGGATCTGTGCGGTTGCTGTGTTAGCTGGTATGTGACAGAGATTGCATGCCTTGCAATCAAGCCGGGTGATCCGTTTGATCGTATTCGGCTTCCGTAGTGAAAGACTGTGCGCAAGGTAACTGTGTTTCTTAGCTAACAGTTAAGATACTGAGTTTACAACCTATATCGTACACACCATGTATCAGTGGTTGCTGTTGTCTTACAATTGCGTTAAGTAATAAAATGCATGACATACTTGTCGTTCTATGAACAGACATGTTTTATGCATCGTTTTATGATGTGCTTCATTTCTGACCACCAGATGGCGTCAGCTTCAAATTCCTCCAGCATGTTGCTGTGTAACTGATCTGTATGAACGGATACAGGGCGTGGACACAATATCATGAACACCAGTAGATTTAACATTAGGCTGACTACTACTGTGAAGCTCAGTTTTTATGACAATGTGTCAGTATGGCTGGGATAATTTATCTCTGTTAGTAGGATGAAGAATTACCCATGAACATACTGAAATAAACAACTAAAGTCCAACAACAGAAGCTCCACAGAGGCAACATGTTGCAGCTTTGCTCTGCTGGATTTCAGCGCTTTGTAAATAAGTTCATCGCCACTTCCTTTCATTTCGAAATCCTTGTCAAAACTATTTTTGAAACTAGAGTTTGAAAAAAAAGTGGAAGTGCGCTAACACCATGAAACATCATTTTAGTATCTTTTTTGTTAGAGGAACAGAGACCTTCATACCAAATACACAGTACTTTATTAAACAGATCAGTCAGTGAAACAGTTTTGGATACACAAACACATTCCTGTATCAACAGTCACATGGATGGTGAGTTGGATGGGATGTGGATTATTTAGAATTCTAACTGTGAAGAAATGAAGGAGTCACATCAGAAAAAAGTAGAGAGTAGCATGTATTTAACAAACATGGTTCAGCACAGAGAACTGATTTCACTCTTGCTACAGCCCCACTTGCAGCAGGCGTTGGAGAGTCCGACCACTACATCTCGTCCTTTCCTATCTGCACTCCGTAGAGCCTCCAGCACCTCGTTTGAGATTGGCAAGCGAGCCGAGCGGCTGAATCCAGCAGCCACAGATGCCACATTTGATGCTTGATCTCTCCATGCTTGGGACGCTGCAGGATCCTGCTTGCTGGTAAGTTCAGTAATGGGATTTGTGTTCCATTGGTTGAAAGCCTCTTCTCCAATAAGAGCTGATAAAAAGCAAGGGTAAATCTTGTAATATTACATCTTGAACCAAGGAAAATGTGGCACATCATAAAAGGTAAACTTGTATCTATATTCTCATACACGCACGCGTTCTTACCTAAGTCTCCCACACTTCTCCTCCAACGAGAACCGCCGCAGGTAAAGATGACAGCTCGTATGAACTCTCTTCCGCACAGTTTCACCCCATAGAATGAAGGGTGATCATCATTGGACCGCACCCTGTCTACCAATGCCACCAACAAGCACAGGGTCAAGAGTGCTGCCTTCCACATGGTGAGAGAGAAAATATGCCCTCAGTGTCTCAAAGGCTGGAAACTGCTTGAGGTGTCTGTTCAGTTTGTGTTTCTGACTGGACAACCCCTATCTTATATAGACCTCAGCATCTCAGACAAGGACCTCAACTCACCTCCTGTCTTTGTCATACCCAGAGATAAGACTGGAGACCTTTAGGGAAAACAATGCACATAGGGAAAAAGAAAAGTTGTGATTAAGTAGCAAATGATGCCAGAGGCGATGTCAACAGAGCTCTTGGGTATCTCATCACCTGTGACCTTTTCTTGGCCTTTCTGTCCCTTACATCAGTTGGGCTGCGTTGTGTTGTGTGTCACCAGCATAATCTCCATCTCATTGTCTGCTTTGCCATGCATTGGATGGAGAGCACTATCCATTCACCCCAATGATAACAAGGGGACTATATGTTTTCTTGCGTCACACACAAGTACACCAATTAACACTGCAGAGAGATTTCAGAGGCCAATGAGTGATCCTGCAGTGACTCAAATCAATTGTGAACTTCTGAATGTTGTACATATTAATTATTCATATGAGCCTATAGAGGGAGCAGAGATAAGACGTGGCAGCAACATTTTTTTGTGAAACGGATGACACTCATGACACCACATTCCATCAATTATACAAAATACCACGGATAATCCCATCATCTGCAAATAATCCTCCATCCCACACAGTATACACATGTTCATTCAACAGCCAATACTTCTTTGCACTACACACACACACACACACACACACACACACACACACACACACACACACACACACACACACACACACACACACACACATAAATATAATCGTGACCATTCATTATTCTCTATCTTTAATGACCTGTCATTGTTCTTTGCTGTATGTCTGTTCCTGTGCTAGCAGTTACTTTAAGAGCAATGAATAGCCGGAGTCAAATTCCTTCCAAAAAGCCAGTTCGGGCTCTGATTCTGATTTTCCATCTATCTGTTTGACATTCAGAGCAATCAAAAAGTACCATTAGAGTCGTCATTTGACGTGAAGCCCTGGTGAAACTGACAGACACGGCCCGTTCACCAATCAACGATCGGCTATTTTCCTGACGCCGCGGCCACCTCCCAGGTCTGCCAATCAGCATTGAGTAACGGGCGGAGCGAGGACAAGAGGGTAGCAACAGTTGCCCCGGTGAAGGCAAGGCGCCATAGTCACGGTAGTCCTGGCGACAAGAACCAAGCAACGGGAGTCAACAATAACAACGTAAATCTAAGGAAAAAAAACTTGAACGACTTAAAAGGACAATACTGGGATAAACTAGAGGTGAAAAAGTAAAATATATAAGAGTTCTTATTTATTTTGTCTTAATTGCATACGTGTGCTTGTGTGTACAGTCGTCAGCGCGAACGTGACGTTGGTCGAGTGTCCGCGATCAAAGTGGTTGTTAGCTTCAGTCCAAACGTTGTTATGGCGATGTCAGATCTTTGATAAGAGCACAAGATGGCGGGTGTGATGTAGCGTCAGTTGTACTTTTTTTTGCCATTTTTTTTAATGTTCAGGCTGTTTCTTACTGTTTCGACTATGATAAGAGCCTCATGAGACGTGAATGGTGGCGTGGTCACAGGTTTGCTGACTGTCTAACACGAGTAACTAGCAGCTCGCTAGCTCGCTGAAACGTCACAACTCAACGTGAGCTGCTAGCGGGGGAAGCTATCACTCTCGCGCTCTCAATTCACTTTTCGAGCCAGCTATCCAGAAACATTAGATATGGAGGGGAACACGAAACTGCTCACGCGGCTCAGTCGTTTATGAGCGCTACATGCTGGGGTGTGAGCGTAGTATGTTTCTTAATGTTTTTGTGACTTTGAAAAAGTTTTTGGTCTGACATTGGGCACAGCAGGTCACTCCCGTGTACACGGTGTGCCGATGATCATCTGATTGTCTTGCTTGCCGTGTTGGTTTACGCAGGAGTGGCTTATCTTCCAGTGGGATGGCCTAAAGTCCGGACTGACACTGGAACCAATGCTAAATATTTCAGTACAGGGACTGTCCTTAGTCGCGTTTATTTTCATCTTTAGTTAGTCAGTAAATGTATTTCCCTTGTTTCATTTCTCGTGAAACACTGTCGTCGCAGTCAGTGAACCTTGATCCATTATGATGGTTGACACCGCGCTGTTTTATACTGCACCAAACAGGAAAAGCTCTTGACTACTGCTTAGTCTCAGACAAAAGCCTTACTTCCTTCTCTGGTTTATGTTACACACACGAGCGCGCACACACGAGCACACACACGTGAGCATACACACACCAGGTCTCTGTGTGGCCAAAACATAGGAGAAATAATTTACCCTGAAGTGTGTTGCTGCATGTTTTTGTAGGGTTTTCTCTGTCATTAAAAGGCTGAGGCGCAGCACCCATGCTGTTTTGGGGATCAACACCTAAGACAAATCAATGAATCAATGTAAACTCAGCGTGGAGAGCCTCAAACCGGGCGGATTGTAGTTTGTCCCCAGTGGACTTTTTTTAAATAAGTTTTGTTTTTTTAGCTTTTTGGGTCTAATGTATTTATTATTTGCTCTAACTTTTCCAACTCTTTGTACACAGATATGGTGATAATAATGGGACAGAATTATGTGAAATTTCATATTTGTTATTGAAATATTTACATACATTTTCTTGAGGGAGGACCCCAAATCCCCTTCACATACATACCCTTAAGTCTTCTACAGACCTACCGAAAACGCTGTTATGTTTGCAGCTCCTTTATTAATGAGCGCCGTCTCTCTTTATCCACAGAACAAGTTCCTCAAAGCATTGGTTGCCATGGCAACTTCTGGATACTCAGAGGACCTTCAGCCTCAGCAGGCCAACACAGTAACCATAGCAACACCTGCTGCCACCACACCCACAAAGGCGGCGCATTTCCTGTCCGAGATCACACCGACCTCTGGAACCATCGCAGCAGCTAACCAATCAGCTGCCGCCTCAAAAACAGGACAGGATGCACTTTGTTCTCAAGCACCGCCCACCCAGGCCCAGAGCCAGAAGGCAGTGGTCCTGACCACCCCCACGCAGCACTATGTCACCCCTGAAATCCAGCACTCTGCAGTCCAGAAGAGCAATGGTCAGAGCAGCTCGCCTCAGTACATCATAGTAACCGTAACAGGTGAGAGACTGCTGAATGACAGACAAACACCTACATAATGCACACTGCACTCACACACACAACACACACTTTCTAGTTCACATGTGCAAGAGCATGACATGCGTTCTGAGGAAGCTTCAGTTTGTCCCACAGGTCTGTATGTAGGGTGCAAGCAACAGGTCGGATCATGGTTGGAGGCCGACAGTTTGTCTAGTACTTAGTGATGGATTCTGGCTTCCACACGGTGCAGAGGAGAGTCTGTGAATCTTTGCCTGCACATCTTTAAATGCTTTCATGCTTGTCTCAAGTTGCCAGGGCCCATCATGATGTCTTGGAAATGCAACTTTGAATCACCTTGGGCTCTGGGAAATTGATACAGGCGTTTTTGCTATTTCATCTTATACAATAAACAATTCATTATTTCTATTTGATAAATAACCATCACCACAAAGCAATAATCAACATTGCAATCAGTTCACTCTATATTAGTTGACCTTGGTAATCATTTTTGCTCTTAAATGTGTATCAAGGGCACAGCCACTTTCTTATCTTTATTCCAAGCCATGATTTCACTTAGTCATCAACATTTTAACAGCAGCAATTTTTAGGAATTGGCATGTAGTTTGGCGCTGGTCCTCAATAGCTGCGGCCTCAGATGGCACTAAAATATGTTCCACAGACATTTTAGGAATCATGTGACTACATTTGTGCATATCAATCTGCATGTAACAGTTATTAGTTATGGTGATGATGTGTGTTAACTCAGTGTTTCTTGCTCATGTAGGTTGCAGGCTTTCTGCCCTGCTGAGTTTCATTCCATCTTTAAGATTAGATGGCTAGAAAAAAGAGAAGCAGAGGTCTACGTAAGTCTCATTAGGAGCAAAAAAACCACTGATGTAGTTTGGCTGTCTGGTCAGGGAGTTCATACATTATGAGGACAAAATAAGCTGATGGACTGGGTTGCTAGGTTGCATAGTCCCAAACGTGGGAGCTGATGGATGAAACCTGACTTCACTTGTGCTCGGCTGCTTTTGCTGTTATAGTTGGTGGTAGGATTTGGTGGTAGGATTATGTTGTTTGTTTGTTTGTTTTTAATTGTATGACATCAAATGACATTAAGTTTGCAATTCCTGTAGCGGAACAAAAAAATAGATAAGGCTGTACCCATGATACTGATGTAATGTGTGCTTACAGGGCTTTGACCTATTCCAGATAGTAGTTTAACTTCATTTAGGCCATCGCTCTGTAAAAATGTGTCCTGAATTAAAAATCAGTCATAAGAAAATCATGTAATATTTTAAAATATGGGGTTAACACGATGAATAGACAGAGAACTGACCCCAACACTGGTGTCTCTCTATGTTTATTTTAGGACTGTCTATTCATAGATCTTTTTGCCTGCTAGTATCAAGTAACACTGTGCACTCTCACCCAGAATGAAAGAGTCACAGGCCTGGGGCTCGTCTCATTTTCTTGAAGTGGGACAACTAAGTTAGCTGAATAACTGCGCTTGTTAACACTTGGTGTTCCCTCATGTCTTGAGCAAAGACTGCAGTGGAAAGAGCTGGGCTCTACTCAGTGCAGTTATGAAGCCTACATCGTGATCCTGCTTCATGTAAGAGGATACACTGTCGATGTAGTGCTTTTTTTGTTCTATATGTCTAGACTAGACTTTACATTGAATACAGTATAACTATACACAGACACAAGGTTTTAATACGTAACAACCTTCTTTTGAACAACACAAAACAGAAGGTGTCATGTAACATAGAATATATATTATAGTATTATAGTAGTATTATAGAATATTATATATATGTATATACTGTATTAAAATGTATATTTAAGACTACAGCTAGGATTATTTTCATTAGCAATTAACACATCTTTTTGATATCTTAATCAACTGATTTTATTGCCTATAAATGGTTAAAAACAAAATGAAACACAGATGTCTGTGACAATTTCTCAAAGTCTATTAGCTACCTACAATACCATGGGATGAAAATTGAAAAAATATGTACTGTATGTGTATTATATATTATTATGTATGTATACCTGTTTTATGGGTGGCTGATTATGGTTAAAGAACAGTGACAGAGTCAAAAGTTCCAAACATTTGAGGAGAGACTGGTTGTCATTTTCTAACAACATATCATAATGCTAAACCAAACTGAGTGGTGGGATGTGCTGTGAGTTGTGCTGGCTGAAGTGTGTGAAGTGAACTAGATATTTTTGCAGCATTTAACACAGGTTGAAGTAACAGCAGCATAGTGAGTGCTGGACAATACACAACAGTCACCTCACATGAAAGATACTTATATGACCCTCTCCCCCACCCACCCTCCAACCATCCATCCTCTGTTTTCTCCCCCTATCCATCATCCCTCATGTGTCTCTCATTTTCCTCTCTCATCTGATCTCATGTTTACGAGATGGAGTGATTTCTCTCTCCATCTGGGGAGATTAGCTGTCCAAGGCTGTGCTTCTGCATGCAAGATATAAGGATGAAAGGACACACACACACACACACACACACACACACACACACACACACGCACACACACTCTTTCTTCTCCTCATGATCAGTCCCTCCTCAGGTGAACAAAAAAAACCTTTGTAGCAGGATGTTCTGCGGTGGCTGTTATTACAATTTGGAAGCAGTATGTCGTGAGTACTGAATTTGTGCTAATGGTGGCTGGTTTTTCTATTGGGATTTGTTCGATCATCTAACGAAACTTCTCACCCTCCCCGTCATCCCTAGAGGGCTCTGTTCACTCCAACGACAGCCTGTCCGACTCCAGCCCACCTGCTCCTGGTGTTCCTACTCAGGTGGTCCAACCAGTCCAGACCACCCAGCAGGTAAGATGCACACAAATGGGATGGATTTGTTTTTTGAGACTGTAGGAGCAAGTCACAAGAAATAGTCGAGCACCCTAAGTTATATCAGTCCCTGTGGCTTTACTCACCAGCAGAGGTCAGTGTTGCAAGCAGTGTCGCAGGCAGCCAAGAGGATTCAGAGTGGCCACATCAACAACCTCCAGTCTGTGCACATTAACCAGGAGGTAAACAGACATACAAGACATTTCTGTTTATCATGTAAGACAATAGATACGTGTAGTTAAAGTGTAAAGGTAGTGTGATGGCGTATGCATTAGTATTGCCTCTGTTCAGTGTTGCAGGAAAATAGAAACAGAGGGATGTAAGATGCATGTCTTCTCACATTCCTCCTCTTTCATTACTTCGTGTAAGTCACTCCCTCTCACTACGGCCTCCTCAGGCTGTCTGAGATGTACCTGAGTACTGAGCACTGCAGGTCGTGACCTTTCTTCCAGTCATCTTCAATGGCAATGACTACAATCCTGCCACTTCTTTGTCTTCCAAGTTAAATTTAATAATACCTACCCATCTTTAAACTACCTTGTCTACCATTAATATACAGTCAATAACTTGGCTTCCATTTGTGAACTGTATAAGAGTAATGATGTTGAGCTGTCTCACTCTGTTCATTGCTGTTTGCTTCAAGCTAGATGTGTGGTAAGACAAAGCTAAAAATTTTGTATTATATATGCAATAGATCACATGTCTACATGTAAAGTGAAAGGGGTCGCCTGTAGTGATGGAACCGCAGAGACTTAATTCCCCACGCTGCACCTCACCTTACTTTTATGGAGCATTTTAGCATCTCATTGTTTTAGTTTTTACAGCCACCATATTCAGTGTTTGGGTTCACTCCCATCACTTGGTGTTGCTCTGAGCAGCAGAGGCAGCTGTTTTCAGCCAAAAAGCTCTAAAAACCCACAATACACTACATGCCCTGATAAATGACACACAGATAGTAGTAGTAGTAGTAGTTGTGGAGCACTTAGCAGATAAAATGTCAGATATTACCCAGAAGAGCTGGAGGCGACCAAAAACAGAACCAAACGAGTGTGGATATTGGACATTCGTCAGATACACACAAACACAACTCCAAATGAATGCTAACGCTGCTGCGTGTCTGCTGGATGCGTGAATTGACAGCTGTTTTGCAGCTTGTTGTGTTTGGCCCCAAGTGGTAAAAATGATCAGAGAATGCTGCTTTAGATGGCCTGTTTGCCTCGTTTTGCAGGTGGAGCATGTGTACTCTGGTCAGGTATACGTGGATGGAGGAGGAGATGCAACTTTTACCACGTCCACCATGTGAGTAGAGAGGAAGCTGCTCCGTGTGCATGTTGCATATCTCACAGACATGCCCACACACAATCAATTACACACACCTTGCGACTTGCCTGGTAACACGTGTGTGTGTGTGTGTGTGTGTGTGTACGTACACGTCTTTTCCTGTCCAGTCGATCGAGCAGCTACCCTTTCTCCGACTCACCCCTCTACTCCCAGACCACTCCCACCTCCTCTTCCACTTACTACGAGGCCACGCCCAGCTCTGAGTCAGACATCACTGGCTCTGTGACCTCGCAGCCAGTTTCTGTGGCAACAGCAGGAGCCAATAGCGGTGGAACTGCTGGGGGTGGAGGGGGCTATGTCATTCAGGGAGGTTATGTGTTAGGAGGAGGAGCAGGAGCAGCTGCAGGTGGAGGAGGAGGACAGAGCTACTCCAGCCCTAACTCTCGTGCCCCACCTGCTACTGTGAGTACTCAAGTTCACCGTGAAAAATTCTTAATGTATGTTTCTGTGTGTGTGCATATATACTTGTATATAGCGGTTATAATGGAAGAATGAAATTCTAATTCTGCGTCCATTGTCCATCGTCCAGGTGCAGTGGCTGTGTGATAACTATGAGGGGGCGGAGGGGGTGAGCCTACCTCGCTGCACCCTCTACTACCACTACCTGCTGCACTGCCAGGAGCAGAAACTGGAACCTGTTAATGCTGCATCCTTTGGCAAACTCATCAGGTCTGTCTTCATGGGGCTACGGACACGGAGATTAGGGACCAGGTACACACAAACACACGCACACACATTGATTTTGATGGATGAGCATCTTAGGGCTTTGTCATAACTCATCATGTTCGTGTTTCAGAGGGAATTCTAAGTACCACTACTATGGCCTGAGGATCAAATCAGGTTCCCCTCTGCTCAGACTGATGGATGAACAACAGCACATGGCGATGAGGCAGCAGCCTTTCTCACAGAAGAACAGGTATGCCACATACTTGTATCCCCTTGGCTATAGGTTTAATTTGCACACAGACATATTGTTGTGCCAAAAGTGAATAGCGAATAAGTGCAACTCCCGCCTGTGACCCTTTCTCTATGTGTCCCTGATTGATGGATACTCTGTCCAATAGGATAAAGCCAGTTCAGAAGAGTCAGGGGATCACCAATGGGACGTCAGGTGGCTTGGGGCAGCAGCAGGGAACGGCACTCTGTGACATTTCGGCACAGGTGCAACAGTATCAGCAGTTTCTGGGTGAGTAGCAATACACACTCTCTTGTTTTTGATTTTCTTTCAAAGAAGTCAGATTGTGATGAAGATTGGATCCGACACGTTGAGCTGAACATCTTCCCATCTGTGCTTCCTCTGTCTCTCTGCTGCTGCATCTTGTGTAGAAGCATCAAGGCCACTGCCAGAGTTTGTGGACATCGATCTGCAAGATCGAACCCTGCCTGACGGGATCCTTTTAGAACACCTCAAGGCCTTTCAGACTCTCTACAGAGAACACTGTGAGGTAAGCAGGACAGGCATACTGGTTATGATACTCTGGTTAAGAAGTTGGTTTTGTTCTCTGTCCACACACACATGTCATAGTCCTTGATGTCCTTACTGTTTAAAGCCTGCTCGTATCTGATGTGAGATTGAAGTGAAGTCGTTGTATAGCACATAAATGTTAAGTGGAACATTCTCTCGGATGAAAATGTCAAGCAGTCATTACGCTAGGGGTGTGAAGACAGTTTAGACACCTCTGTGGTATCATGTGTGATCCCCACAGGCCATTCTGGATGTGATGGTCAACCTTCAGTTCACTCTTGTGGAGACACTGTGGAAATCCTTCTGGAGGTTCAGCCAGAGCAGTGACACGGAATCACTCAACCTGCAAGTGGCACTGAAACAATCAGATGAATGAAGTACATGCACAAATATCTCGTCCGCTGCTGGAACTGAGTATGAATGATCTGTCTTCTCCTGCAGGCACAATGAGTCTGAGAAGCGTCTGCCCAAATCATGCCTGGTGGTCCTTTGCAAGTATGAGCCGGTGCTGCACTGGACCAAAGAGTGCGACAACATGCTCTACCAGACTCTGGTGGAGATGCTCATCCCTGATGTTCTGAGACCCATCCCTAGTAAGTTGGTAATGTCCATAAGAGTCCTGTATGCAAAACTGTTGTTGACAGATTTGGAGCATGGCCGGCTGAAACAGTGAGGGAACACTGGTCTGTCAGTCTGTGGGCAGGTTCAGGTGTTTTACCTTCTACTGAACACCTGCATGTTTTTTTTCCAACATTATCTTTATTGGGTTTTCAAAATGCTTCCAATAGTATACAAAAATAAGAGTTCTCTCACATCAAAGGAAACATCAAGAGCAGCTAAATTATTGTCCAGCATTCAAATCATCTTTCCTTACAAGTCAGATATCTACGAGTTAACATAGAGCAACACTTAGCTGAAAGTACAAAGTTTATGAAAAAAGGAAAGAGAAAAAGAAAAAACAAACAAACAAACAAGAAAAACAAAAACAAACCCTAAACAAGAAAGCAACAACAATTAAAACACCAAAGGTTTCTCTATTTTATCAAGGGTTAGCCCAAATTATTTCACTATTGTGCATGGTTCAGAAATACAAACTCAAATTCACAATTCACACAGATGAAAAAAAATCAAATATTAAAAGAAAAGAAATTGTTTTAGGACACTGCAGAGGATCACTGGTAACTACACCTCATCCGCCCCACTCCCCACACCCCTTAAATCCACACTCTCCATATATTCTATAAAAGGACCCCAAATGTTTTGAAATAGTGATAGTTTCCCCTTTATAATGTAAGTAATCTTCTCCATAGGTAAAGTTGTGGACATTTCCTTAATCCAGTTAATGAATTTTGGTTTACTGGTACTCTTCCATGAGAGTGCTATGACTCTTTTTGCAAGCAGTAAACATAAATCCATGGCAGTGATTATTTTTCTAGACATATGATGTCTATCAGGATATAAACCTAGAATAAACAGTTTAGGGTCAAGAACAACTTTTATACCTAGTATAGTCTCTAAAGCTTGTTTAATCTCCCGCCAGAATTGTTGAACTTTATTGCATTTCCAGATACAATGGAAGAGTGTCCCCTTCTCCTCTCCACACCTGATACACAAGTCAGGAATGGCACCATTATACTTATTGAGCTTTTCAGGCGTCACATACGTCCCACCTGCATGTTTAAATATAAACACAAACCCTTTCTGTCTCTTTCTCCTCTCTACGTCACCACCACCCCTGCCTCAGGTGCCTTAACTCAGGCCATCCGTAACTTTGCCAAGAGTCTGGAGAATTGGTTGACAGGCGCCATGATGAACATCCCAGAGGAGATGGTTCGCATAAAGGTGATTGTTTATCTTCAGTCTTTCAAGTGACCACTTTTTATCAGATTTGATAGGATCTCACAGTCTCCTTGGTTTGCATTTATGTGTTTCTTTGCTGTCTTCCTGTGATCGGAAAACCCAAGATGAACTTGACTTCCCAGTGTGAACTGAGCCTTATTTGTGCCTCCTTCCTGACATACGCTATCTTATTATCACTCCTGCTTCTTTTCTTCAGGTGGTGTGTGTAGGCTCTTTCTCCCAGACGCTGCGCCGCTACACCAGCCTGAACCACCTGGCCCAGGCAGCCCGCGCTGTCCTCCAGAACTCAGCCCAGATCAACCAGATGCTCTCAGACCTCAACCGGGTTGATTTCACTAATGTACAGGTTTGTCCTACTGTCTCTCTCCTTTACTTCTTCTCGGCTTTTACTGTATAGTTTTAGATGAGGTGGAGCAGAGCCCTGACACTCTCCACCCATGTCCCCCTCAGGAGCAGGCATCCTGGGTGTGTCAGTGTGAAGACCGTGTGGTGCAGCGGCTGGAGCAAGACTTTAAAATGACTCTGCAGCAGCAAAACTCCCTGGAGCAGTGGGCTACCTGGCTGGACGGTGTTGTCTCTCAGGCCCTGAAGCCCTACGAGCACAACCCCGCCACCTTACCAAAGGCTGCCAAGGTCTTTCTGCTCAACTGGTCCTTCTATAGGTGAGGCGGGAAAGGAACATGTCATATATATATAAGAATATTTGATTTCATGTTGAAGCTCATTCTCTGTATATTCACTACTGTCTCACCAGTTCTATGGTAATCCGGGACCTGACTCTGCGCAGTGCTGCCAGTTTTGGCTCTTTTCACCTGATCCGCTTGCTGTATGATGAATACATGTACTACCTGATAGAACACAGGGTGGCCCAGGCTAAAGGCGTGACACCCATTGCAGTCATGGGAGAGGTATGTGTCTGCTAACACAGCCGCTCATATGGTTCAGTGTGCACCTGATGATACAAGTTTAAAAACGTCCAATCCTTACTCTGTGTTACAGTTTGCCAGCACCATCAAATGCCGGATCTCTCCAGACCTGGAGAAAGGTAATTTCAGTGTGGTTCTGCTCACAAATAGTTTCAAGTTTGTCATCCAATGACTTGCCCATTTTTCATTTTCCATCAGAAGAAGAAGAGGAAGATGAGGAAGAAGAGAGCGATGACGAGACAGGAGAGCTGGTGCTGCAGTCCAGCTCCCTGAGTGCTGTTGACGATGAGAAGGAGCCGATGGAGCCGCCCGCCAAGCAGCCCAGGACTAGTTTAAGTCTGCACACTCTGGCTGAGACCCACAGCACACCACCTTAGTCACATGTTCATGTAATTGTCACACACACACACACACACACACACACACACACACACACACACACACACACACACACACACATTAGCTTTAAGTTTAACGTCATGTCATCCCATTCTGTCATCCTATGCTTGTGGTCTGCAAACAGGTGATGTTTGGTGCTGAGTGTGTTGGTGTATGCCTTTGCAAACATGTGAGAGTGGGAGAGCCCTTAGCCAATTTTATATTCTGTACTTTTGTGTTGCCATTCTTTTTCTCTTTGCCTTCACCTGATCATTTACAGCCCTTGCCTCCCTGTGCCTTCCCTCTGTCCACTAGCTACATGTCAGTAGCCACTCCTGCCCAGCCCAGCAAACTGTATACAGTATAGCTATATATATTCTTGATTCCCTCCTGCCCGCCTTAACCACTGACCTGATTGCTGTGGAGAGATGATAAGACTCCAGTGTTCTTAATTGTGCTCTATATTCACAAATATCACTCACCTTGCCTTTTAAAGCAATGACTATGCAGGGGAGCTGGACTTTAATGAATGGCATTGTCTGAAATATACATTTTTTTAACCTCAGAGTAGCATCTGGAATGATACTGCATCATGGATTTTTTTTAGCACATGGATGTTGATTGACAGCTGTTTGTGGATGCCATATTTGACTTTTTTATGTTCTGAATGTTTCATTATGAATTTGGCCAATTAACTGATACCCTGTGCCTTTGAGAGATTTCTAGCTTGAACAAGCTTGTGTTCTATATATTCTGTATTGGTGGATTAATAAATGGAGGTCTTGTGAAGTCGTCTTGGTGTTGTCATGAACTTTTAGTAGACGTGAAAAAACAAATCTGAGATGGTGACAGTCAAGCCTCGTTGTAGTTCTGCCCATTTGCTGTTCCTCATCCATCCTTGTTATCTACTCATCCTTCATTCATGCTCATAATCTCTCTTTTATTCACACACACACACACACACACACACACACACACACTGCACAGACAGATGGCTCAAGTGCTAACCCACTACACAGACCTTCATGATGCAGTGCAACCCGAATGGGCCACAGGACAAGGCCAAAGTTTATCCCACCTGATTGAGCATACACCATATCCATGACTGCCTTTGTGCCACTTAGATGTACCAGCTACAGCTATCTCCAAGTTTTTGTAGTGTAAAACTAGATGTTTATTTTCAGGGTATCAATGTTGAGCATTTTGCAGATAACCTATATTCTGTACCTTTTGTGAAAACTGTCATATATCCAAACTATTTGTATGTTGTTTAACCATTATTGCCTTAAGAAAATATGTCGTGGTGTGTCCACCATCCAGATTATTGAGCTATATTTTTATTGTGATGGTGGTGATGATGATGGACCAAGCTTGTGAATATGGCGACTGTCTCGATGAACCCTTTCCAAAGAGCACATGCTCAGCCAGCAGCCTCTCACATGGCATGAGCAGATGTTGATGTTGATTTTATCAACATGAGTGTTGGACTGAGGGAAAAAAATAGAAATTATAATGGTGGTAGTGGGATGTCCTTCAGGATGGTCTGACCACCCAGATCCCACCAAAGAGCACTAAATAGAAAACAAGGGTATATTTCAAAAATCTGACTTTAAAAAGAAAAGAAAAAAAAAAAATCCTGCTAACTGCGATGTCACTATTAAAAAAAAATGGGACTTGGATTTTGTCCTTAGCTTGTGCTGCTGATCCTTTTCTAAATGAGGTTCTCTTAGTGTTCTTCTGAAGACCTTTGTACTTAAACCTGTTTGCAGCTTTATTCTCACTGTTAACTAAAACGATGTGATTGCTCTCAAAACTTGTGCCAGAATCTTTTTCTTCATGGGACCACCTCTACTTTGTCTTAGTAATTACATCACCTACACCAGAGGTCCCCAACCTTTTGGACAGGGGAATTCCAGGATTAAGTATTGCACTTGAACTTGAGATACACTTTTAGTCCCTAGTTTGGTTCAAGCAGCTCCAAAACCACTGGATCCTACATTGCCCATAATGCAGTGTGACAACGTGTCTAAGAACCTCGCTGCCTGCTAAATGCCCACTTCTGCCAAAGCTCTCATCTCCAGTTAGTAATGCAGGTTGTCTTCTAAAGTCTCAAACCCAAGCACAGTTTACCTTGATGAAATGATCAGGTTTCCTCATGGCAGGTCAACTGAATTTTATGTGTAAAATTGGTGGAGTGTCTCTTTAAAAACAAGTCTAAAGCGGCGCTTCCCAACCATATGACCACGGACCGGCCATTTGGTACCATGCCGCACAGAGAGACTAAACAAGAAATATTTTATTGATCATCAGGATCTGAAAGAAGTTTTATTTTTATTTTTTCAAAAAAAAGTTAAACCAGTTAAACCAAGGACTCATTTATCTTCCTTGTTTTATCTGAATAAGGTTTAGACGTTTGAGGGGATAAAATGATGCAGTAATTTCAGAGAAATAAAGGACGAATTGACTTGCGAGGAAGTATATCAGGGTCCAAGCACCATGATGCAACTGCGACCTGGAGGTTCACTGACACGAGGCCATCAGCTGGCAGAGAGCATCGCTGAAAAGGGCTTTAACAAGCGGGTTAACGTGTCCTGCTCTAAACACAACACATGCACCAAAAGACATTTGAACATTTTATTTTAACAAAATATCCCAAGAGAACATAGTCTTACTTCCATGCCAGTAAACATACAGAATGATGTCAACCAGCTGAGCAGGTGACTCCAACAACCCTCTACCTCCATGACACGTTTTAAAAAAGATGCCAAGAGTCAAGTGATGCTTGATTGGGTTTAGTTTGTCTCATTTTAAATACTGCAGCCTTATGATTCAACACAGCCAGACAGAACAGGTCCAGGCTGGGTGAGGAAACAACTCATTCAGAAGCAGCAGAATCTATCAAATGGTACATACACATGAAACATGCCCGCGCATGCGCGTGTGCGTGCGCACACACACACACACACACACACACACACACACACACACACACACACACACACACACTTATCCTCCGGTGGAAATCCTCTAATGAACATTACACAAGTGCAGATATTGCATACATTCATTGAAAGACACACACGCGCATACACATTCGCACTACAATAACAGTACACATTTATGTATAAAAAACCTAAATGTATAAACTAAGTCTTTGTTCAGTCCAGCTCTTGGTTTTGGTGGTTGCAATGATACACAATTACAAAAAAAGGATAAAACGTGTAAAATTAAACACAGACAACCTAAAAAAAAAACTTCATCTTTACAGTAATTCATGGAGAGCATTCTTTGTTCAGTTTCAATTTGACACGTGTTTTAACTACATGTTACCAAAGCCGAGCCGCTGAACGTGTGCAGTTCTGCTGAGATTAAGGTCGAGCTCCATGCTGACGATGAGGCCCGGTCGACGTGTATCTGTGTGTGTGCTTTTGTTGCTGCTGCACTGACACTCGTGGTACTCTTCTTTCTTCATAATACAATCCAGGTACACCGGTCACTATCTGCCAACACTTGCAGGGATGAGCCTACGGGTGAGAAGACGAGACGTTTGAATTTGATTTATAATGATCTGCATAAACAAACATGTTTACACGTTACTGAATCCTCTCCCTGGACCAGAGGCGTCAGAATGCACTGCAGAGTTCATGCTGCGTGATGCAACACTCCCATGACACAGACCCAATGGAAATAGCTTTTTTTCATTGTGATTGGCCAACATGACTTTAGGGTTATATTGTGGCATGTTGGTTTGTAAAAACAGGGTTTCTGAGGAGGACCCAGTTTAACCAGTTTTAAAAAGTACCTATGATGTGTACATGTGGACTAGGCATTAAAGAAACAGAGCAGCCACTGACGACATTATTCCCACCTGTGCCTTTTCTGTTGTGAAAAGTCTAAAGATGAATCATTATTGGTAACATACTGATATATGATGCGGAAAAAATGTCTAGCAAGCAAATGTTTGCCCTTCATCACACACTTACTCGCAAACAAGATCAGGGCTGTATCCAATCCAAGCCTTTTAGCTACATTTGGCTGTATTTTATAAAAACCTGCGTCAATTTAAGAACATTTCTGAAACTAAGACAACAAAAGGTTCTGCATGCAGCATGTGCTATAGAGCAAAAGATTCTCATAACTATGACCTGACTGTGGCTCATTTTTCTGCCCTTTCTGCTAACACCTGTGTTTTTCACATGCATTTGAAACACATTCAATTCCGTTGTACACAAAATACTCCCCAGCTGATACAGATCTGACACTTGAAGAAGAAATCCAGTGATATTTGACCTCATATTTTCCCTTTGACCTAGATGAACCAGAACCCTCATAGACTGACATATGGACAACATTCTGAGACCGTGTTTGGTCTCTCTTAGAGGGTCTGTGGTAGATATGTGGATACAACCCCAATTCCAAAATCTTGGGACACATTTACTAAAACTTTTTGACATTTACTCAACTGAAAACAGTACAAAGACATTATTAAATGTTTGACCTCATCAACTTCAGTGATTTTTGTAAATATCTTATTCTGAATCTGATGCAGCAACATGATTCAAACAAGTTGGGAGAGGAACAATAAAAGACTGTTTGGAACATTCCACAGGTAAACAGGTTCACTGGTAACAGGTGGTAGTATTATGACTGGGTATGAAAGGGGTGTCCTGGAAAGGCTCAGTCATTCACAAGCAGGGATGGAGCGAGGTTCACAACTTTGTGAACACATGACTGGATAAAGGAGATAAGTACATGAACTCTAGAACACTTTGTAAAACTGCTGTCAGTCCATTTAAAAATGACTTCATTCTGTTTTTATTTACGTTTTACACAGCTCCCACCTTTACTGGAACCCAGGGCTGCAACTCACCTTTGTGTAGTGCTTCATTGGTCATGCGATTAATGTAGCGGGAGCTGCTCTCTGGAACCAACCACTTCATCACTGTGTTCACACAGGACTTCCTGTAAGAACTCCACACACTCCCACTGACAGGAGGGATTAAGATTAACACCTTCACCACAACACAACTAAACAGAGCATAACAAGAAAAAAGGGCGACAAATGGTGTGTGAGTGTTTGTGTATGTGAGGATGTGGCAACTCACCTGGTCTGACCCTTGACTTCTGTCAGGTCACCAACGCCCACAGTGCAACACATGCCTGTGTTTAGGTCCCAGCTGACCTGCAGGTTGGAATGGTAGGTGTTTGGCCTGGGAACAAAAACAATGAATACCAGACTGAGCGGGCACAGAGGAGAGTGGCAGATGCAGAGTTCAAAAAGGCTTTGGGTGTATTTAGGACACATACCTGCAGTGCTCCTCATCTGAGTTGGAGAATGCCAGTAACAGCAGACCAATGTTGATCATCACAGTGTTGGTTTCAGGACACACCTGATATACATCAAGCACACATTATCAACAGGTCAAAATGTTCCTCTGTGTTGGTTTTTAGTCAGCTCAGAAACATGAAAGTTAAAAATCACAGTGTAGAAAATACAGTATGTAACACAAGATAGGAGTTAAGTATATTTAAGCATATTTCTGAAAGTAAAGCACAGTCAATCCAAAGAGTGCAGATCTGAAGAGACTAGCACCCGAACACCTCCTCCACCTGACAACAACAGTTTGCAACCCAGAACAGTTCTTTGATATGAAGAAGTGCTGCAGAAAAACCAGTGTCAGGAGTGATGTCATAGTGTGAGCGCGTGTGCGTGTACTGACCTCTAATATCACAACATCATAGTCGCTGAAGGAGCAGAACTGAGGGCCCCAGGCAGCATCGCTCCTGATGACCTCATTGATAAGATACTCAAAGTCTAGAGTCAACTGCTCCACACACACACTCTGCAAGACAGATCACGCAGGTTTAGACGTACAAAAACACTGTCGAGGTACCAAGAGTTACCAAACAAACCCTGACTATTTACACATGTGAATTTCCTTCTTTTTAGTTAATGTGGTTGATGAATGCAGGTTCTGGCACAGAAGTCACAGACAGGTACAGGCCATTATTGAAATCTGCTGGAGTCTAACATATCTGAATCCCTTCAGTCATAATATCTGGTGAAAACAATTCCAAAGAAAGAGCTAAACTATTCTGTCCTGACTCACTGTTTCCCTCACTGCCCTCTCTGTCACTCCTCTCCTAATTTGGTGAATTAAGTGTTTATTTTGACCAAACCACAGTTGGAGGTGATTGTTGTAACAGTGGAAACATGATCCAAGCCAATTTCGGTGAGCTTTAAGGGTCTGTCTCTGTATGGATCCTTTCTATACTGCTGTCAAACACTGAAAAACAATCTGAGCCTGCCAAAGCCTAAAACAAACACTTTTAGTGGATGTGCACTGATGGTGTACAATCGCAGGGAGGAATTACACTACAGCCCGTTTCGTGGCTTACAGCTGCATCGCTCTCGCTCAATACTGTAACAATTTCCCATATCATTGCCCACATCTGTCATTTAGACAGAAACATGGGAAAATAGATCCCACAAACACACATAATGTTTGTTTTGAATGTCTCTTATTTCTTAGTCCAGGACATTAAAATCTTCCAAAAACACAACTGGCTGCGAGATGCAGTCCAGCATGTTCCTCAGCACAAAATCAGCCAGTCACTTACTGGTTAATGGCTGCAGGGCTAATAAAAGCAACATTAACCAAAACTGACATGCCCACTAAAGAATGACCAACTGTATGAAAGACGTCTATGAATGTGAATGGTTCTTATCTAAACTAGAAATGAAAGAAATAACATAACGTATCAGTTGAAACGTTGCTAGGATTGTCTGTAAAAGCAGACTGATGCAGTGCTCTGACACGAATATCTTCAGCTGATTACTGACTGTTGATTCCAGTATCTCCAGGACAGGTAGGACACCTCGACACATATATTCCAATATTTCTAAATTTACAGTTACAGATACACTCAAACACACACCTGTCCATTGTGTGGCCCAGTGACCAGCTGCAGGTTTCGTCCTTTAAGGTCAGTGACTGTGAAAGGGAGCTGAACTTTATCATCTTCATAACCTGGAGACAGAAACAGAGAGGACAAATGCAGGTCAGCAGCTTCAGACTATTTAAAATCTCTCGTACTAGGTGTCCTCCTCTTTCTCTCACCTCCAGTATTCTGCTCCGCTGCCCCTGGCTGTTGGAGGCGATAGTGTAGGCGTGAATAATTCACATATCCAGGCTCACTGGAGCCGGCCTCCTGGGATGAGGACGGGGTCGGAGGAGATGAAAGTGATGAGGAAGAGGAGGCAGGAGACATCACTAGGTCAGAAGACTGTGGCAAACTATGACTCCCACCCGATGTTGATGCTTGTGGTAAAGTAGTCCGTCTCTCCTCCACCGTTCTCTCTATGAAATAATCCTCCTCTGTCCTCCTCTCTACATTTATCCCTTTGTCTCCTGTTATCTGTGCTGCCTGCTTTTCACCACCATCAGCTGTTCTCCTTTCTGCCTGGCCTTCATTTTCTTTCCCCCCTCCTCCTCCTCCACCTCCTCCTCCTCCTCCCTGGGCCCGCCTGAAGAGGTCAGCTGCAAACTCCCGGGCTCGCACGGCTGCTTGTGACTGGCTAGGAGAGGAGGGTATTGGAGTGGGCCTGTTAGGTGGCAGTTGGCTCTCTGGGGAACCCTGAGGTAGCGAGGAAGAAGAGGCCAAGGAGGTGGAGGAAAAAGCAGGAGAGGCTTGACTTGACACGGCTGCTCTCATTGTGTAAAGGATCTGTGACGACTGACCCTGCTTACCTGCAAGAGACAAAGAGGGAACTGAAAAACAACCTAATGCTGAAATCAGGCTAAACAACGTCAGCCCGATGATAAAAAAATCTTACAGGTGTGGATTAAAGCTGCAGTATGTAAGATCGAGAAGAGAGCAGACAGCCTGAAAATTTGAACCAACACAAGTTCCACATCACACCCCCTCCCTCTCTGCTGCACTCATGCCCTGCCTCCAAGCCCCTCCTCCCCACAGCGTCTGCCACGACAACCAGTAACGTTAGCCTTAGCATCCGAAACAAGCCATCTCTGCCCAACCACTACGTCAGTTGCTAACATACCATACGCACTGGGGATTGTTACTGTAACAATCATCATATTAGCTTTATGGTTATTCGTTGTCTCAGCCGTATGCTGTTGTTGGCAGTGGTGGTATGGGCAGTTTCTCCTTTGAGGGTGGCTGTTGCTCCACCATAGCTTTCACTAGACGCCACTCACAGAGCTGTTTGACTGAGTGGCAGCTGCCAGCATGAGCGGAGGGAGGGGGCGGTTCGTGTGTGAGTAGTGATTGACAGATGTCAGACACTCCCTCAGACACTCCTCTGGCTGTGATTGGTTGTTTTGTGTCAGGCGCAGTGGGTTCTTGCAAATCGCAGTAGGAGCAGTAGGTGGGACCAATGGAGCCGTTTTTTTTTCCCCCACAGATTACATGTTTCATGTTCTGCTGTCTGGGCATAGGGACAGTTTTAGCAAATACAACAAAAAATTACTTTTATACAAATTACCTACTGCAGCTTTAATGAGAATGAAAATGAGCATCAGAAAAAACAATTCATCATTTTAGCTTCATCAGTGTGACACAGTGGAACCAATTTGGCACTGCCCCAATCTGACCCTTTTCCACTGCACTCTGGAGACAAGCAGGCAGCGTTACTTATCTGGAGACAAAGTCTAACATACTGTATGATGACGATTTTAGTCATAAGAAGCAGACAAGGATAAGGAAATGTGCTTATTTGACTATTGCTGTGTGTGTGTGTGTGTTACCTGGGCAGAGTGAGATGCCACAGGCCACCAGAGAGTAGCTTGTATTTAACAGGATGACCTGGTCCTTCTTCAGCTGGAAGGCTGGCTGAAAAGTGGGGAACGGGTACACCACCTGGTACCTGCTGTTGAGCACATAGCCATGCTCGAGACACTCACCACTTCCTGTGGAGAGAAAAGGATGAGCTCAAATGAGAGAGTGAATGAGACAGAAAGACCAGTGTAGCGTGTGTGTGTGTGTGTGTGTGTGTGTGTGTGTGTGTGTGTGTGTGTGTGTGTGTGTGTGTGTGTGTGTGTGTGTGTGTGTGTGTGTGTGTGTGTGTGTGTGTGTGTGTGTGTGTGTGTGTGTGTGTGCGCGCGCGCGCGTGTGTTTACCTGTGCGTATGGTAGTGGCTGAAGGAACGGGGCAGCAGTGAGAGCAAGGTTTAGGAGGAGGCATGGAGGCGATGGTGATGTAGATGTCTCTGTTGTTTTCATCGCTCATCATTAAATTCATCAGGACGGAGCTTGAACTGCGTGTGCTGCCAGGTAGAAAATTACTTCTCATTACTTGGACACTACAATTACATTACTCTAGTTTAAACTGAATCAGCTCCATATGGCTGCTGATTGACATGCTTATCATTCCTTACTTGAAGCCAAAGATGACAATTTTGGAGTGGTCATTTGGCCACTCACATACAGTCAGGTACAGGTCGCTGTAGATTTCCTCTCCTGCAAAGAGACGTACATGATGGACCTAAAGAGAAAAAGCAGACAAGAGATAAAGGAGAGGATATCTTGACATGAAGTTGACTTATCTAAGGTCTCCTGTTGTAATTCTCACAGCTGGACATGCTATTGCATGTAATTTGTCCTCTGTTGACATGTGAATCTGTTGGATGGAACTCAATGAGGTTCTAGTGAGTACACTTCCTTTCCTTTACCTGTTTGAGTCTACTGTGCAGGTTGAACTCCCACCAGTACAGATGGTAAGTGTAGAAAGAGAAATCATCATCTTCTCCACAGTCGCTGGTGTAGGACAGAACGTAGCGGCCGCATTTAGTGAAACCAAGAAAGATATGTCTAAAAGCAAAAAAAAGTGAGGCACCACTGTCATACACGTCTCAACCTGAACAACATCACATATGGGAAATCCTCACTCTGAACATCGTGGACACAAGCAGGGAGGTATGCACCAACCTGATACAGTGAACATCAAATTAGTATTGGCACTGAGAGTGACTCTCAGTGAGCTCAACCAGATGTACTGCAGTCCACTGTATAAGACAAGGTACTTAATGACAACAAATCTATGTATTAAACAGACACATACTGACCCTGCTCTCAGGAATTCCTCACTGACAATGTTCTTTAATGGGACACACACTCGAGGTGGCAGCTTCCTGAACAGGCGTTGTGAAAACTGTCCTGACAGCTGGAAAACAGTTAAGAGAGCGGACATAGAAAACAGAATAAACAAATACATAATGAACATGAAGCAAAAGAAAAAGGGTTTGTAATGGTCCTGCAAAAAGCCTTTTCATACTACACAGCTTCATCCAACGCCCTGCACAGTATTAACACACTTGAGTATTTAAAAGGATTGCGCACACGCAGATCAGTTTTCTTTAAGGTGAAATGGTTCAGTGATTAACGTTAAACCCGGGAGTTGAGGTTGCATTTATGAGCTGTTGAGTACTACAAGTTGCTGCTGTGGAATAGCTGAAGCCTACGGCGACTGATATGAAGGTGTATACCACTGGCTTTAATAGCTACGATGCTAACACTGTTCATTTACATTTGGATATCTATGGGCCTGCTAGCGAACGACACCAAGAGTGCCAAATGCCGGGAAACACTGGTAGAAAGCAGGTAACACTCACCGTTTCATACTTTGTCGCATTAACGTTAGCTAATTAGCCACCTGTCTGCTATTAGACGTTAGTTAGCTTCCGAGCTGGTTAGCAGCTAACCTAGCCACAGAAGCTACTGGAGACAAGGAGGCTTTTACTGAAGCAACCTCGCATCATTTCTGAACCACTCTTTTCGTGTTTTATGTTAAATTTTGTGGCTTCATGCTCACCTTCCCACGCATTAGAAGCTTCACGACATGGTCTTTGTGTCTTCTTTGAGTTTTTTGTTTGCTATCGTCCTTTTCGGATTTCGAGCTGGGCGCCATCTCCCACTGAACTGCTGTCCTCGTTCAAGGCAGAAGCGTCGCGATTGGCCCACAGACTGCACGAGACTGCCCTCACTCGCCGGTGGATACATCCATCACAACCAAAACAAAGGTAGGGCACCTCAGAGGCCACATCCTGTATAAAGCCACCATTGAAGGGTTTCAGTAGGTCTGTTACATGGTGTGACTCCCAGCATGAGAATTATCATGAAGAATCAGACAAACATGCCGTTTCATCTGATACGACGTTTGCATTAGGTCTAAAATGGTGAGCAACCAACTCCCACACACAACGCTGATGACCACACAAAGAAAGAAATTGGTTATTTGAACGTTTTTATTTAAGTATTTAAAAACAAGCTGTAAAAATAAGATTAAAAAAATCAGCATACAGTAACGGAACCTATTGGGACAAAAAAAACTCCAACAAATAAGAAATTAAACAGAGGGCAGTCAAGCACACAAACACACATGCACACACAACCAACCTACATACAGTAGGACAAGCTAGTGCCTTGTTACAACCAACTTACTGTTCAGTGGCATACAGTATACAGACACACACGACCCCCTTAAGGAAAATAATTACAATGAATAAAATTAAAACTAAAATCTTGACAGCAGGGAGAAATCGACCTGCAACTGGGAATGTTCTTAAAAATGAAGATTAAAAAAAAAAAAAAAAAAAAGTACCAAGGACAAGAAAAGGAGACGACCAACATTTCTGTGTTTTTTTTCTTATAAACATAATATCTGAATATATTCAAAATACTGCTAGACCGTTTTCACCTTCAGGAAATTGATAGTGGAAAAACTACTGAAATGTCAGTCAGTGTTGAGATGCTGTTGTGCTAGCTTGCAAGCAAAGACGCTCATTATTTCACATTTTAAAAAAAGGATCAGATGTATAACAAGGAGTGGGTGAGGTGGAAACTGATTTATGGGCAAACTGAACTGTAACCCAAGTATTTATTTAGTGCTTTGTTCAATGCATGGGCAAAATGTGTTCCCTTTTTCCTTTCTTCAATTTTGACATTAAAAAAACAACAATAAGTTGGGAATATAAAATGTCTGGGTGGATGAATAAACCATGGTCTTGTCTTATTAAAGCCAAAAAGGAAATCTCTTGATAGAAAAAACAAACAAGTCCAGAGAGCCATCGCAACCACCCAACAGACCAAGCCACTCGTTTACTGGGCCTGAAATGACACATCACAGACAAAATTTAAGTTAATCAGTCTTTGCTTTATACAGAAATATGAAAATTCTCTCAGACTGGTGTGTAAAGTACATGAATACACCCATGGTTGCATGCAGGATCACCAATTAACAGCTGTCAAGTGCAAAACAGTGCTAATAGTACAGTATCCATCACACTTACAAACAAAATTTGAATGCATTTGGTTTTTACATGTTCTTAAACTTTGTTCCTGTTGAACAATGCACAGCTTTGACTGAAGACTGATCAAATAAACACAAAGATAAAAATGTGAGTGATTCATATCAACATCTGCTCTTTATATTGACCCTGTCACAGTATCTCTATTTAAAACACAAAAAGGTATTTTAGGTTAGTCGTGGAAACGTTTCTATAAAAAATGTTATTTGTTATTTTAAATGTGTTCTTGGCAGGCATTTGTTTTTAGCTTACTCAAACTCGTTAGCTTCAAGTTTAATTTTGGATACTTGTCATGGATGTGCTACCTGCTGTCCCTGCTGTGGAGCAGCTGCCTGTCCAGGCACCTGCCCTCCCTGTCCATAGTAGGCAGCCTGCTGTCTGTAGTACTCAGCCCAGGCAGCGCTGTAGTCCTGCTGGCCTCCAGCTGCAGCTCCTCCTGCTGCTGCTGCTGCCGCTGCTGCAGCTGGAGCAGCTGGAGCCCCTCCACCTGGCTGGGCTGGAGAAACACACAACACACTTTATATACAGAGTCATGTTTCATTGCATGGTATTCTACAGACATCAGTATGACTGATTACTTTAATAGTACTAAATGTAATATAAGCAATACTCGGTTTGATCTCAGACAGAACCTTATGGTTAAAGCTCACAGTTTAAGAAAGTATTTTTGACTGTCTCAGTACATACTCATGCCCATCTTCTTGTAGTACTCCTCCCAGGCTTTAGTGTAGTCTGGCTGCCCTCCAGAGGCCTGTGCTGCTTGGCTCTGATCTCCTGGTGCTGCTGCTGCAGCGGCTCCTGGAGTCTGGGCTGCCATGGCACCCCCTGGCTGTTGGCCATAATACTGTGCATAATAGGCTGCCCACGCTGCATTCGGGTCTGCAGCTGCCTTACCTAATAAGTGGAGATGAGATGAGGGAAGGGTTTTACTGGGCTAGTTTATATGAAATTATGAGAGAAAGGTACACACAGAAAATCAGAACATATGTTGGATGTGACCCTTAAATTAAGTCAAGGAGCGATTTTTCAGCTGAACTGAATGTTTTTCCTGCTAATGAGGGAGGAGATAAAACCAACTACCTGCTCAATCGGACGTTCTACTCTAGAAAACACATGAAAGCAGACGAAAGTATGGAAGCATACAACTTTCACTAAAGTTCCACTAAAGACGTGGATCGTCGCTAAACAAGACAGGGTAAGTGTATTCATGTTCACCGGTTTTAGGCAAAACTGTTAACGCTGATTTAATTCAATTTGATTTAATCATATGCAAACAACCTATTTGTTGCACTTGCTCTGTTTTCTACCTCTCCGTTTCTTTCTGCTGTTATAACAAGTGAATTTCCCCGGTATGGGATCAATAAAGTCTTCTCTTATAAAGTTACTCACTGGGGTCATGTGGACCTGGGGCTTGCCACTGCTGGTATGTATTTCCCCAACCCTGAGGACAGAACTGGGGGCCACCAGGTGCAGCTCCACTGCAGAGAGGAACAGAACCATTTATTCACAAAGAGCTTATTCATACCAGTCTCTTCTGATGGGGAAAAAAAAATTAAAAAAATTAAAAAAAATAAACAAATAAAAATTCCTGCAATCAAGTGTTGTTTGTCGGTTGTACTTACTGAGGAGCACCAGCAGGAGGCCCTGCATTATAGGGGTTAGGATTATAGGGACCCATTGGACCAGCTGGGCCTCCTGGGCCAGAACCACCACCCACTGGACACAATGGAGCCTGGAAAAGACAGGAAGAAGCCATTCAAACTACAAATTAGCAAAGAGTGTGTGTTATCTTTTGAAATGTGTATTCCCCATCTGCTCCGTGAGTCACCTGAACGTACCTCAATCTTCTCTTCTATGAGCTGCTTTGCATGGTCAATCTGTTGTGGGGACCCCCGGATGGTGAACAGTTTGAAGTTTGGGTCACCATTTGGTGGAGGCTGGCGGGATATCTCCACAAATGCACCTGTCTGTTGGTTGATGGATTTGACGTTTTCTCCTCCTCTGCCAATGACAAGCCCACATTTGTGAGCGGGAATGGAGAAAGTCATCTCTCCTCCTGGAGGACCCCAGCTCCCCTGGCCTCTACCCCGTCCTCGCCCACCTGGCGGCATCCCTGAACCAGGACCTGGGGGGCCCTGTGGAGGAAACATGCCTCACATTAGGTTTAACTCCTCAACAGCAAATCCCTGTCTTTTTGTGCTCTATCATCCATTAAGGAATCAAGATCAACACTTAAAAAGAAATCAAAAGCCAGCCTCTGCACTCTGTACCTACCCCCTGTCCACCCTCCTCACGGGCACGGATGCTCTGTAGCAGATCAGTGATGATTGAGGCAGCATGCTGACACTGGTCTGGTGGACCCATAATATGGGCAATTTTTTCAGGACCTGTACCATCATCTGTACGGAATGACAAAAGGACACATTGGTTTATTAGTGGGGATTTGTATAGAGATGGGAACAAAAAGGATCAATTGGAAGGAGAAAAATTTCCATACCAGCCACTCCAAATGACTGATTTTTAAAATCACTGATGTCGTAACAATGTGGATCAATATTTCTTCACAACTGGTCAATATTCGAATTTAACTTGCTGCAGACGTAAAAGTTGAAATGCCAACACACAATTGTATAATTAAGCTAAATACAAGAAAATTTAACAAAGTGACCTTTTCTTTACAAAATAGTACAAAAAAAATTCAATGCAGTTTTAACATCCAGAAAATGTTTGGAGCGCTCACCTGGTTTAAACTGTATCTTCACTCCAGCATCACTCTGAATCTTCTTTATCATCTCTCCACTTCGGCCAATTACAACTCCCACAGAGTGGCGGGGCACAGCTATCTGTAGAATCACACACACATGCAGAATACATTCACACATTATTCTACAGCTAAGAAAAAAGGTCTTTACTACAGCAGCTAGTCATAACTTCTCTTCTTGTATTGAAACAGTTTACTTACGTCAATGCCACCTCCCCCTCCCCCTCCCATCCTTGATCCGTATTCATTCCGGTCTCCAAAACCTGCATGATCCCTGTCTCGTAGAATCTCATTAACCATCTCCTTTGCTTGCTTTAAAAAAAAATAAAAAGACAGCACAAAGAAGAAAGGAAGACATGAGGATTTGAACAGTAAATAGGGGAATGAAAATTTTGGTTAAGTAGGACATTTGTTTCAAGAGAACCTGCACTTTGTAGGGGTCTCCAATGATGCGCAGGGGTTTATCAATGTTGGGTGGCTGGGATCCATCTTGAATAAGAATCATTTTAACTCCAGCCCGCTCCTAGGATTTTGCAGGTGACATATTCCATTTGATTACACACACAGCAAAGGCAACTAATCCCAATATGAGCATGTTACACTGTTTACTGGTTACAGTGCATCCTCCTATTAGGTGATAACAAATCAGCGCAAAACTTTTTTCCTAATATCATTTTCTTTTCAATATTTGTACTGTACTAACACTATGATTCTCACCTGCAGCTGTTTGATGGTCTCTCCTCCTTTGCCTATAATAAGGCCGGCTTTGCCTGCAGGGATGATCATCTCCTGCATGGATCCTGCTTGCCCATTGGTCGACTCATGACCCCTTGACACTATGTCATCAATTAGTGCCTTGGCTCTCCTGGTAGCAAATTCAAATGAAAGAAGGGTGATGAAATGATTGAGCACAAGACTAATGTGGCATACAAACCATTTAGTCACTAATCTGACTTATTACAGGCAGCACAAGAAGCTCCAGCTGCACCTACAGGATGCCACAGCAGCAACAGACTTTGAACAGGCAATGCTTGGCTTTGCTAGGGGATCAAGTAGCACCTCCTTTCAAAAAGATGAAAAATGTGCCAAAAGCCTAGTTCTTGCCACTCGTTAACCTAAATACAAATTTTCATAACCATTCTCAGAAGTAAAACAAAAAGGAAATCCTAACATTTCATTTTTTTGGTCTGGCTGTGCCCTGATGTGAGCTTCTCAGACTGTTAAAACCCTGCAGACATCCACCAATCTGTTGTTTATGGGGTAGAGATGATTAAGTGCCGATGTACAAGTTAACAGGACACAGTTGTAAGATTTTATATCATGTAATTTCTCCATCAGTCTCTAGAGTTTAAATTTAATAGTGTTATTTCAAATTTTGTCTTTGAAAGTTGAGTGAAGTAGTTGCACTGAAAATTCAGAAAAACATTGTCTTAAACACCAACTTACTGCACGGCATCTGGTGACCCGGTCAAAGAAACGCTTCTGTCTGAAAGACCGGCACTGTCTGTGAATGAATATGAAAATATGTATCAATCCAAGAGCAGCTGGAAAATACTTTAAAATGTGTTGACTTGTCTGGGGTTAGCACATAGCTCACCGTGCGCAATCTGGACCTTGCAGCCAGAATCCTGCTGTATTTTGTTAATCTGTTCACCTCCTCGGCCAATGACTTCAGACAGCAAAGACATGAAAATGTTAGTTTGAACACAAGTAATGCAGCAATGCAGGCATCATGTGTATGGCTGAGGAAACGTATGTGCATGTACTCACTGAGACCAACCATGCTATCAGGTACCCTGTACTCTTCTGTTATTGTGGAGGGTCTAACGCTGCAGACAAGTGTTAAAAAAAAAAAAAAAAAAAAAAAAGATGTATAAAAGAATCGCATCTCTGTCACAACAAGCACCAAAAGTGTTTTCGTAAAAGAAACGCTAAAAATAACTAGACAGTATACCTTTGTTGGGAGAGGGCAGCCAGCTGAGCTCCAATGGCTGTAAGAGAAGGAAAGAGTGGTGAGTGTTTGGAAAACAAGCCGAGCGAGTCTTTGTAATAGGACCAATGTGTGTATTTAACGTACACAATGCGGAATCTATTTCGCTCTGAGATGCTACCTTCTTAGCATCGGGTTCATCTGAAAACAAAAGAAAAAGTGAGTCTTACAATGTGGATAAACAAATGCAGACAAAGTGGCTGTTTGTGCTTTTTTTTTAACCTGCTTCTTCCAGGGATCTTTTCTGTGCTGCGAATGGATAGCTCTCAGCACCGCCATTGTTGCTCACTGAGGTAACACCGTCTCCACCAATTTTAGCTGCAATCTGGATAGACACACACCGGATGAAACAAGTGGAAACAAGTTTTGGTAAGAGCATTTAAATATCACCATCATAAGTAGCAGACCTTTTGGACATATGCTTCTCTATAATTGTGATTTCATACAAAGAAAGAAAGATCACATCATTTACAGTGACCCAAGGAGATCAGTTTACTCATGAGGTGCATCACACTGATGATGTCATCTGGGCCTGGAGACAGCAAATTTAGAGCAGAAAGCCTTAGTTGGAGGTCTGCAGTTTAGAAGACATGGACATTTACCAAGGAGGGGGGTGGTTGGATGAAAGATGGTAATGAGTTGCAATTTGGGGAGTGTGGGATCTAGTCTTTTTGGGGCTTGAACAATACTGTGGACAAAAAGTCAGGATGTCTGTCTCTACTGCAACAATTTTTACCTTTCGTTTTTAAATCTGTCCCACAAGTGACTCAATTTTATGGAAGTGCTATAATAAAATTGCTTGAGTACCCTTTAAATTTCTACAGGAGTGAAAATGGAGAGACTAAAATGAGATACAACCACCACAACAACACCTTCTCAGCATCTTGATTAAAGCTGAATTAACTGATTTATCAGCTGACAGAAAATTTGTCTGCTACAGTTTTGTTCATAGATTCACTGTTTTACTTGCTAAATTACATTTAAAAACGCCAACATACTCTAATTTGAGGCAAAATTTTATATCGCTGTTGATTTTTTGTTCCTCTTACTAAACTAGTTGTCACCTTAAGGTTTTGAGTAACTAATTAGATAAAGACAAAAATATATATTATTCAATAATGCTACCCTTGGTGACTACAAAGATCTACAAGGTAGCCTCACACTCGTGCCACTGACCGGGGAAGAAACAGGCGGTGAGAAATGTTAGTCACCAAGTTAATTACTTAGAAACATCATTTTGTCCATTTAACGCTACTCATCAATATAATACACCAAGACAGTCGGTTGACCTCACTGCGTGACAATCATAATGTTACAAAAATGTTGGTGTTTGTTGTTTCATTTCTTCAAAATGGAGTTTCACAAATTGAAGATGAAACTTAATCATCGGTTAACGGATAACTGTTATATTCACTAACCTAGCTAGCTAGCTAGCTAACTTAGCTGAAGTAGCTAGCTAGTCCATTTAACTTAAACACGGCCTTTCGGTGGTAATAAGTTCATTTACTTGAATGAAAGAATTAGAGATTTAGAGAAAAGGACGTTGCCGCTGTTGCTCAATCCACCCCAAACATTTCCAACAGATCACTCAACCTTGCAAGCGTGTCAGACAAATGGCACTGCCATTAGCTAGTTCGCTCGCTAGCTAGTTAACTCAAGCTAACGTCACGGGTAATTAAGCTAGCTCCAGTTTCCCACCATCCAACTACCTCGCCGGTTTCCTTCTCCTGTAGAAGAGCTCTTGAGTTACCTGTCTGGCTCGTTGTACAGCATCAGCGAAAGCGTCTTTTTTCATCCCAGCACCGACTCCGTTCGTCGGCAAACCGCCGTAATCAGACATGCTTCTCACAAGGGGCAAACAGACACAGCTGAATAGCTTTAGCCGGGTCGAGCTGCGCAGAAGCGGGAAGGCTAAACAGGAGCGCACGGGGAGCACCAATGTGAGCGAGGCTGCTTACCACGCCGGCGAGCTTCCCTGCTTAAAATAGCCAATCACTGAACCTTCAACACCCGGGCTCTCTTCTTCTTTTCTTCTTCTTTTTCTTCTTCTTTATACTCTTCCTTATACGTTTGGGTGTTGATATAAAGTAAAAAAAATATCGCCACCTCGTGGCCTGGAGTTGGGCTGGCTGCTTGAGTACAAACCTGTATTTATACCGTCTAGCTAGACTTCTTAATTGCCTACGTGCATGAAGCCAATTATTATTTAGAAACTATTTTACAATTAGTAGCATTGTAACTGTAGCTAATAAATGACGTCCTGGCAACTGAATGCAACAGGGCTGAGACCAAAGTGGGGAAAGCTGCATGTTTTCAGCATTTCAGTTCTTCAGAAAAAAAAACTCAATGGCATTTATTTACCGACAGCGGCATCAGGCATGCTTTTATTTGCACACTCCATAATAAATACTGACAGATCAAAAATGCTCATTAGCATTACATCTCACCTCTTATTGTTTCATGATACAGAGTTAACTCTTTGCCATAGTCTTAAACCTGGACATTGTGCACATACAGTCTATGAAAATACTGTGTGGCACTGGACCCTGTAGTGTATTTCAAGCATAAGAAAACAGACACAAACACACCTTTCTGCATAGGATCATGAGAATTTTGCATTAGAGGGTATCACGAGTCCTTTATGTCTCTTGATATGGCTTTGACAGTTTCACTCCTGAAGTCATTTTTTAAGCTTTACTCAGTAGTAACCTTTACAGAAAAAAAGATGTGACAGTGTCATTTCCTTTTTTCACCATCAGCCAGTTCAGTTGTCATTCAATAGTTAGGTTCAGTAATATTCAGTTGTCGTTTTATTGTTTGTTTCTGTACTTTAGTATTTGTAACATTGCTTTAAGACAAGTCAATCAAAGTCCTGACTCTGTAACCACACTGGTGTGCAGCGACCTTGGGGTCCCCTCACTTACAGAACAGGAAATTGGATCAGTCCTTGTACAAATCCTTTGTCTTCTCTATATACCACCTAGGAGAAAAGATAATACTGTAGGAATGTAACATAGCATGTTTGGTTCTGTTCGTTCTCAGGCAAGTTCATGCAAGTCTTCATCTGTCACACCAAACAGTAGCAGGAGGCTAGTTGATTAGCTTTCACACGACTGCTGGCATGCGTTGCAGTGCAATTTATCACATGAGAAACTCATCACAGCAGTTCATGTGAGGTCCAACTGTGAGCAACAGATTATGTGTAATGATGATGTGTTGTTTTTCTCTTTTTCTTCCATGGCTCATTTTCCATCCTATCATCCTCATGTTGAAAACTCAAGACTTTTGATCATACAACCAAGTATGATGCACAGTCCAAAGCCCAAATCCTCATGCCAATAGACCTGTACGTGCTTGCAGTTAAAAGCCACCACAGACCATTTAACCTTTTTCCACAGGTTTCCCATTCCTCCTACCCTCAATGTCCACTCCCAGGACTATCCTCGTGTATTCGTAGACGACGTAGGACACACTGACAGCCGGGATGACTTTCAGCAGGTTGGGGGAAATTCCTCGATAAAGTCCGGCCACACCCTCCTTTGTCACGATGTTGTGGAGCAAGGCCAACATTGAGGGTTTTGGGGCTCCCTTCACTGAAGCTGAGGGAAAAGAAAAAAGATGAGCTCCATCGACACATCCTGGTCTCTCATGACATGACTCTGCAAAACTGACTGCAGGAGGTGCTCGTGCAGAGAAGCCATGTTTGGTTGTCTCTCCTGTGTATGTTTGTATAGCTAAGTTAAGAGATCATCCTGGTGGTTTTGCATTTTTTCTGTCTCATTAACTACAAATGTGGTGATGTTCTTATGAAAATAACATTAACTTACAGCATACACAGTTTATATTAATTTGGCTAAATCATTGCTGGTGTCCTTTATTCACAGTTTTAATGTTAGGGCTTGCAAAATGTTTATTTGCGCACACGGGTGACACATTAAAGGAAAAGTATAAAGAAATATCCTGACCTTGTGCCTGCATTCGTGTGCGGATCAGGGCCAGCGGGTAACTTGCTAGCTGTCCACAGGTGCTGGAAATGGCACCGCAGCCGACCAGCACCGAGACCCCTGGGTCAGCCAAACCTCTGTTCCTGTTCAGCCAGGCAAACTTCAGAGTCTGTGGAAGAGAGGGAGTGAGAAGAAGGCAAACACTAAGCAGATGCACTATGAAAGCTGTGTGCTTTCATGTCTGTCTGACCTCATAGACAGCCAGGTCGATGCCGGCGTAAGGGACAATACTCAGCATGTTGGGTAAATAGCCCTTATAGAAGGCTGTGACACCCTCTCTCTGCATGATCTGCTTGGCACAGTCTGCTATTCCTGAGTACTGGCCTGTCTTTCTTAGTGTGAGACGGGTCTTCAGCACCTGTAGAGAAAAGGTGGGAAGAAGAACAAGGAGGAACAGAAAGAGAAAATACATCACGCATTTCACTTGTCATACAACCCAGAAAGTGTGTTCTCTTGAAGCTATATGAATGTTTCTATGTGTGTATGACCCTGATATTACCTCCATTGGGTAGATGACTGTCTGAGCTGTAGCTCCAGCCAAAGAGCCGGCAACAAACCTCTCATGAATCATCAGATTTCTGCTTTCATTACCGCCCCGCATCACACTCTTGATCTATGCCGAGTTATAAAGCAAAGGAAAGAATAAAGTTAACATACTTTGAGGGAGTTCTAATCACAGATGGATGAGAAAAAACAAACTTGCTTCTTCAAGACATAATTCAACATTTTGGGAAAACTGATTATATGCTTGCTGAGCGTTAGATGAGGAGGTTGATCACTCTCTTCTGTGCAATAAATATGATGCGACAACCAACAGCCAGCCAGCTTATCTTAGCCTAAAGACTGGAGACAGGTGGAGACAGCTAGCTTGGCTCTGTCCACAGGTAACAGAACCCACCCGCCAACAATCTCACCAATTAACACATCATATTTTGTTGTTCAATCTGTTCAAAAACAGAACATGGAAAAAACATCTCGCAGTGGTTCATACAAGGGGTTACGTCTCAGACTAGTCAGCCAGGAGCTGAGACTTCCGGGAGTCTTCTTGTCGCCGTTGCCATGGTAACCAGCCAGTCTGAACTAACTAGCTTCTGCAGACGTAAGACTAGTATCATTTTTCTTGAAAGAAAGTAAGATGTAGGAGGAAGAGAGAAACATTAAGATAGAGTCCAAAAAACAACAACAACAACAACAACAAAAAGCAATAAGGGAATGTCTCACCTGTTCATAAGCTGTGAACTTGATGGCAGTTTCTGGAGCAATTTTAAGAACATTGATTCCATTGCCCCTCCACAGTGATTGCAGTCCCCCTTCCTTCAGCATGAACTGAAAGCTGCTCCGCGCATTCCCTTTAAAATCAGTGGAGCCGTGAACCTGCAGAGTCAGAGTGAGAGAGGCAGTAATGGCTCAAGGTTCATCCCGTCTCTGCCACAAACCAACATAACCTGAACTCCACACATAAGCAGCAACACATTCAATGATCGTTCGGTTCGGAGTGATGGAATCATAACTGTCCCTCACTGACCTGTCGGAAGACTTTGAGGCGATCTAAGGGGGCAGTCCCAGTCCGAGATACAGACCCAGCCATGGCTCCCGCCATCAGCTGCCGCCACACATAGCCAGACTTCTTCTCCTCTTCAGAGAATTCATCTGGGACTGTCAGCTGCTCACCTATATCCAACATCTACTGGGCCCGTGGTTGTTAGGTCAGGATCAGAAATTATGATAATAAAGGGGAAGAAAGACAGAGTTGGAACATCAAAAAGGACACAAGTCTGTCAGTTTGAGGTGACAGAACCTGTCGTTATGTAAAGATTCACAATGTTGATCCTGTTCAAGGTGTGTGAGTTTTTAAGTGTGTGTGTGACCTCACCATTGAACGTTTCCAGTAGCGTGCCACGTCCTCCATGTTCCTGAGAGGGTTAAACAGGAAGTAGTCTCGCCATTCGTTCCAGTCAATGGTCATGGTGCCGTCTTTGTCCATTCTGAGGAACAAACACACGAATAAGTTCTGAAATTCATAGAGCAGGTACCCACCGAGTTACAGAGGGTAGGTAGGATCCATCATTTACTCATGTTTACAAGGAAGGAGGACTCCTTTAATGCCTTGGAAGTATAACACTGTATGATACTCTTCTTATTTTACCACAATCTATAATCAGAGTCTATATTCAAGGCTTCTGAACTACATTGCAAGCCAGTGAAGCAGAGAGCAGTTCATTACAAAGCAAAAAGATGCCACTGAAGCCTCTACCAAGGTAAGAAACTATCAGCCTCCATGTAAATATAGGAGGGTAATGCAGATTCATTTTCAGCGCTGAGAGCGCTGTTAACATCCACGACAGGTTTTTATATTCTGTGGATGTTGATACTTTAGATCTAGAATGCGTTGTTACATCAGACGTCGACAGACTGTTAGCAGACCTTTGCAGGATCCTGGTGGCATCCTCCAGGCTAATGCTCACACCGATGGTCTGCAGAGAGTGCTGGATCTCCGCTGCATCTATCTGACCTGCAGAGATCCACCGTCACACACAGTGAGAGAGAGAGAGAGAGAAATGAGAGTATGGAGAAAGTTTTTCATCTTAACCCATAAGAACCCGGACCCATTTCTCCTTCAAGGAAAATTATGGGGGATTGAATTGAATCAGCCAAATTAACCGAGCAGATCATAATAATATGTCACATTAGGTTTTCCGTGACAAGTTTAAGGTTAAAGGCCCGATGTGACATATATGTGTGATATTTATCTGATTTGTTTTATATCAGTTTGCTCAAGAAACGTTTTCACAACAGGATAAATGTAATAAAGGACATGTTATGTAAGCATTAGAATTCTTTAATGGCTTGAATCTTACCTTTAGCAACAAAAAACAAGCTTTTTAAATTTAGCTAGTTCGGTCACATGTGTTAACCTGGCACACAGACATCTTGGAAATGTTGTTATGGGAACACAAAATCACATGACCTGTCACATGACCAATCAGGATGTTCAGTATGTGTCACTTAGGGACTTCATGAGTTAAAGCCAAGGATAAAGCTGTATGAGGACCTTTCCAGGACATTCAAAGGATTTGTGTCACCGTGGGTTTTTTTGGGTTAAGATAAACATTTTAAAGTAATAGTACCATCAGTTATTACTGAGTCTGTACTGTGGGCTGCTACAGACCGTCATTGTTCCGGTCCAGTCTCCTGAACATGATTTTGAGCTGTTTTTCATGAGTGCGAAGATACTGCATGAACTCTTCCAAGTCCAGGACTCCATCCTGATTGGTGTCCCCGGCCTTCACGAGCTGCAAACACAGACAGTTAGAGCAGGCAATGAAAGGCACATGTATGGCATGTGGCAGATATTTGGTCAGTGACAAAGTTACAGTTAGACAGAAGGTAGCTTGTAAACACAAGTGCAAAAGACGCTCCATAAATCCCAGTCTGAAACACTAATATGCATGAATCTGTCTGTTTGCTTGGCCGTGTCCACACCGGAACATTAGACATCACAGCATGTCATTGGATTATATTGAAGGCAGTCTATGACTAATTCTGCACAATGCCATACGTTGGCCTGGTCTATCAGCACAAATACAAGAGAGGTGACCCAAACATGAAATACCACAACATCAAGGTTTGTGAATACTGCTCTGTCATCTGTTGGAGAAATAATGCCACAGCATGATGATGATGATGATGATAATTATTATTATTATTAGTAGTAGTAGTAGTGGAAAAGTGGAATTGTGGAAAAGATACAGATGCACCTCTGACCCAGTCCTATTCCTGAAAATTTTTCCTGGACGTTTTGGAAACGTGGGCCCAAGACTTGACAGTCTGGACAGTGATCCATATGAGAAGAGAGATCAAGAGTAGGACCCAGAGAAAGGTCATCACTCTCATCTTACAAACCCTGCTCCTTATACAAAAATAGACAGAATGCTGCCCACACACACACACACACACACACACACACACACACACACACACACACACACACACACACACACACACACACTCTAACTCTACTTAGAGAGAGAGAGAGAGAGAGAGAGAGAGAGGGGGGGGGGCAGCACAGGAGGAAGTGGCAGTGAGGCTTCTTGGTGACCCTCACACTTTCTGCCAAAACAAACAGACTGAGAGTGACAGACTGTGTGTATTCACAGTGAAGCTATGCTGTTGATGTCCTTCTGCTGCTGCACAAACAAGATCAGCTTCATCATGAGAAATGGGAAGGATCTCACAGGCCATCCCTGGATGTTTAACGTGGACGGGAGAGATCACTGGATTCTGATTTATTATTAGAAGAAAATCCCTGTAAACACCTCTCTCTCTCTCTCTCTCTCTCTCTCTCTCTCTCTCTCTCTCTCTCTCTCTCTCTCACACACACACACACACACACACACACACACACACACACACACACACACACAACAGGTTAGACCACATGACTGGTTTAAGCAGCAGCCCTGTCACTAGTTTAGCAACAAATGGTTGTAAACTGTTCCAGTTTAATTTTCAAGCAAGAATAACAGCTGAGGTACTCTAGGAATCAGAAAGGAAGCCCTCTGCGCATGCTGGCTCATTTATCACAGTTTTAGTAGAAAACAAAGGGACCATTTATCAGTTGATTGATTGATTGATTGATTGATTGATTGATTGATTGATTGATTGATTGATTGATTGATTGATGGTGTGGCTGCACGGTGGCGCAGCAGGTAGTGCGTGTGCCTCACAGCAAGAAGGTTGCCGGTTCGATCCCCGGGTCAGGCGGGGCCTTTCTGTGTGAAGTTTGCATGTTGCGTTTGCGTGGGTTCTCTCCGGGTACTCCGGCTTCCTCCCACAGACCAAAAACATGCTCATTAGGTTAATTGATGACTCTAAATTGTCCGTAGGTGTGAGTGTGAGTGTGAATGTTTGTTTGTCCTTGAATGTGGCCCTGCAATCGGCTGGTGACCGGTTCAGGGTGTACCCCGCCTCTCACCCATTGTAGCTGGGATAGGCTCCAGCCCCCCGCAACCCCGAAAGGGATAGGCGGTATAGATAATGGATTGATGGTGACACTGATATCAGATGACCAGCCCTAACTCCACTGACCAACAACTTTTTTTTGCCAATATATGTTTCCTACCTCTCCTTTTTAGTCTGTTGAACAAGAGAATATCCCTGGCATGGGAACCAAAAAAGTCTTATCTTATCTTATCTTATCTTATCTTATCTTATCTTATAAATCTAAATACTGATGCTGGGGAGTTTTTGTAATATTAACAACTGTATTTGTTTAATGTGATATATTATATATTTAATATTCCCCCCACATAATGAACAAACAGGTGTGTGTGCGACAGGTGTCCAGCTGTCTTACCCTCTCCAGGGAGCTTCTGGAAAGGCCTCGGCCTGCCAGCCCTTTCCGCAGTTCAAGGATGTCGACGTATCCATCTTTGTTGAGGTCCAGCTGATGGAACAGCTCAGCCCAGCGCTTTTCCCTGTCCTTGTCCAGACCAGGGGATCTGCTGTCCTGGCAGCGTGCCCAAGGGAACCACGTCCAGTGGGGTCTCATAACTGGTTCCAGTCAGTCAGCTGATGAGAAAGAAGGCCATCAATTCAATCAGCACAGTCTGACACAGGACAGTCTTTCCGTCTACCAAAGTTCAAGGAGTTTGAAAAAAAAGGCATCTAAGGCAAAGAGCATTATTGATCTAATCCAAACCACAACAGGTCACGAGGTGATTTTGAGGGGTCGGTAAAAGAGAACTCCGCTGATTTAGCAAAACTGAAGCAGCAGAGTCATTAATCATCACTGTTTCTTGCCATTCTTCTCTCTTCTCAAAACCTGGTGTCTACATTTCCCAACCATGCAACTCTCTGCCAACAGTTCGGTTGGAGATTTCGCTGAGTTATGCTTCTATCAGCCCATGTAGCTTCGAGCCTCAAGCTTCAAACAGAGATAAGGAACGGACAGTGCTGCACGGGGATTATAATTCATGGTATAATCCAATTAATCTGGGAATACACTGTCTTCACACAGTCACAGCAGACCATGTATAATGTAACCATTTTATTGAGACATTCGATTTGTTTGATATGTTTACCGTTTATACCAGTTATAACACTTTAGTTTTATTCAACCACACATAAGCAGTAGTCATCCACATGCCCTGTAAGCAGGCTTCAGTGTGCTAAACCAGAGGAGTTCCCCTTTAGGAGAGAAAATAAGACAAAAATATTTCAAATGCACACACAGTTTTTGGGGACACTGGGAAAATGTCACCTTCTGGTTGAATGGATCACAGCCAGACTTATGCAGAAGAAAGAAGGCGCTGAGACTGAATAGGATGACTTTATATCTGGCTGCTTGTACAGTGTGATCCTGTGACTTTGTCTGTTAGCAGAACAGAGCATGAGGACAGCCGCCTGTCAGCGCAGTGAAAGTTGAATAGGCTGTTTTAAAGGTCATATTGTATCAGAGGAAACCTTCTGCTTTGGACTGAGATGATGTTTCTGTGCGCACCCTCATCATCGGTCCTCATCACTGAAACTGACAGAATTTTATTTCTCTGCGTGTCATTTCTTGCGTTACAAACACTCTGCGGAGGGCAGCGATGACTCACGTTTGGCGAAATGATCGATCGATTTCGATATATTGATAATGCGGTAAGGCATCCCAGCTCAGGCGCGCGCAGACTGGCGCAGGCTGATCCACGCAGGCGAGAACAACAAACGCACCTCATCCTCACACTCCCTGCACGCTGTTATGGTCAAATAATAAAACCCTCCAGACCATTTTTGACTCGCTGTGTGTTTACCTCCAAACCGACCCGCCGCCCATGGCGGGATGCAGAGGATCAGGACGACAGGAACAGCAGGTTCGCTCAGTTCACTGGATCTGAGTCCGTACTGGAACCGGATTTGACACCAAGAAGCTCCTTCTGGGCTCTGCGGGTCCACGGAGGATCAGTGTTCACCACTATCGATCGCTCGGTCATGCAGATTCCTCAGCGAGTCTTGTTGAGGAAGCAGGAAGCGAGAGAAACAGCCGTCCCCCAGCGGCGGAGCCAGCCAGCCAGCCAGCCAGCCGAGGCCAGGACTGTCAGGTCCGTGTGAGAGGATGAAGCGGCTGATCACCAGCTACGAGCCATAACTCTTAACCATGTCCTGTATCAGCTGCTTATTTACATTGCTGGTTAATGATGAATACGGTAAAGAGAGAGCAAAGATCCTTAATCAGGATCTGGACAGTAGTAAATAGTCATCAGTCCTCCACCTCAGAAACCTCTGACCGGACACTTTGCAGAAAGTCTCTAAAATGTTGTTGTTCTTATAAATAAATGATGCATTATTACAGAAAACGGCAAAAGAAAAAAGAAAAGACATTTTGAGACAGGACCTTTTCTTGTGAGTATTTGCAGAGTGTTTGTTATTGCAACAAGTGCCTAGAAATCATTCAAATTCAAGAGCCTTCATTTTTCCCACATTACACCTGTGTGAGTTGAATATGAGGCTATAATTAGCTTCCAGTCTGGTTGCGATGCCACAAAATGCTCACAAATTCAAGGTGAGTACAGAGAAGCTTTCCCCCTTTATAAGTAATGACATCACGTCATGATATACAGATAAGCATTGACTGCAGAGAGCCTCAGAACAATCAGAACAAAAGAGATGGTAGATTAAGAAGAAAGAGGAGGAAGATCAGGTGTTTTTTTCCCATTTGGTCCACAGCCGTATCCATCAACATTCAGCTCTCACTTCTCCATCCTGCAGGTCTCTGACTCTCTGAGAGGAGAGGTGTCACCTGCACACCTGCTCCTCCCTCATCGCTCTGTTCTCTTGAGCGTAACACTCGAAAAGGCCAATCTAGGTTTTGTTTATGACTGACTTTTCAGAATAAATGATCCTTGACCACACACACACATATACACACACACACACACACACACACACACAGGAAGTCACCTTGCTTTAATTTCCCAATTATATGTGCTGACATGCTTTGTGTCTCCTGTTGACAGGATACATGGCCTGTAAGCACGTACACCGCCTCTCTCGTCCTCTCTCTCTCTCTCTCTCTCTCTCTCTCTGTGACACCTGCTGGTCTGAGGGGAGCAGACTGACAGATGGCAAACAGGTAGAGTATATAAGAGCAGTACACTGTACTTTGGGAAGTTGACTGACTGACTGACTGACTGACTGAAAAACTCAGAGGAAATCTTCTACTGTGGTCAAATACAGCTCGCTCTGCTCATTTTCCCTTTGCAGGTTTTCTCAAACTACACGCCTCCATGTGTAAGGGGCTCTCCTCCCTGCCCTCCTCATGCCTGGAGAAGTAAGTATGCAACTGGGTCATCATGTTTTCTGTGTGATTATGTGATTCCCTGCTTGCAGAGTTTGTATTATTAACTGCACCTGTATGTTTCAGGGCCAAAGGGATGCGAGTGAAGTTAAGCCATCTGGCAGAGACGCACCACAAGAACCACAAGTAAGCCCACTGAAACCCATGTTTCAAACCAATAGTAACCCACTCATCCGACAACAACAGCAACACTGAATTGTTTCTGTCTCTCTTCTCAGGGTTCAGGATGGAAAAGCTTTTCAGGACCTGGAAACTCTGCTAAACACCAAAAGTAAGAAAGCATTTTGTCTGTATTTCTTTGTTTACCACTTCAAATGTGAGTTCATTCTTTCAACAACACATTTTTAACAGAGGCCATATGGAAACGCAGAAGTTTAAATAACAAAATGAACGATGTCTGAATTAAACTGACAGTCGTGGGTTACTGGGACACCAAGAACAGAGCTGTCATTAATCTTATAAGTAACACTGGTGCTTCTCCTATTAAAATGGTCTAAAAAGTCTACTGACCCCCCCCCCCCCCCCCCCCGCATAAGTATGTAAAAACAACAAAAATATAACAAAAAGCAGTGTTAAGCTTGCACAGCAGGTAGTTTTGTATTTCTATCTTGTAGTACTGTCTGTACATACAACACTGATGCCAAGGAAGATTATGACATGGACTCAGGAACACTTCAGTCAGTCAGTGATTCCATTATTCTTTCTGTTTTTATTTTTGGAATTGGGGTTGTATAAAAATTGAAAAAATAAGTCCACGTCTAATATATTGATCCTTGATAATATTCCCCTTGACGTAACAGTGTATCCAGTGCTAGTCAGGACTAAAAGTCAGGACTTCCTGACCTGTGGTGTTTTAATATTGACCCTTTGTTGTCTCTGAATCAGTGGAGTATCACTTTAAGCAGCGGTCATAATTTTCGATCACTGTTCAGTTAATTTCACTACAGAACATGTTTTATGTTTTCCGTGACAGAGCCACAGGGAGGAGATGCTTTCTGGGTTTATTTCTGCTGCATCAAAGAGCCAAGAAAGCATGAAAGGTTCTGACCTGGCGTTTTGGTTGAATATATGGCCGGAGATGCATTCATCTTTTTCTCACATTGACTCGTCTTGATTTGTTTTATCCCCTCCCTCTGGCTCGTCCTCCTCTCCTTCTCTTTCATTCTTCTCTCTCCCAGATGGTCTGCAGGCGTTTCGTGGCTTCCTGCGTTCAGAGTTCAGTGAGGAGAACCTCAAGTTCTGGTTGGCCTGTGAGGACTACAGGGTTTCTCCATCAAAGACCAAAGCCGGCAGCATCTACAGCCAGTTTATCACCCCTGATGCCCCGCAGGAGGTTAGTGGAGAGGATAGTGTGATAGAAGAGGAGCGAGGAGCATTAAGACTGCAGGAAGTGTATGAACACTTCATGAAAATGATGAATGGGATCTGGTGATGTGTGCAGTCAGGAAAAGAAATCTTCTCATTACCTGTTTTCCCCTCAGGTAAACCTGGACGCTGAGACCCGAGAGGCCTTGTTGAGTGTGACGGATTCTCTGTGTGCCGGCACATTCGAGACGGCACAGCAGAGGATCTACAATTTGATGGCCAAAGACTCCTTCCCCAGGTTCCTGCGCTCCCCTCACTGCACGGAGGCCATTAAGGCTTTCTAAACATACACTGCTGATAACCGCAGACATGCTTTAGACATAAGTGCTGACGAGTCTTGTATTTTAGCTATTTTTACATTTTAGCTATACTTTAGTTATTTTAATCAACTAGTTTGTTTTGTGATTGTTTTCTATATGGTAGTGCTGTCCTTGTGCGCTGTATGCATGATGCTGTTATTGTAATGACACTGAGTTGTAGACATTGTAAAAGAGACTCACATAGGAACCTCAAGTATGAAACTTATGTAGATGCAACTACATTGTGCTTCTGGACTGAATAAGCTACAAGTACCATTCGCAAAGGATTTAAATAAATACCTTGTGAAAGGGAGTATGTGGTATTTAATGACAGTAATCAGTGTTTATTTGCATACATACTGTACAGAAATATGTTCTCATACAGAAGCTTGATAAACTTGTTCTGGCACAGGCTGCTTAAGAGTGTATGTTGACATTAAAACAGTTTAGTGTTCAGCCATATCACCGTCTGGCTTGTGATCACAGTGCTGGTCTAACTTAGTGGCCTTGATAAAAATCAGGTCCACTTCCTTAGATGGTGGTGTTTACTGAAGACAAACACCCTGCGGCACGCCTCAGCTGAACGGCTTCACCTTGGCTTTTGAGTCCAATATAGCAGCGGCTTACTTTAAAGCAGGGTGCAATGGTGCATCACAGTGTTATCATACAATAGCAAAACATTTATTAAAGGGGAATATTCAAATTTTATTTTTATTTCATTTTTTCTCTGGAGTCAGCGACGGCTGGGCTGAAGACTTCAAGTTTGCAAATGAAAGATAATCTGAGGATGTGGAGCCATTTTAAGCATAACACACCCGAATCTCTGATCGACCTGTTGAGACCTGGTTGAGTTGCATTGTGGTGAATGTAGGTGAAATACAACATTTGATATCTCTGGTTGTACTGCGCTGATTCCAAACCTTTTTTCTTAAACTTTTCAACAGGAGTCTGACAACATCGCTCTACTAGAGTACTGAACACTCTTAAAACACCACACTTGGTCTTGACCAGGCTCATTCTGTGGATATTAATGCACTCTCAGAATAATGTTACTGAATCCTACAGTGTAAACAAACACTGTTACTGTTTCCTCCCGCCCGTGGGAGCACTGGGCTCCTCATGTAGCTGCATCAGAAAGACCAGCAGCTTGAGCTCACTGACACATATGAGCTTATCTGGGAAAGCCACCAGTGACTGTCAACACTGTCCATGTGCAGAAGCACTTCTCTGAGCATTTATTACGCTAAAGTCTTCTATTCTGTTTGGTCTTCTGAAATCATTTGGCTTCTGAAACTGTTGCTGGATGACAAAAAATGCCCACTTCCTTAACAATGATCTTTCTTGGAAAAAAAAAACAAAAAACAAAAAACAATTTATTTTAAAACCATCAAACATTATATGAAGCCACTTTCTCCTTTCACTTTTCCTCCTTTAATTGTTTTCTGTACAGTCATATAATTACATCACAGAATGATTTATGGTGGTCCAAACCAAAGGGCATATCAAATTATGGTTCACTGAGGGAACTCAGTGAGAGTCAACAAAGTCCTGTGGTGCCCCCTAGTGGAGGTTTGTGGAATTTATATGGCCCAGTGGCGTATTTATCCAGAACGCATGTTCTCTAATTTTGAAAATTTCTTTGTAAACTGAATAACACATGACTGGCATTTGTACAATAAGGACTATTTGACTTTTCTACATGCCTGAAGTCAGGTGAAACATTCAGGATTCAAAAACAACCGGACAGCTGGCACAAATCTTAAATCTGAAACACGGGGTCAGCGTCTCTCAGTGATCCCAGGACTAACACCTTAAGTTTAGCACAGTCAGCTTCGGGTCTGTAGTTGCATGGTTGTGTATCAGGTCCTATTTGGTGCTGGATCCTGGACGGGCTGCTCCTGGCTTGCCTTTACCTTCGGACCCTTTCAGCACACTCAGTGGCTTGTGGAGGGATGAGCTTGCCTTCTGGGTCACCTCCTGCTCAATCTTGTTCCTGATGGCAACCTCCAGACCCTTCAGGGAACAGCAGAGGTTGTCAAATTACATCCACATAATAAGTCAAGATCACTGATGTGTTCATTGTTACTAATTCTTCAGATTGATGAAGGGCTGAAAGAAAGTGCCACTGTGCAACTGTCCTCACCTTCTTCAGCTTCTGCTGCTGAACCACTTGAGCCTTCTTAGGTGCAATGACTCTCCCTTTACGAAAAGAAGTATACATCACTAATAAATTTGCTAGTATAACACAATAATATTTCAGACCAGACTCTTAACATTATCAACTTTCATGAAGGTGGGATCTATTGCAGGACTGCTGCATTAGACTGCACCACGTTTAGCAAAGCACGCACCCGATAAACTGACACCTGAGTGAATATTTAGACTGGAAGACTTAATATTATACAAATCTAAGCTCCATGTCCAAGTCCTACTACACAATATTAGACAAACACTGCAAAGCAGGTAAGACACAGGTATTCAATCCTGAGCAAATATCCAAAACATCTGAGTTTAAAAGGCTATGTTCGAGTTAAACAATTGGGTAAGTTACCTTTAACAGGAAGCTAACAGGTAGGTAGGCACCTATGGTAGGTAAATAACATCCACCTTTACCATTAGGTTTTCGTTCAGTCTGTTTAGAATATTATAATATTTGAAGGACAAGGCACAATAGCTATGAAGTCATGTTGTCACAGTTTCTGCTGGAAAGTTCAACGATTCAAACATGAGCATCTTTAACAACGTGCTCAGCTGTGTTCGTGCTGGTCACATGTTGATGTTATTTGACTAAAAAATAGTTTCGACACCTTTTTTCAGCAACTCGCTGGATAACAGGAAAGATTTAGTTCTTACCTCCTTTCTTCGGTCCTTTCTGTTTGTTTTGTTGGGGTTTCTTTGAGGCTCCTGGCCGCTGAGCTTTAAACTTCTGCGAACCCTGAGCCATTTTTGCTAACCGGAAGTACACAGCGCTGTTCTTCCTCTTTGCTTTCAATTGTGGTTGTTGTCCTCCGTTATTGCATTACCGCCACCTACAGGAGTCTCCGTGACAGCCTGACATAACTGCGTTTGAGATGGTCAAAAACAACTCATTTCACTGTGGTTTTATTCTTTTTACTGTATTGATGTGAAAGAGAAATCTTGTAATTCATGACTGCACTTTACAGCATTATATTCATATACGTATATATAAAAAAAATCCAGTTTTGAACTATTTCCACATGTTACAAAATAAACCCAGATCAAGTGATTATCAATAACAACAATAACATACTTGCACTTAAAGAGGCCATCTGAACAACTCTCCTTCCACGGTAACTGCAGGCCACACTAATCATTGAGAATAATATATAAGCACTTGCTTTTATTTGTCAAATCAATGTGGAAAATACGTGGCAAGTGGCGCTGAATTTTGGCACCTGATTATTAGGCATGTGCTGGACATCTCAAGGGGAAGTTGGTAGAACATCTTTTTAAATACAGTACTATATTGCTGCGTCTTCAAAAGTGTGGTGTAAAAAACATAGTGTGATTCAGACAGATTCAGCTGCAACCCAACGTAACACACTTGCCTGAAACTAGGCTACTTTGGCAAACTAAAAGCACCGCCACAAATTATTTTTCACTATGAGTTCCAGTTACAAACATTTGAGAGATGTGTTAAATTTCAGTCCAGATTAGTTTTGTTTTTCCACAATCTGTCAATCTGCTCTGCTTCAGCCTGGCACGTCGAGCGCTTGTGTTCATGCATTTCAGTGTTTGAGTCCGTGTAGGCAGACGGAGAGGTAGTGTGTATGGTTGAGGAGGCCTCCCCAGTGTGGTGTACTAATGGCCTAGTCACTAGGAATCACAATGTCATGAAATAAAACAACAAACCACAGCCAAACACCTATAATCATGATGTACAGACGAACAAAAATCTCATACCTCTTAAAGATTTAGAAAGAAATAATACGTGGCGGGTCTGATGGCCACAAAGTTGCTACATATGCCTGGAACACTCTCTTAATTTGCCCCCAAACACGTGATGTCTTGAACTGTACAAAAGAAGAAAAAAAAAAATTCAAATACGCAAGTGTCTTTTACGCTCGTGTGACCCAACAGCATCTTTGTGAGTTGAGGTTTGATGGCTGGACAGAAGACAAGTGGAGGAGGAAGATGAAAGCAAAGGACGAAGTGAGCTTATATTACAGCAAAATATGGGCGACGACACTCTGAATACTGCAGTCATTAGTGACATTAAGCTTTGTTTACGCTGTTTTCTTCCTCTCAGTGGTCCTGTAGAGTACATAACTTAGTGTATTTATCACCTATTGAAACAATGAAGCGAATGACAAAGTCCACAAGGGCAATATGCAAGGTCAGAAGGAGATTAGCGTATTATGTGGCCAGACCTGTGTGTCATCAAGCACACGAGTCACTGAGTATGTTTATGTACATTAGTACTGCGGTTTTCCAACTGAATGGATGAAGAGAGCGACAACCATTGTATTTTTTGTTTTACTGATTAACTACTATGTAACTTCAGTTAGTGACACACTTGCACACCTGGCAGAGAAACCTGGATCAGGTGTTTTTACATGTCACATGATCCTGGTTTCTATTGGAGTACTCAAGCTACCAGATTCAGTTGACTAACATCAGGGATAAGGGCCTATCTAGGTTTCCTTGACCATTCTTAGACATTTACATGCACAACACACAACCAGGACACCAGTGTGCATGTTAATGCAAAACGGTGGAGACACAGCGTGCTGTAGTGGTGCGGTATGAGTTTCTGAGGGCAACCATTTTCAGACTCACAGCGAATCAAACTGCTGCCTCAGGAGTCTGGTTACCGTCAGCTTTTCAGTGAGATTCTCTCCAGTGAGTTTGAGGAGATGGCAGACTGGCTACATGATACAAACACATGTGAAGGAAGGACTGAGGGTCTGCTGTCTCTCCGGTTCTGATCAGCGAGCTATACTGGTGCTGCACCTGTAAGGCAGTGAGCAGTGTGGGCCCCGAGCGTGGCCCTGTGACATTCAGTACAGTGAGTAGGTGTGTCCCATAAAGATCTATATCTGGGACTTTTCTGTGGAGCCTCTTAAAACAACAAAGGCATTATAGGATCATTGGCCAGGTGACAAAACTGCAGAAACTCAGTAACACACCTTTCACACACAAAACCTGGGAATGACGAGATTCTGAACATGACTTCAATCAGCGTTCATGAGTTCAGCCTGATTCCGAGTAAATATGAGGTCACTGTCAGGTTTTAAAACTGGTTCATTATCATTCATGCCTACAGTTTATAGTCGTTGTCTTACTGATTAATAGAACAACATTTCTTTTGTTTCTTTTATCAGAAAATGAGAAATGTTGCAAATTTCCCAGAGCTCCAGGCGACATCTTCAAATTTCGTCTGACCAACAGTCAAAAGCCCAAAGATATTCCTTTAACAGTGACATAACACTGAGCAAAAGAGCAAATATTCACATTTACAAAGCTGCAACCAATGGCATTGGCTTTTTTTGCTTGCAAACAACTAAGTAAATTTAACTGACTCATTCTTTTCAAATCATCTCCAACTTTATGGGATTTATTTTTTTCTGCTCTTCGATCCTGTTCCACCATCTTCAGCTTCAATAAGAGACAAACTCATGGCTAACAGGATTAGAAATGTGAGCCAATAACTATGGAGAAAAGTTTTTGTGTGGTCCATAATGTCTACCTGTCTTCAGCCGCCCATGGAGTGGTCTGATGGGCATTTCAGTTATGAAAAGAGGATTAATCCAAACAGTCGAAACACATTCTGAACAGAGCACAAAGGCAAGAAGTGACTGAGTGTCTGAAGTCTGTCCTGATCACAGCCCCAAACAAAGGAAGTCCATCTCAGTTGAGAATTACATTCTGATTGTTGTTGGCATCACGCTATGTGTCGCAGAGATGGATACTGCAGTGTGAAAAAGACCCCCCAGTCTCACAGGAAAAGTTCACCCCAAAATAAAGGCATGAAGTCATCTGCTGCACAACCACACATCAAGGTTTTGATAAGTCCTGAAGTGCGTATGGCTTTAGACTTCTGAGTAATCACTGTTACACACTCCATCATGGCAACACAGAGGCTCATTAAACCTGCATTCAAATATCTTTGGCCACTTGGGGGCAGTGCAAGAAGCTGGCAATACAAGGCTGACATATCAGCGCCTTATAAAGTTGTTAAGGTGGACACATTAGCAAACACTTATGAAGTTAGTCTCTGCAGCATGGCGCTCAGCAGGTGGTGTACAGAGCTTTTCAATGACAACAGCTGGGTTTTATGACGAAAAGAGACGACGAGAGCGTGAAGCAAAACACTAACATTACTTAAAAGCAAAACAATGAGCTGAAAGAAGCTAAAAGGCTCCACAGAGCTGACAGTGACTGAAGAGCCGAGTGACACCTTTCACATTACATGCAGTCATTTCTTCCATTGTTAATATAAAAATATTGATTGCAGCTTAAAAGTCCAATAATCAGCCTTCCTTGCATTGCTCTGCTCTGGTTGAATACACAGAAATATAGACATAAAGAGAGCTTAGTTGTTTTTTGACATTTTTCTTAGCTGTAAAATATCGACCTGTTACTGAAAAATCATTTTGGATAAGCCTGACTAAACAAGAAGAAGCAACGGAAGTAAAGCCTTGACTGTCATGCAAGCAAGCAGATGACCAAATCTTTATTTTGGGGCGAGTTATGCCTTTAATCGTGACGCCTGTATTACAGAAACACAACAGCATGGCAGACCTCTGAGCTCACAGCAAAAGCTGTTATGGCAAAAGTGACACAATTTCCCTTTAAAAGACTTTTCTTCCAGAGCGTCCTGTGCAGTACGGTGGATATTTATATGGTGCTGACATAAGTATGGTTACATATATATAAGTACATTATGAGAATACAAGTGTGGTATGATACAGCACAACTGGGAAAAGCAAAATGCAAATAAGGAGTGAGGTATAAACACAGCCATGTATGGTCATAGGCTTCAGCTGACTAACGAGGACCAATCAAGAAAATCCATTTGTTCAAAATTTCGCCGCACGGGGTAAAAAGAGTGAAATACTGATTTGTCACATCACTAAAAATTTCTCTCGTTGTGAAAATCTATGAGCTATAAATTTGGATTATTCCTCTACAAAAGGTTTCTACACAGAATCAAAGAAATTAAATGTTAATATAACATTTTTGATGTCAACTTTAAATTTTAAATAACCATATATTTGGTTAAAATAGCAGTACCTTTGACTAGCAGGGGTTAGTTTTCTACATATGTACAGACTACCAGCAAGGATATGTATATTTACAAGTGGGTAGCAGCATTTTGGAAACCATGGCTGATAAGAACCACTACTGTTGAAAACAAAAATAAAAATCAGTCCTGCCACTTCGAATTTTGGTACGTTTTTTTTGTTTGTAGTTTTGACCAAGCCCTGAAAAATTACCTCAGTAACGACTCATAAAAATTCTTTGCCAAATAGAATTTATGGGATCGAGTGCAGCTGAGCACTATTCCTTGTCAAAGAAGCCATTTAGAAAGAGAAAGAGGCAGCAAGAGAGAGTGAAAGACGGAACGGAAAACTGGGGAAAAGGTGGGATGGAGAGACCACAGATAACGATGAGGGACGTAAAGGAAAAGGGGGACTGCACGTGTGTCTGCTTGACTCCTGCAGTGACTTCGTATGTGTGTGTGTGTGTGTGTGTGTGTGTGTGTGTGTGTGTGTGTGTGTGTGTGTGTGTGTGTGTGAGTAAGAGACTGAAAAACACATTTTCATCTGTGTGCACCTCTGACATGTAACAGTGACCGTGTGTCGACCAAAATCAAATTAAACCACAACCATGACTGTGTGTTTGTGTTCTGTGATGAAGTGAGTGTCTCTCTGTGTGTGACATTAAGGTGGAGTGGTGCACACGGACCAGCGGGAGGGGCTGAGTGGCTTTAGAGGGCAGTGAGGCGGCCGGTGAGCGCCGCCTGGAGCTCGGAGGGGAGGAAGACTCCCAGCTCTGTGATGATGCCTCCTGTGATGAGCTGGTGAGGGGTCACGTCAAACGCCGGGTTCCACACCTCGATGCCTACACAGCGGGAAACGGCAGTGAGTGACACAGCGACACCAATGAGAAGCACATCAGAGTCATATCGTGAAGCTGAAAGGGGATCACGATCTCCGTCGTTCAGCACTTCCACAATGTTAATCTCTGAAACACGTCACGACTGGAGACTTTCATTTTAAAACAAGGCTCGGTAATTTCCAAAAACAGCTTTGCACTGTAGTCTGTAGCAAATGACTCAAACAGCAGTAAAGTGCATTTGTTTTACAGCAGCAGGGTGGTGTGCGTGTGATCGACTCCACAGTAAACTGCAGTGCCTCCGCTTATGGTAATGAAGGAACATGTCATAATGGCGCCCTTATAACAGCACTCTGAAATACTGTTTACAGGTACGACCAGAGAAGGGTGTGAGAGGGAAGTTAAAGAGAGCAATGCACGAGCACATCTCCCCTCCGGGGGCCAGTGAGCTCATTAAACGAGTGTGCTTTAATTACTGTGATGTCACTGAGCACCACTCTGCTCTGGCAACATAATTAGAGATCAAATGACTCAATTCACCCCTGACAAACTCACCTAAAACACGACTTCAGTGTCTGCTTTTACAGACTCGTGGGCTCCGACAAAGTCAGTGGTGGCTTTTTGAAAACCCCTTTCTGAACACATTTTGTAAGTCTGCAGATTTGCAGACTTTCTTGGGGAACTTTCCCACAATTCATAGAATTCAGATATTAAAAACACTGGCAGGGGACACCCTGATGGCCTAGAGATATAAGGAACTGACCACGAACTGCAGATTCTCTGTTTGTGTCTGGCCTGGGATCTTTGTCTCTCTCACTTAATTTCTTGTCATCTCTCTAATGTCACTGTCTTATAAAGACATCAAAAATGCGACAAAAAGCTCCCAAAAACAAGTTTACAGGCAGGCAGCAGCAAGCACTTTGTGAAAAGTGGAGCCTAATGAAACACAAAGTGCAGCTTTGGTGCCCTTGCACCTTTTTTTTTTTTTTTTTTACTCGGGCACTTGCACTGCATGTGACGTCGGTCAGACACTGTGAGGGTTCAGGGTCCAGGGCAGACTTTGGAACTGGGCCACACTCATCCATCTCTGCAAGCCTGACATTCTCCCCTCGCTCCCAGTCCTCTACTGAACTCGCTGTTTTTTTTTTTTTGTTTGTACCCATTCCTGCCATTTTTTCCTTTACAAAAAACACCAACAGCACACACGTCTCACCAGGGGCAGCAATGGGGACTCCATTTATACTGGTGAGCTCCTCAGGGGGGCGCACTTCGATGATGATGTCCCTGCCGCTCTCCAGGCTCAAGTCGCACGACGTGCTGGGTGCCGCCACATAGAAGGGAATCCCATGGTGCTTTGCGGCGATGGCCAGCTGGTACGTGCCCACCTTGTTGGCTGTGTCACCGTTGGCAACCACCCTATCTGCACCCACCACCACAGCTGAGAGGGAGACCATGTGAAGTAAGTAAGTGCAAACAACAGACTGGATAAAAAGGGAAAAGATGTGATGCAACACACACACACACACACACACACACACACACACACACACACACACACACACACACACACACACACACACATGCACACACACGCAAACACACACCTGTGATGTCCATTTCTCTCATGGTGAGCGCTGCCATGCTGTCTGTGATGAGTGTAGCAGGGATTCCTTCTGCGACCGCCTCATAGGCCGTCAGCCTGGATCCCTGGTTGTACGGCCTCGTCTCCGTGCAGTACACGCGCTTCAGCCGGCCCAGTGCATGGAGGCTTCTCACCACACCTACACACGCAGTTATTATTACAGTAACAGCCCCACAAATGTTTCAACATCACCTCCTTTTCTTATTCACACCCATGGCTCCAGTCTCACCGAGTGCGGTCCCATATCCAGCTGTGGCCAGCGAGCCGGTGTTGCAGTGTGTGAGGATGGTCACAGAGTCCCTCGGGACGCCAGACAGGATGTGCTGGGCACCATAGTTACCGATCTTCCTGTTGTCATTGACGTCACGCTCCAGCATGTCTTCGATCCAGGCAATTACACTGTAGAAGGGGGGCCACAAGAGGTGGGAATTGAGAAGAGGCTCCGTCTGCCGCTGTGGACTTAATGTGTCCATCAAGTCTGCAGTTACAGTATGTTTCTGTTTGTCCTGTTGTTTCTCAAACAAACGATGCTAAGCAAAGCAATGCATGGTCTGCTATGTTGCTGTAGTATATTAGTTTCAAAGTAAAACATAATTAACTCAGAGCAACTAACCCGATCCATCCACGACGCTGCACTGGGACTTTGAGCTGCACAGACTCATCACCCAGCACCACATGTGCTGCCTTTGAAAGGAGGAAATGCACTCACAGTCGGTATGGGGAGTTCTTTCCAGATACCGATTGTGATCCCTCAACTCAGGGCGCCTGTCAATATTGATTCCACTCGCTTTTCTTTTTCCTAAATTGAAAATCTGTTCACCTCTCTGCTCTGAATCACGGTTATGTGAGGTAACACGAGGGGAGGGACTGCTGTGGCGTGCAGTCGGGCGCCCGCTGTGACTGGATGACTGTGACTGATCGCAGAAACTTTAACAAAGAGACTGTTCTGAATGAGGAGTGGTCACATACCTGATCCACTATAGAAGATCAGTATTTGAGCTGATATCAATTGGCCAGATTTGACCAACACACAATCTGGTGTATTGCCCTGAAACCAACATCTGTCCTCACCCTATATGTTCTGCTCATTTCCTGTTTGTGCAGCTCTGAACTACAGTCCCGTTATATTCCACACTCCTCAAGGTGTTTCATTTTCACGCTGACACTTAAGCTGCAATGACATTTATTTGTTTATATGGGCTTCTCAGATTTCACAAAGTATGTGATCTGTTCACTCACAACTAAAAAAATAAAAAAACAAACCACCTGCAGCTGGTGTTGAATGAGGGAGTGCTCCAGCGGCAGCTAACGTGGCAAAGGTTTAGATCCTTTCAGGTTTACTTATTTGACAGAGCGGCCTTAAAGGTGTCCTGTGGAGTTTTCTTGAAAACAAAGTTTCTGTGAACAAAACACGCAGTTTGTATCCTTGAGGCTAAACAAATGTTGTTCAAATGCAAAGACATTTCTATCCTCATTTAACACTTGAAAAGCTGCTTTAAAGTCTGAAGTCAGCATTGTTTACATCCCTGTTTACTTGCAGACAGTTTTCTTCTTCGCTGCCTTTGCTGGTGTACTGCTGAGTTTTTTTTTGGCACATAACTTCCACCAGTAGATCAGGGGAACAGTGTGGAAGCACTGGGAGGAATGTGCGTTGCGTCTTTGTGTGCAAGAACAGACACAAATCAGGGACCCACAGGGCTCCATGAGCTACGAGTGATCCCAAACCCCAGAGGGTACCATTAACTAAATCATTATTGGCCGAAGCTAAATTACACTGCCGTGCACACAGGCAAACAAAACAAGTGTAGAAATATAGAAAAGATTTTGATCCGCATTAATCGGTATGATGAATAAAAAAAGGAGAAGCAGGATGTTTACTGTCCTTTTAGTGCAAAATGTTGCCTTTTTCTTTCCCCAGACGGGGTTTCCTTGCTGAGCTCCAGGTGGACAGACAGTGACAAAAAGAGGGAACATTGGAGGGAAGACATAACTTCTGTTTGACTAAACCAACATGCTGATGTCTCACACTGGCTTTGAGTTGAGCTTTGAAATGTGTCTCTTCATGCAACAGCAGGAAGCACATGTCCTGCATCACCTTCATTAAAATTGCATTAGGAAGTTGTGCGTGCACCTATCCTTCAATCAGCAAATCAAATGACAACAAAGCAACTGACCAACGACGAGCAGGTCAAGCTGCCCAGAGCCCGGCGTCAGCTCTGAGCCCCCCCCCTCCAACCAGCCCACCTTTCTCTGAGCTGCTCCGAGTTCTTCTCCATGCTCTCGTTCTCAGCAAACTCCATCAGCTCGCGGGCGGCGCGGCCCATGTTGACAGCGGTGGGCCGGGCTGAGGTCAGGTGACACAGAGACTCCCTGATGAAGGTCACGGGGTCATCACCTCCCGCGCCTGCCCGCAACTCCACGGCCAGGCTGAGGCAGCCGACGATGGCGATGGCAGGGGCGCCCCGCACCTGTAGCAGAAGGAAGAGGAGAGTCAGCATCGCACGGCGGTCCTTCTCTTTCCCAGTTTTCAGGAGGGTTATTAATCTCTTTCCACCACAGAGATGTAAGGCAATGATCACTGAGCCAAAAGTTCTCACGACATCTTTGACTGAAGTGATATCATCTGTCTTGGAGTCGCTTCTCTCTCTGCCATTAGACTCCCTTATCATGACATCACCCCCACACTGCTTATGGCACATTCCTTCACTGACACACACACACAGGATCAAACGTGCAGCTGCTGTGTGTGTGTGTGTGTGTGTGTGTGTGTGTGTGTGTGTGTGTGTGTGTGTGTGTGTGTGCATCTGGGAAGACAAAAGAGTGAAATATGTGCTGAGCGGCACTAAGTGGACATGTGAAAATGTTCCCTGCTCAACTTGAACAACGCGTGTCTGTCTGAACTCCTCCCTCTGTCAGGACTTCAGGTATGGAGGGAGAAACGAGCCGGAGGTGTCACTGAGTGCAGCTCAAGACCAAGACGCGAACAAAAAAGCCTGGCAAAGGTCATTAATAATTCATCAATAATCTCTCCCAAAGAACGAGGAGGAGGAGGGCATATTTCATGGGTGGGTGGCTGTGTGCGGGTACCCTGTTCGCCGCGCTTGCACATGATAATGTGAAAACTATAAAGGATGGGTTTTTTGGGGGGGTGGATAATCGGGGAGTTGTGGGTAGCTGGCGGGTGCTGCAGGTGCAGCCAAAACAAAAATACAGGCCGACAACGGGAGCACGACGGCGAGCATATGGCAACACATGCGTGCAGCGGTGAGAGCACAAAAGAGCCGACACAAAAAACACACTGATGGCGGGGATGAATGCACACTGCAGCGGGCGTGCGGGTCGGCTGGGAAGCGGGAGAGAAAGGGTGAAAAGGGGTGGAGAAAGAGAAGGGAGCTCCGTACCTTCATGGACTTAATGGCCTCGTAAGCGTCCTGCACCGAGCGGATCTCATCGTACACGGTCTGGTGTGGCAGCAGCAGCTGGTTGAGGATCTGCAGAGACCCGGCCCGGTAGCGGATCGCTTCTAGCGTCATGACCGAACAACGAGGCGGGATAGTGGGAGAAATAACACGGATGGACCGGTTGCGGGTGCGCGCACACGCACTCACTCACTCACTCACTCACTCTCTCTCACACACACACTCACACACACACACGCACACTCTTCCCCCCTCACACACTCTCTCTCCCCCTCTCTCTCTCTGAGCGGATACACGCTGAAGTGACCGGTCGCGGCCTGGCTGTCGGCAGTCCCGGGAACCGTCGCGACCAGAAGACGAGTAGTGTAGCAGGAGGTGGAGGTGCGGGTGGGAGGGAGTAAAGAGAGGAGAAGGTCCGCTGTGCAGTACGAGAGGATAAACAGGGGAGGGGAGTGAGAGAAGGGCTGAAGACCTTCACACACTGACAGACAGGCAGGCAGACACGGAACCACGTGTTCACCCGAGCAGGAAGCCCTCGCTCCGTGTCCACGCCCACCAAAGTCTCGCGCGTTGTCCAATTTTACCAAGACTCGCTTTTCTGTCTCCGTGCACCATCCCCCCTCTCATCTTTCCCCTCTTTGTCGGGGGAAATTTCACATTCAAATACGTTATTAGCATAACACCAAAGCCCTAAGCCCCCCCCCCCCCCCCCCCCCGAAAAAAAAGCAGCAAGCATTGTCTGAAAAAAGATGCGTCTATTTCTGTCTTACATTTCATTGTTTTAACCTTTGTCTTTTGGTGACACTGGCTGTACTTCCTCCTATACCCTGACTGCTGCGTGTGTGAATAAATAGATTTAATTATTATATTAGAAAAGAAAAGAAAAGAAAAGAAAAGAAAAGAAAAGAAAAGTACTGAAGCGTTAATCCTTCCCTTTGACACAATCTGAGTGTGCACATTTGATGGAGACAAAATCCAGAAATGAGCATAAATCACTGATATTTCACCAAAGTCTATTTCACGTTTCGTGTTGAATTGCATGAACACACATATTCCAACTAAAAAAGGGACTTCTAGACGCAGACCCCTGCATCTGTGTGTCTTTCAGGGGGTTTTGGGTGGATATATTGCATAAAAAGTTCTTCCAACACTAATCACAGATGTAGGTCATCTGAAAATACATTGTGCTTAACTATAATTTACTCCAAACAGAAGTCATCTTAATTTTCTGTGGTTTCAAATCATGCTTATAATAAGGAAAAGTCATTGAGTGTCCAGCAGATACAAACATGACTATGGTTTTGAAGTTGTTTAAAAAAAAAGCCTGGTCAGCATTTTTCACTTCAATGAACACTCAAACTCTTTGCTTTTTCACCATTTTATTCACATTAACACCGAGCTCATACATTAGATAATAAAGCCTAAACAATCAGGCCTTCATACATTCCCCTTTTTGAGCTGCACAAATCATCATGACTTACACTTAAAAATAGAGACAGTGCATATTATGCTGTAGATTTACAGTATATAAATATTACATTTATACTGATTGCCCTTACATGACTTCACAGATTACAAAATGTCGTACGTTCAATGATAGTATTTTCCCAAGCCCAGATGAATACATGTACTGCAGCTGATCAGGACAATCCACCAAAATTTCTCCTTTTAAAGGGAGTGTAGTCTGATTGCAGGGTAGGGTAAAAAAGAAAACAAAATAAGAAATCAAAATGAGAACAAATGAAACAGAGTGTGTGTGGTGTCCTGTAAATGTGAGAAAGGAGTGTGAGTCACCAGCAGGACAACTTAGACAATATGTTCCTCTTCCCGGGTCCTGACCATCTGAAAACCAGCCTGAATGCTGATGAGCTTGTTGCCACGACAACGGGACAGCCTCTGAGGCCACGAGGTTACTCCAGGAGTGGGGTGATGTGGAGGGAGTGTGTGCGTGTGTGTGTGTCTGTGGTGACATGGGGTTAAAGGTTTTGGAGTGAAAGAACGGGGTGCTGCGCAGTTGCAGCTTTTGTGTGTGCGTTTAACAGCGTTAAAACATGTGAGGGCTGCACTGCAAACCACATATAGTTCACATCACAGCTGGTCCTGTCTGCAAAACATGTTGCTGTGTTTAAGAAATGAACATGAAAAACAAACTTCAAGCCAAAACAGCAAATGTTTCCTCTCTGTAGCTTCTGAATCATGAGGGCTGCTGCATTTCTTTGTCTTGTGCAACAGGAAACTAAATACCTCTGAGATCTGGAGTGATGGTCAAAATATAATCAGCAAAGTAATCAACAATGAAACATTAGCTGCTGAACTTTCTGAACAGTTTCAATTATTTCCCAAACACAGTGAAAACCACTGAGCAGACTTAAAATTCCACCGAGTCTGCATTTTTTGTCAAATTTACATGATCTTCGTATTTTTTGTTAATGCAGTTTTATAAATATGTCTGCATTTAAACTGCACTACTGCATAATGCAACACTGCCAAACATGAATGCAGACCTCATGATTATTGTGATGGATTGCACAACTCAGCGGGCTGAACTGTTTGGCCCAAAAGTTTCATGTGTCTGCTAAATGATTTTCGCACTGTACGGAAATGAATGGAAACTACTGGCTGCTTGGAAAATGCATCCAACCTGGAACTGTCCCGCATGAAAATCTGTCAGCAGAAATGTTAAATACACAGCACTTGTAGTTAGGGAGCTAAAAGGTGCAAGCACACTGGTGTACTCCTTTAAATGCCATCCCATACTAAACTAAAGGCTATGTCATGGCTATAACTCTCATCCTAACCCATCTAAAACAATATGAACTGATCAAAAGTGCCATAAGAGTCAGAAGAAATCCTCTCCTAATAGATAAAAAAAAAACAAAAAACATGGGGGCAGGGTTGTTACATAAAAATCAACACAGACTATGGATGTCCACATCAGGTCAACTTTAACCAGGATTATTTGCTAATGGGGTGAGGCAGTGGGTGGATTAGAGCAGACACATGATCCTCCGCTGCGTCACATGACCAAAAAACTATTAGTGGAGTTAACAGACATCATCCACAGTGAAGAGTCAAATAAAAACATTCAGTGAGGCCCGTTTAAAGCAGAGCGCTACACCCTGGCTGCATGCAATCAGCAGCATCTGCTGCAGGTTAGCAGGCTGTCAAACACAGAGGAAACATCTGTCAGAGCACTACAGAGCAGAGCACATGGCAGCAATGTGTGCCACGTTACTGTTGATGTACATCGAGTGCTGGGGTGGCAAAATTATGAATTTCAAGGCGCATGCACTCATCGCATTTTCCAAAAAATATCAGGTTTGTCTGAATGTTGTCCCCTTGACTTCACAGTCCAAAAAAAAAAGTGTATAGTAGAGAGGAATGACTGTGACAGAGACGTCCATGGGGGAACAGAAATAGAAAAGAGCAATTACCCAGCCTTACTGACACATACTGCACTGGGATGTCTTTCTGTGGGCAGACTGTTCAGCATCCACCGTGCTGCCTCTGGTGAGCTCTGTGGGACAGACACTGGTTTCGTAAACTGCGTGTGCCAAAATCTGAGGAAAATAGCGGCACAGTGACGCAGCAGCTGTTAATTATTTTCTAATCGACAGCACAATGGACTTAATATTGTTTAGCAGTTTAAAGAAAATCCAAGAGGAGCAGCCTATTACTCGAGACTCCGAATAATCTATGAATATGTGAAGGAATTAGTGTGAAGAAAGTGAAGATGAAGCAGACAACAAAGAAGAAACAGCTGATGAAGAAGAAGCAATCCTTTTGCAGAGCTAAGCTTCGACTGCATTCACGGCACGCCGTTAACACCCCCTCTCCCCAGCCCCAAAGGCGACTCTACGTCTGATCTAGTCGTCTCCTTGGTGACACAAACACTAATCCCTCATTATGGGATGTAGGCTGCAGCGCCCCGAAGCCCCATTTTTTTTTATTCCCATATCACACCACTCCAAACGGAGCAGATTACTGTAATCTGGGAACACTGGAGCAGACAGATTAGATTAAGCTCATTACACACATAAAATATGGGAAAAGGGGTTAAAAACACCTCCACTGGTTAAACACACTTCAGAATGCACACACACATTTGCATACACACATTTTTTTGGTCATCTGTGGACACCAAAAGACTGAGTTGGTGTCAAACATAGAAGTCTTCTGACAAATCTCTTCACCAACAGTTCTCAAAGGTAAAATGGGAAAAAAAAAAAAAATCAATTACCAGAGTGCAGATAAAACATCTGTAAAGCCATACTTCTGAAGCAGCTTTCTGTAGTTGTTTGAGTGCAAATAAACCTGCCTCTCCTTTAGCTGTTTAACATGTTTTAATGCTTGCTTTACTTTCTGTGTCCCTTTGTAGTTTCCTAATTACTGCGGCAGGCAACGAACCACAAGTGACACAAGGTACATGACGAGCTGACAGAATTATCAGGTTGCTTCATGCGTTTGTCATGGACATGAGCAGCACAGGATGCTAAACGTGCTTCAAGTACCCCACTGTAGTGTTTGTATACGAGTGTGTATGAGAGAGAGAGAGAGAGAGAGAAAGAGAGAGAGAGAGAGAGAGAGAGAGAGAGATAGAGAGAGAGAGAGAGAGAGAGATGATATAACAGTATTTCAGCCATGTCTCCACTCTCCTTACTCTCTTCTCATCCAGCACGTTTCCTTTTCAGCGATTCCAGCTGGAGCACAGAGAAAAGACACACAAACACACACATACATTGTATACACGCTCATACATGATGATGATGATAATGATAAAACATTTTCTGTACAGACAGTACACAGCAGGCCTTACCTCCCCTTCTACCATCTTTAACCTGCCCAGCACATCCTTAGCAACATCCTATAAAAAGAGAATTCAAACTTTACACAATAAGACTCAACGTGCACACACACAAACACCCACACACAAGTGAGCAGCAACGATCACACTGACATCGACAGTCAACCCTGATCCCGTACTCACCCTGTTGCCTTGGCTGGAGTATTTCTTCACAGAGTCAGCAAGTCCTTGGGCTAAGCGCCGCAGCACATTTTCATACTCTGCAGAAGTGGTGAAGAGAAATGAGGGTTAAATGCTTGAAAAATGAGAGATATACACTCACATGGGTTAGTAATGTACACGCATACATAGATACACGTGCGTGTGTGTTACCTGTCAGCAGAGCAGGAGAGGCTCGCTCCAGCTGTGTCTTCTGCCACTGCAGTCTGTGTGTGACCTCTTTGTGTTGATGGATGAGGTCAGATGGGGGATCCCGTCTTGTCTTTCGGTACTCTGCCATCTGAGAGACAGACGATGCAATGACTGACGAGACCTTCGTGCCTTCAGGGTCCATTACAACTGTTAGACAAGTGGATGTTGTAGACTGGCTTAGACCACATAAGCACACACCTTTCTCTCCAGCCGTTCCCTGTCATAGTTGAGGAGGCTGAAGCTGTGGAGTTTGTACTGTGGAGGAGAGTTGTCGGGATGACTGCTCCTGCTGCTCGCTTCATGCTTGGGTTTAGACCGAGGAGATGGAGCCTGAGTCAAACAAACACAAACACACACTCACACACCGAGACTTCACTTAACTGACACTTTCAATATATTTTCATACCAATGGGGTTAGCTTTTGTTACTCCTGCATTCAGAGGGCAGCAGCTCACATCCTGACAGAAGGCAGGTTCTGCTCAAAACAAACCAGTTTGTACGACCTGTCTTCTAAAGGCAAACAGGTTTAAAGCTCTTACAAATGGATATACTTAGGCGGGGTGAAAGCCTTCTGTGATAAGACACACATTGTCTGACTTTACAGAGACTCTGCACTACTGTTTTGTCAGTATGAGGAGTTGATTCGTTCAGATAAACATCTGTGGTGCTGCTTCTCCAGTCAGGTGCCATTTAATGTAACATTGCATATTTTCCAACTCTCCTCGAAGGCATTCATGGTGCTGCACTTTGTTAGATACAAAAAAAAAATGAAGTAGTTGTGTGAAGTTCTGTGTGGACCAGTGTTCTGCACAGAACTTCATTTTTTCGGTCACACAGAGTGCAAACCCGACCTGGCCAGCTGGAGCCTTTGTGTGCATGTTCTTCCTGCGTCCTCTGAGGGAATCCCACTCAGACACAAAGACAGGGATTTGTTCTGCTTCACTTACCTGCCACAGTCTACACACATGCAGGTCAGGCGAATTGAAAACTCTACTCACCCGTTCCTTTTGTCTCTCTGGAGGAGAAAGGGAGGACACAGGATCGAGAACCAGCCACTTTTCTGTCACCGGCTGAAGATCAACTCCTGATAGCGGCTCTCTGATCTTCACCCTCACCTCCAACTTGCCACCTGTAGCTTTACGTCCATCCATAACCTGCATAACACATACACAGTTAGACAGATCTGGGGCCAGATGTGTAATATGTCACCTCGTCATGTCACTCACAGCGATGTTGTCACCGCACATTCTACCTTTATAAACACCAGTTTATGTGTGTGAAGAGGTGTAAACACGTTTTTACATCCAGCTCCTGGTGTGTACATGCGAGTATGCATTGATGTGTATGCGTTTTCATCACTCACATCTATGATCTCTCTGACGTCACAGTGGTTTTCTAGAGCCTCTAGCTTCAGCTGAGCAGTGCCCACCACTTTGTCTGTCTTAAACAGGCCTCTGCGAATACAGAGAGAGAAGAACACAACTGACAAATCCATTACAGACATCACATTCACAGCACAAATCATGGAGATAAATGGGAGCTTCTGCCTGTATTGCCCCAAAGCCATTGTGGTTTTTACCCCTTGTGGATGATTTCAAACTTGACACCTTTGGACTGGACCACTCGTTTGAAGCCTCGGTGGCTGCGGTTGATGTTGAGTTTGAACTGCTCTTTAAACTCTGGACTGCTGGTGTTCTTTACTGTGCTGGTTTTGTCCCTCTGAGCCTCCTCCTACACACACATAAATGAATACATTAAAACACATCTAGATATAAACAGAGAGAAATATCCATAATCTATCCACTGAGTGTGAAAGATTCATACCGTGCTGGGAAAAGGAAACTCAAACTTCACACTGGCATCCAGATCGTTAGCTGAGACACCTGAAGGCAGAGGGGGAGGTGGGAGTGAACATACACTTGACACGTTACCGCCTGGTTATTTCAAAGATGCAGACCTGCCTTCGGTACCTGAGGGAGCTGGTAGGTTGATGCCTCTGATGATGTACAGAATCAGCTCATTAGGAGTCAGGTTGGAGTAGATCCTACAAAACAAAAACAGGAGTCATGACCATTCAGAAACTGCACCACGAGCGACAGACAGCCACCCGTCAGCATCACCGAGAGCCAAACAATCCCGACTGTTGAATGAGTCACTGCCAGAGTCACCTAGCTGTTAGCTTGGTATGATACTGGAGCAGAGCCAGAGTGAGTCACAGTGAGTCACTCTGACTCATCTACCTCTCCAGTCAGGGAACGCAATCCTCTTGTCTTAAAAAAAAAAAAAAGTTTTCAAAATTAAACAACCAATGCAGATTCTTCATAATCAAATATAAATTCGGCTCAGTTTTAAAGCCTCCAATATCTCATAATTCCCAACTGTTGAAGTTCCATTTGAGTCAGTGTTTCAGGGATGTTAACACCAGGATGGACTGCCAAAAAAAAATTCAAATAATTGCTGCCATCCTTTAGCTGTCACAAATCCATGGGATTAAAAAAAATCCACCAAATGGGATGCGACGATTATGCAACCAGAGTTGATTACACGCAAGTAAAGGAAGACAGGATTTCTACAGGTGAACGCACATAAACACACTTCCACACTCAGTGAGGTTTGAATGGTGGTTTGAATGGTTGGTTTGAATTCTTAAGACTGCAGTGTTGTATACTAATGAATATAATGGCGTCAGAAGAAACGTAATCACTATTCATCCTGCGGAAACCATGAATGTTTGTACAAAAATTGACAGCAATCCATCCAATAGTGGTTAAGATCTTTCATTCTGGACCAAAGTGGTGGACAATCATCCCTAGAGCCACAACCATGGTTAAACAATGCTGACTCTTTCTGTCTTTCTGGAGCACATGCCATTCAATGAGATTACAACACAATATTATCCATTAACTATGACTTTGGTGCTGACTTGAGAGTGTTGAAAGTCCTCTCCTCTGTGCGGCACTTGGGGACTGGCTGGCCCTTGGCGTGGGCGTTCTTCAGTATCTCTATGCTCTTCATACACTCCTCAGCCAGCTTCTCAAACCTGGGGAGAGACAGAGTTTGTCCTCGCTCACAAATGATCATATCTCATACTCAGGTCTTACAGGATGGCCCGGCGCCTGAAACTCCACAGCTTTGATTTCTGCACAGGCAGTCGCTGCAGTACGCCAAACAGCTCTATTTGCTGGAACCAACACATTTATTCTCACATTTTTTTACATTTTGGACCAAAAATTTCAGAGCGTGATCTGTGAAAATGAAATGTTCTGTTTTTAGGAAATTAAAATATTTTTCAAAGCATATGTGAAGAAAAAGGAAGCTAGACTGACTCTTCAGGAACGCCAAAGAAAAAGTGGAATGTGTGATACATGAAAGGTAAATTATATGTGAAAATATGAAAATACGGTAAATATGCAGCATGCCATGAAAGCTGCACTGTATGTATAATGATGAGGTGACAAGGTGCTCTGTGGAGAAAAACAGTAAAATCAGACTGTGTGGCAGAAACAATGCACACACAATTTGATAATTTGGACTCTATCAAATACTGATGGTATTTGTCATTTTATGCCTCGCTCTGTAGATTTAATGATCAAACTCAACTTCTAGCAGCAGAAATATGGATTTTAAATTCCATCACAGCTGCAGATAACGTGTGGAATAAAAACATAATAAATGAGGTATGTCTCTTACCTCAGAGCCTCAGCCACACTGCCCATTTGTATGAACTGTTGAGTGTAGCCCAGACATTTCTGTAGATCAAGATACACAACAAAAGAAGGCGTGGGTAAGAAAACGGACAATAGCCAAAGACAGTAAGATAGAGAACAATTCTGATTTTAAACTTCTATTTTAAAAAGCTGCACAAAAAGACACGAACAGTCTTTGATGCCATAATCAGAACTGCTTTACCTTAAGATTTAGCAAGATGTAGGAGGTGCACTTTCATATAGAATGTACATAACAGGAGAAGGGAGAGTGTCCTCACCTCATGCTGCTTCCGCAAAAGATCCATGAGGCCGTGGTACTGCTCCCTGGAGCGAGGGGAGAGAGGGGAGGTGCGGGAGCGAGCCAGGGAGTAGTCCTCCTCACTGACTGGAGCGCTGGGAATCTGTAAGGAACGACACAATTACAAATGTGGTGAGAAACAAACAAACAAAAAAAAAGCGTGTTATGGAAAAAGGAAATCTCAGACATAAAATAAAAACAAGATGGCACTCAAGAGATCCCATATCTGCCAACTTGCTGTTAGGCCAAACAACATAACTAGCGCCAATGCAACTGAAAGTGAACTGATTTTTTCAATCTTCCAAATATTCCTTCATGATTTGCAATGAGAATCCCAGATACAGGTGCACCAAAATGTGATGAGCTGTTCCCCCAGAAATTATGAATATCTGTTTCTAAGCTTGTACGATACTCTGCAGACGGGCAGGAAGATGAACTAACAGAGGCACAAGCATAATATTCCTGGTAGTTTCACTGTGGGACGGTGATACAGACAGAAACACATGAAGCAAAGATGTTAAATAAAAGTGAGGCAATATGAAAGAAATTCACAGGGGACTAGTGGCAACTATATGAAATATCAATAGTGGAATGACACTGAAAATATGCAGATCACGGCTCACACACACACACACACACACACACACACACACACACACACACACACACACACACACACACACACACACACACACACACACACACACACACACACACACACAGAAGGTGAGACCAGGAGGAGCACAAAGGTGTTTTGATCTCACCCCATGTTTCCTTCCACCCATCTTCTATTTCTGTCACACTTTGTGTGAACACCTCACACATTTGGTTGCTCCTGTGACACGTTCAACACACACACACACACACACACACACACACACACACACACACACACACACACACACACACACACACACACACACACACACACACACACACACACATGCTTGCACTTGCTCTGTATCTTCTAGTAGGTCATTCATTTGCACATGAGAATATATCTATAACCTTGCTGATATCAACAGGCAGGCCAGACTTGGCAGCTGTGATCATGGGGTCCAGTCCCTTGGCATGTCTGAGGTGCTGCGCTGCTCCAGTCATGTCCTTCACAAACCCAAACAGCGAGCAGACACATCAGTCAAAACACAGCAATACAACTGATGTTCAACACTATAAAACAACCAGCAGCAGCATCGACAGAAATACTGAGATGGCAGGGAATCTATCTACAGCAAGGAAAAAAAAGAATAAAGATCCACAGCTTACCTTCATCTGTTTGGAGCGCAGTGCTGCACGCAAAAAAGCCTGTCGCCTTAGCAACAAGAAATCAACTTGCTGCTGAGCTACAAGGATAATTAAGAGAAAAAGAAGTGAAGCTGCCGCAGGTGACACTCAGACACTTCATATGACACATTTTGCATGTGCAGGCGGACGTGTACATTCACACACCCACACTCTGAACACACCTTTAGGTCCCAGCTTTAGCGCTGAGGAGCCTCCAGGGGCTGGAGGAGCTGGAGACTTCGCTTTCTGGGCAGGTGGACGCATTGCAGGCTGAGGACAGAGAAAATATGAGTTTAGGGATTGTCAGACAAATGCAGTGAGCCTACATGCAGACTTCAAGGTACAGTATTGATCTCTTAAACTTCAACAGCTTGAGGCACTTGTGAGCTTGTTTAACACTTTGAACTACTTCAACAGCTAAGTCTTGACTAAATTTAACAGTGACATAAATAACCAAAGAATCTGTGATTACGAGCATGAAGCTAAGGTGATAAGCAGGAGGTGCTGCAGAGAAAACAACAGTGATAATTTAATAATCTGCCACAGACACTGGGATGGCAAACAATAAAACATTGCTAGCTTTGGTTAAAAGGCAACCAACCACATTCCTTGGCTGCACAATAACAAGTTGACCATTTGGTACTGCCTTCATTATTTCTTTATTTTTTTACCTTGGCACCCTCTCTATGCTCATCCTCTTCTTCATCTTCTCCATCTGCATCCTGATTAGCTATTTTCATAGCTGTTTCCAGGACACCCATGAAGTTCTGTCCACCCCCCTCTGAGCCCTGAAGTGGTGGACAGCCTAGAAAAGTAACACACACAATGACTGACTGTACCTATATAGTGCAGGCTATCCTGAAATGCACCTGGAGAAAGTTACCTGGTGGCACAGGTAGGTCTGACAAGCTGACTGGTCGTCCAGCTTTGTGAGCTCTGATGGCATCCTGGTATTGCTGTAAGAGGAGATGATTGATAAATCACTTACTAAAAGGAAAATTGCACCTTGGGATACTCTTACTCATTACATACTGCTATTATTACTCTGTGACAGTCGATGCATGTAACTTTAGCACTGTAAACCAGGAAAAATAAAGCCTATTTGCAAGGACACAACCTCACCAATTTTCCATTCCCATCCTACTTAAAGACAAACACAAGCTGAGATAAAAGCGCAAAAGCACACAAAAGCAATATTCATACCCTACACCTATTTTTTGACATTTCTTTCACATTCTTGTTGTATCGTGCCTCAGCCAAATCCACTTAATTTAGAGGTTTCCTATTTTTGGCACAAAGCCTTTCAACAATCCTCCGAGAACAAGGCGGACATTATTGCAGGTTACTCTGGTAGCTAAAATGAGCAATAGTGGTAGTTACAGTCAAGGCAACAGAGGATTTGTCCAATCAAAATAAAGTGAGTCACAGAGCAGTTATTTAGGGAAATGAGAAAAACACAGCACCAAACAGCAGCACAGAGGTGCATCACAAACAGCTGTATCTTTGAGAATATCCAATGCCTTTTTTGATTTAGGTTCAGCGGTAAGAACACATAATACATTGGATTTTGGAAAATAATTGTGGGGCTTTGAACATAGCGCATGGTGTGTACCTTGACAATGCGCTGGTGCATGCGGGCCTTGCGATCATCTCCTTTGCTCTTGGCTCCCTCTGCTGCTGACTTGTATATGTCCATCCTCTGCTGCAGGGCTTCTGCCAAGCTGCTGGGAGCAGGCAAATCTTTGCAGGGCGCACACACACACGCACACGCACACGCACACACGCACACACGCACACACACACACACACACACACACACACACACACACTTTATTTTCTAAATTCAATGTGCAACATTTTTATAGTCAGCCCTATGCTGCACTCTAGTCAGAAGAAAGGATCAGGGCTATCGGGGTCTTACCGGTAGTGGCCACCTGCGTGGGTGCAGGAGCAGCAGGGGCAGCAGGTTTAGAGGAAGACTGAGCAGGAGGAGATGCACAGTGTTCTGCTACTACGTCTCCTGCAGATGATCAGATATAAGGGGAGGGGTGGAGATGGGTTATTGTTGTTATAGCCTTCATTTAATGAGATTAGCAGAGTAAATAAGACACACAATAAACCTTTGTAAATTTGTAATTCATTCTATTTATATGGTGCAATATTTTGGTTGGCAGTCTTCCAAAGTCCAATCTTTACCTGTGGTGTACCAAGAATTAGCCAGTACCATTTATAAACAAAAATGACAGCTTTATTCTGAAATAAGAGCCACATTTTTATCTTCTGTATAGAATGTGCCAGGTGTTCCACGTGAGGTTTCAAAGTCAGACAGCTATCTAACCAAATTCCAGGAAATCTAAGAAGTGCATTTATGAAAAATTTAACAATTTCAATTTCAGTGCCATAATATGTACAGAGGCAGGAAGATTGGAATGAAGACAGGAAGTAACTATGCGTTACTAAGCGTAGGACATATTTTGTCTCATCAGCATTCAGTACAAGTTTGAGGTTATACAGTGATGTCTGAAGAACATGGTAAGCACACTGTAATCTACATATGGCTTGAATTGTAAAAGAGCCATGTGCATACAAGACAAAAATAGATATTTTAAGTAAGTTTTAAATAAATTTATTGTTTTAGGTACAATTAATTTTAAATAATAATGGACCAAGCACAGAGTCTTGTGTCCCCCCCACTTCGTTTTTAAAAGGGAGGTTGATGTGAGACCACTAGTATTGATCACCTGTGTTCTGTCAGACATATAAGACACATTATTATCATCCAAACCAAGAGAGGTCATAGTACGGAAAACCATTGGAAAGGTCAACCAATAGTGTTGCACAGTACTGTGCACATCTCGTGCAGAGAATGTATGATATCATTAATAAAAATGTTGACAAGATCAGCAAAGAACAACTGCACTGAAGAGGAAGTAAGGAGGATGAAGGAGTAAGAGAAAGGGGTTGAACACAGTTTGAATATGTGTTTTTCCTATTTCCAATCATTTCTCAAATGACCTGCCCCACAGTTTAACTCAAAAAAATGTGCTTCAATGCCTCTCCGCTTTTTCTTTTTTGATCTCCACATACAGCATTAGCTGCCCTGACAGAGTAGAAGTACAGCCAGCTAAAACTGAGAAGGCTTGGATGTGGGTCTGAGACATGCTTATAAACAGTGCTTTCATTATCATTTCAGTAGAAAGATATGTGTTTGAGAAATGCATACAATGGATTAAATGGTTCCATCTTTCAATCAACTTAATTGCACCAGGAACTTGACACCACTCTTGAGAGCTCCATTCTTTGTGAAGGAATCAGAGTAAAAACTTTTCTCTAAAGAAATCAGGCTATAATGAGTGAGTGATCAAAACAAACACTTTAGGCAAAGTATTTCATCAAAGTGGTTACACTGACCGGGAGGAGGAGGTAGCAAGCTCAGGTCTACTGGTTCATCTCTGTCCAGCGCCTCCACCAGCACGTCCAACTTCTGCATGAGGGGAGGTCAAATCATTAAGGTCTGACTTATTCTATACACAGAACCAAACAGATGAATTCATGTGATCACGCTGACATCAGTTCTGTTACCTTGGCAGTAAGGTAGTGCTGTTTGGCCTGGTCAATGTTGCCGCTCTGTTTGGCATGTATGGCAGCCATCTTGTACTCCCTCTGTCTGGACAATACTGCCTGTTTCACCGCTGAATGGTGAAATACGTGTGTGTGACAAAAAGAGACAAAGAAAAAAATAGAAAAAGAAGACCTGTTGAAATGCTCAGGAGGACCAGAGACTGCATCTATGAGCAGTGACAAAAGGAGGAATATCCATTATATAGTGGAGGTTTGTTGTTTTTGATAATGGCTGCTTTAAAAAAAAGACCCATTTAGTTAATTAATCAATCAAGTTTGATCATATAGTGTATAATACACATCCATGTTGCTTATTGCTATTTGATCAGCAGTTAATGCAGAAATGTAAGCAACTCTTAAAGAGTCACAGCAGTAAACATGTATTATGTTTACTGTGAGAAGACAGCATGAAACACAAACATGCTGGATGGAAGGAGCAACAGAGTATTCACTAGCAGAGATAAAGATATTAAGTTTGACATTATGATTGTACTGCAGTACAGTCATCACATAAATCTACTAATCCATTAATCAACTAATCGTTTCAGCTGTTTTGTCCAACTGAAATAAATAGAAGAACTAGCAATCATTTAATCGCTTTGAGTGGTGACACTTTCATTGGATGAATGAGTCGATGAATTTTAAGTGTTTATTAGAGGATTAAAGGATCAGTATCACCACATCTTTATTCTTATACTACGTTAAGTACACAGTACAGAGAAGAAGAGAGTACTTGTAAAGACACCCACAGACTACTCTGTATGTTATTGTGTGTGTGTTTACCTGAGTGCTGTGCATCAGGCTGGCTGGGGGTGAGAGGAGAGATGGCAGGTGTTTCTGGGGTGATGGCAACAGCAGGCTTTTGGGGAGGGGTCAGATGGAGCGGTTTTGTATTGGGAGCCGTCGGCACAGCCTCCCTTAGCGGTTTCAGATTTGTGGGAGGAGAGGGCATCAGCGTGGGCTGAGGCAGCTCTCGTTCCTTGATCGATTCAGACTCAGCCGTGGCGTTGGGCTTTCCACCAAGAGCAACAGGAGGCGGGATCTCCTCCTCATTGACTGGTTTGCCTTTCCTGACCGATGTCAACATGGACTGCAGTGTCTAAATTTCAAGAAGAACAAAGTCACAAACACAGGTTTTCAACATTTCAGAGAGCAACTTCACAACTTCAACAATATCAAGAGGGATACATTTAAAAATGTCAACATGTTTGAATGAAACAAAGTCTGGGAATCAACTGAAGATGCACAAGACATTTCCTCTTTTTCTTCTCCATTTTACCTTTAACCCACGGTCATATCTTCGAACTTTGCTCGTCTCCCCTGCAGCCTTGGCATTGGAAATGGCTGTCTTATACATTTCAATGCGCTCCAATAGACGGGACTCCAACCCAGTTGCACCACTGGGAGCAACAGGAGAAGAGTGGGATGTGGCGCTCACTTTGGGAGCAGTCGGTGTGACGGCAGAGGGGGTGGGAGCAGGAGCTTGCTCTTCATCATCCTCTAAAACCTCATTCAGCTCGGCCTATGTAGGGAGACACAAACATTTATACAGTTCAGGGGAAAATCCAGATATTCAAAAACACTCAACAGCTAAGCTTAAAAAATAGTGGCTATTTTCCATCACAATTTCTGAGACACCAAGGCAATGTCTTGAAATTAAATCCAAAGCCCAAAGATATTACATTTACTGGCAAATTCAGCAGATTGGAGAAGTTATGGCCAGTCAATGAAATGTTAGCACCTGAAAAATGACTGACGTTATTAATCCAATATCAGAACAGTTCAAAATAAATTCTATGTCAACTAATCAATCAATCCACAAATTGTTCCAGCTCTAAAGAAGATAAAAGCGGTGTGTGTGTTACCAGCAGATCATCATCATCATCTAAATCGTCATCATCCATTTCCTCGTCATCCAGGTCTTTCATACAAAGAGCTGCCATTCGCTCTATTTCAGCCATGGGAACAGGAGCTGGACATCGACAAACACATCACAAACAGCACTGAATCATGTACAGCATGTCAGAATTTAAGCATGAGCATACAGAGGAGACAGAAAGTGGGAAACTGTACTTTAAACTGGTAGATGTCTACACATAAGATGATGGAAAGAAGTTTCTTGCTCACCTTTGCCTTCACCTTTCCTCCCTTGTGATCTCCCTCCTCCCCCACCTCCTCCCACCAGATTCAGCAGCTCTGCCTCCAGCTCTTCATCATTTCCCTCATCGTTCATGCCTCCATCTGGGGACAGGTCAAGAAGCAGCCCCATCTGGGACACAGCGATGCGGACACAAGGGAAGAGTTGCTGAATCATAGCTGTTGTTGACATATTTACAGCAGTCATCATTCACACATGTCATTATCAGATATGACGAGTGTTACCTGTTTGGCTCGCACTGCCCCTTGACCCCGGGGTGGTGGGTTTCGACTGCGACTCATTGACTCTTAATACCTAAAAGTTAACGAGGATTCAGTTACTTTAGCCAATTAAACGGAGAAATGGTGATGAACGTGTCGATAACTGACAGTATCCACGGCAAGCGCACATAACGCTGTAGACAGTATTGTCCTCAGTAGTAACCGCTTTGTGCCATTTTGTGTAATACTTCAAACTGTTCCAAGTGCCTTGTAGCGAGTTAGCTTCTTTAATCATGTTAGCTAACAGCTAGCACAGCATACGATTATATTTTTACGTAGCGAATGAGTGTACAGGCAAGCTATTTACCTTACCGTGAGTTTCACGGACTGTGGTGGTGCTGTTACAGCTAGTTGGGTCGGTTATTCAAGTCGCCAACTGTTCAGAAAAAATACAAGAAATGACAGAACATATAAAAACAGATAAGTATATTTTAACGTTTAGTCCGAATAGCAAAAACAACAACGGCAAGCTATGGAATTTACTTCCTACATTGCGTCTCCAATGGCAACGCACACCGTGCTTTACGGCGAGACGAAACACGCCCATTACTAACGTAAAGCATCGGCGTAGTGTGTCAGTCCACGATTCAGGTGGGTGGATGTATGACCGTGGGAAAAATATGAAGTGACATTTTGTAACGGTGTGGTAGTTCGTGGGAATGCACTTAATTAGCACAAAGTTGGTTATTTGAAGAGTACTCTCAGCATTCAAGTCATATCTTCAAATTTCTTCAGTCCACTGTCACTTTTTGATGTTAGCTGTTAGCTTAATGTCACAAATCGTTCAAACCTCATTATAACGTTAAGCTAACCCTAAAGATACTGAACAACCACACTGAAGTTACAGGCTATAATTTTTCTATGTTGACATGTTTTTAATTAAGTTAACTTCTCTATGTCCTTTAGGAAACAGAGATGACCAAAGGAAAAGCGAATAACACCAGCAGTGGTAAAGTAGATGCTATTGTGCCAGTGTGGGTTAACTTTGATGTGCCACTGTTGAACACAAATTATAAATATGATTATTTTTATTAGTTTTTTATACGCCCTTACTTTAAAACTAAATTACATGATTCTACTTTATATACAACTGTTACGGTGCTTTACATGGTTGAAACGGGATTAAAACATTTGTAGACAGAGGGCAGTAAGATCAGACACTTAAAATGATACAAAATAAAAGGAATGAAATACCCGACACGAAGAACGACGATAACAATAAAACAGATAAGACATGTTCGAATTAAAACAATGGTTTTACCATTAATAAAAGAACTTTTTTTCAATGCTGCATTTTGAGAAGTGATTTAACAGACATACAGACAACATATAATTAAGAATAAACCATGAAGTGCTTAAAAGGTAATCTGAAAAAAATCTTAAAATCAGTTCTGAAACTCATTGGTAGCCAGTGAAGAGAGGCTGCATCAGGGCTGATAGGACTGTCTTCTAAGAAGACAAAAACAAGACAGAACAACTTTTGTAATTTGTTTTTCAAATGAAATGTCACTGCCAAATATTACACCAAGGTTTCTGGCTACATGTTTTTGTAAAGTATCGACCAAAAAGAATGATTTCAGATATTTTTCAATCTTAATCAGCAACAATGATTTCCTATTTGCATCTTTGATTAATTGTGTTAAGAAAGCTTAGCTCCAGCCCATCCGTGGTCACTCAGGTCAAGGAAGAGGGAATGTCCAAGTGATGAAACATCCGGTACTGATGATGTTCATGGCACTCTCCATCAACAGGTAATTTAGGTGATTGAAACAGGACCTACATTTACATCTTCTCAAGCCAAAGTGTTGACTAGTCATTATTTTTTTCTTTCTTTTTTTCAGGACACTGAAAGAAATGATACAGTAGATGCCACACTGCTGCAGTGCCACCAGCCCCCTCCTCAGGAATCTGCTATGATTTCAGCTCAACAACCCCAGGCAGCAGAACAGTCTTGTCTCACCAAACAAGATCCCACCACAGAAGAAGAACACGGGGGTTCCACAAATGTTTCCTCAAAAAATGTGATGGTTGTAGCTCTTGAAGTGCAAGAAGAGACTACAGTCACCAGTCCCAATAATGATTGTAAGATAGGGGTCTTCAGAGTCACCAATAATGAAGCCAAGCACAGTGGAAAGGGCAAGGAGGAAATAACTACAGAGGACTGTAACAGATCTCCATGTCAAACATGCAATGATCAACTCCAGGGTGATGGATTCTGTGCAACTGCTTTAGAGGAGCAACTGTGTGCAAAGGAGAACTCTCTGTGCAACTTGGAGAGAAACCAAGAACCCAGCCATGAAGAGCGCAGCAGTGTGTACATGACTGATGTCAAGGACGTCAGACAGGAGGCAGCAGCAGGGTTACCGGCCAAAAAGAAGCGACGGATGGGCATGTGTGGTCTGACAGAGAAGGAGCGGAGTCACTTCCTACAGACACAAAAGCGTGAAAACAGTCAGAACGGACCAAAGAGAGCTGACAAGCAGATTTGTAATAACACGGCAGACCTTGTGGCTCAGGAAGAGATTATATCTTCACCCCAATTACCTTTCTCGCTGCCCGTTCTCACAGAGCAGGAAAAGGCAGAGATGACACTTCAGTCCAGTCACTGTGGAGGAGATGACAGGTGAGAATAATGTAATGAGGAATCCAAACTACATGTTAAATGTTTTACATTTTTAGTTCCACTTTTAGTTTCATTTTTGGATTATCATGGCTACAACCAGTAGTGGAAGGAGGTGTGTCATGTGTCAACAACATGTGTACTCTGAACTGTAAAACCTAAGTAATGTTTGAATGAAACCATTGACAAAAAAAAAAAACCCACTCCAAATGTACAAGATTAAATGCAATTTGTTACTTACCCCTTGACAATAATAATAAAATAATAATGTTTACACACAGGGCACAAACTGAAGTCTGCATTGCTGTCACTACCTCAAATGGGACCACTACTGTGTGTGATCCAGGCTACGCAAAAGGAGAGAGTGGGGAGGCCGAAGGAGACATGGTGCCTGCTCTGGAGCAAACTGGTGGCACAAAGTCAGATCCATCTGCAGAGGAGGAGCTTTTGGGGAACCCGGAGCAGCAGGAACTAGATGGACATACAGCTGAGAGTATGGCTGATAAACCTCAGGAACAAATGAAAGACGGGGGAGATGGATCAGAGGTAGCAGACCAAAGTCCTACCATCAGTTTTTACTCTAATCCAATGGAAACTGAGGACCAGGATGCAATGGAGGCTGCCCCTGTGCAGGAGAACGCTATCATCAGGATGAGAGATGAGAAGACGGGAGAGCTGACTTGTGACGATGAGGACGGTGACGGTGCTGAAGCAGGTGCTTCATCCACAGACAGCCGGTCAGGAGGACTCAGCTGTGGCTATGTGGAGCTCTGCGAGGCTGCAGTGTCACCCGGTGGCTCAGAGAGGAAAGACAGTGTGAGTGCTATTACCAGAACTTTAAATAGCAGTTCAGTGAAGCTCATAATGTCAAGTATTTTGTTGAGACTGTCAGAGGTGTTAATTCAAACCCCTGTCGTTTTGTGTTATACAGACATGCCCTCATGTCTTTCAGTCAGTGTTGCTGAAGTCATATTTTCTTCTTCATTAATGTGGTTTCTCCGTGTTTTGCATGTGGTTTCATCCCTTTGCCACTTCACGTACCGTGCAGTGACTAATGACTAATACACCAGCAAGAGAAGTACTGCAAATAAATGCTGAAACAATTCTATGATCAACATGAATTTCTGTCATTTCAACCCTATATCCAGAGATAACACCAAATATTTGATGGTTCCATTTTCTCAAATGATTTGCTGCTCGTCTCCCTCTTATATGATCATAAATTTTATATATTTGCATATTGGATTGTTGGACAATTAATAATTTGATGACCCTAAACAACTGGTGGCCATTTATCACTGTTTCCTAACATTTTGTCAGCTTAAACAACTGAACAAAAAAATGAATACAGATTAATTGATCCTGAAAAGAATTGCTTAGGTGCAGTCCCATATTGAATCACAATTTATCAAATGCAGCAACTCAAATAATTCATATTAAGATGAATACTTAACTAGCTTTACAGGGCAATCACATGTTAAATAAGCATTTAAAGCAAAATACTTAAACTATGAACCAGAAAGTTGCTTCTGAATTTCTGTTGCTGACAGTCTGAACAAAAGCGATGAAGATGTTGAAAATTGATTTATACTGAAGTTTATTTTACTGTGTAGCTTACACCTTTACCAAAATGACTTGTTGCACACTGTGATCCATTTAATTTGACTGCTGTGCATCCTCAGACTGACCCGTTTGGATCTGGGCACTTGGATTATGTGTCGGACTCTCAGCTGAACGCCATCGCTCTGAGGTAAGAAAGTAGGGAAGGGGGTTAAATCCCAAAGAACCCTGACAGTGGTGAGAAGAGGGAGAGGGTCAGGGTAGCAGGTGAGCCTTTGTAGACTGGCTTTCAGATAAGAGTAAACAGTCTCAGGGTTTAGCTCATTTGAGGTTTGGGGAACTCAGTGGTGTCTTCTTTCACTGAGACAAACAACCTACCAATCAACAGGTTGTAAACAAAAAAAAAAAAAATACGAGACAGAGTAAAGTATTACATTTTAACACTGATTAACATTTAGCTGGTTAACATCTGTCATAGAAATGAACGCGTATACTCATTTAAGCTCTCCTGTGAAATTAACAAATTCAAATTTAGGACTTGTTGCAAGCTTGCACAACTTCTTTATATCCATCCAAGTATTTACTGTCTTCCCATCCAGTGAGGAGGGGGTGATGGAAAGGGAGGAAGATCTTGGTTCCTCACACTATCATGACGCTACAGACCTGGTCTGTGGGCTCATCAGAGAGCTCTCCTCTCTAAAGTTAGTAAATGTTTCTCTATTTCTGTTTTCTACAATATGTTTTTATCCTTTTATCTCCTTCTAAGTCCTTCTTTTCTAACCATACTCTGCATCCAGCTCCTGCTCTTTCCTCTTCCCAGTGCTGAACTTTTGACTTGTATTACCATTGGTCAGTTTTCCTCCCCCTCACACCCACCTCTGCGCTCTAATTGGCTGGAGTGTGTCATCGGCTCTGTCAGCCGTAGACTGCTTGGCACCTTGTCTCCGACATGTAACAGCCTGATACTCTCTGGGTTTAGTAGTAAACATAATAGACTGTGCCCACTCTGGAGCAACAGATCTGAAGAAAAAAAAAAAAAGTAAATCTACCTGACTGACATCTGGATGATCTGAGGGGCTACTAGAACTAACCTTAATTAGTTGTTTGAAAAGAAAAAGGCAGACAAAATAGTTTAATATAAAAAGGAATATACAGATTTGCTTCAGTAAAACTGAGCTGAACCTCTAAAAGTGCTGGAATGGATTAAAAACGTGTGCTCACATTGAGCCACCTTTACCACCACACACACCCATAAATCATTTATTTTTCCTCCATCACTCATTTATCTTTACTGAACACATACAGCCTGCCTCAGTCTGTCCTACTCGCATGTCCTCTGGTTGCTCTCTTCTAGTCGGACGGTCATGGCCACTCACAGAGTGCTGGAGAACCTGCGCCGCAGCAGCAAAAGTTCAAGAAGCTCAATAAGTTGAGGGTTTGGTTCAAGTCCATGGCACCCTGATCTTACCATTGCCCCAGTGGATAGTGGGTAATGAAAGCACTTGTGCCAATGTACAAACATTTGATTCTTTCACAGTTAATTCACCTTCACTGTTCTCACATCACCAGCAGCTGGAACGTTGTTTGCTGGTTTGGTTGTTTTGGTTCCCCCCAAATAAAAGCTGTGTGGTGTTGTGTAAGTCAGTGATCTGAGTTTTATTCTGTAGTCTCATCTGTCTTTAGTGTTATATCCACAGGTAAATCTGACCCACAAGGCTGCCTTGAGCTCTGTAAACTTCAGAGTGAGGGCAAAGAATACACAGACGCTGCCAATTTAAACATTTATAACTGGAATACAAGAATATTCACACACAAACTGTCACACATTTTTTTTCCATAAAAGTCAGATGAACAGATATGGGATTATCAAAAGGGCCACATGCATAATAAAATAACAAACAAAATAAAATAACATGCCTCAAGAACAGGTATTTACACCTCAGAACAAGTCACTCATATTTTTTAAAAATTTAAAACGCTGATTAGGTCACATGATGTTTACGAGCTGTCGTATTCTGACTGATGAGTTCTTAGAAAAGGGTTGATAGTGTTTAATCCTTCAATGCATAGACTGGAGATATGGAACTGGACATCAGATGGCCACGTTTTAAAAATATGTGACACAAACATACATTTTCCCTTGAAACGTTTTTTTTCCTCCTCCTAAACGTAATCGGACAGTCGTTGAAATTATCCCACAAAATCCAAGCCCCAAGCGGACGCGGCTGGAGGAGGCCAGGCCGACAATAAGAGCAGCTGAAATGAACTCCAATCAGCTTGATCAGAAGGCAACAAACGTACCAAAGCATGCCAAAACGCAAAAGCAAAAACACGCGTGTTAAAGAACAAAAGTCACACTCTGCCTGTCTGCTGCCTGCCACCTGTTGGCTCAGCGCCTGGACTTGGTGTACACTGAGCTGTAGGCCAGATCCACTTTCGGACAGAAGCGCTTGGTGTGAGCTCTGGGCCCCGTGGCCCCGCACAGAGGACACACGTACTGCCGCAGATAGGGACACAAAACTTCTCCGGCCTGGTTCTTCAGACAGTGGGATCCGAACACCAGCTCGGACTCCCCGTTGTGCTTGCAGAAGCTGCAGAACATGCGCTCAGAAGACGGATCCAGTGGTTTATAACGAGTGGGCTTCTTGCGCTCTTTTGGCCACCGGCCGCCCGCCGGTCTTGGTACCAGCTTCACATCCACCGTGTTTGGTGTATCAGCAGGGAAGGAGTCTGACTTGTACCACAAACCATCAGGTGGACGCTGATGAGCCATACGCCAAGGCAGTGTGGATCCACCTGGTACATCTGGTGCGCATCCTGCGCCAAGGTCACCACTCTGACACACTGCGTTAATGCGTAAAGACATCAGGGCCTTGCACAGCTCATCCGAATCCGATTGCGGCGCCTTGGAGGCGGCCAGTGGGAACTCAGTGGCGGTGTTCCCACCCAGGATCTCTCGGATTGTGTCAGACAATCCTATGTAGTCCCTCCAGGGCTGGAAACCGTTGCTGTCCGACTCCATGAAATGTGGCACGTGATGACAGAGTCCCCAAACCATGCCGTTCAGTCCAGCTCCTCGGTGAAATGTCCTTCTTGTCTCTCAGACTCCCTGAGCTGATTGAGCTGCTGCCTTTGTGATAACGATAAAAACAACAAACACGTCTCTAGCTCGCTAACAAAGTTTTGATTGGTAATTGAACACAAGTGGTGATTACAGGCTTATTCCCCGCCCTGGCAGCCAATCATATGAGCTCATGCATTTCACGTGCAAGTGAGATTACCTCTCACCAACGCAGCTAGTTGAGTGAAGCCATCCTGCCCCCTCCTGCACTATTGCATGCCCTGTTTTTTTCCTAATATTTACCTCTGTCATTAAGAATTGGTTTAGTGAGATGAAGCAAGCAAAAACCTTTAAAACTGAAGGCAGATGAAATGGACAAATCTAAGTGACTGGAGAAATGGTACATACAGATGCTTCCATACAGGACTGGACTTTCCTTTGTCACCCATCTGTATGTCTGCTACACTACTGAGTTAATGGAGCCCATATGTAGTGTCCTGTCAGTGAGCAGATCAGCTGTGCTGCTCATTAAGTTCTGTTTGCCTCTGTGGTGCTGAGTCCTGCTCGTGTGGATGATTGGCTCCTACACAGGAGGATGCTTTGCACAGATTTGAAGAAACAGGGCGTCTATAACATGCAGAGCTTCTTTCTGTTGCTCATATATTTTGTCATCTTTCAGATATAATAGGATTCAAACGGAGCAGGTCCAGTCTGTATCTGAGGGGGCAGTACCACCTTGTGTGTCTTCATATAACTGCATCATATTTCAGCTTCCCGGAGAGATTAGTGGAAATGAAAGAGCTTGAAGTGAGCTTGAAAGTAGTGGAAGAGAAAGGAGGTCAGAAATGGAGGCCTAACCTGTCTGTTTTTACTAAGCAAGCATCATCTGACAGCTGTATATGATCCAGTTAAAATGGCTCAAAGCAAAATAGATGTTCATTTGTTGAGGTTAAATATTTGCAGTGTTACAACCTGATGGGTTATCACACATGCATTATATATTGTAACACTGCACAGTTTGTAAAACTTTTCACCATATACATATTTCATTTGCATGGAAGCAGCACATGGGTGTGTGAAGAAAGTCTGTTCTTATCATCCTGCATCCTCAGTAGACCTATAATTTCTCAACTGGCAAAATCCATTTTCATTGGTTTTCAAACAGCAGTGTGTCCAAATGTGGAAAAAAAAAAAGATTAAGTATGGTAAAAAACAAAAACAAAAAAAAAACACTCAGTCTTTATTGATTATTTTTAAAAGTGGGAATAAAGTACAATATGTTTTTTTTTTTAAATCACCACCTATCGTCAAAATCATTGTCAAAGTGTGGAGCCTGTGGGGAGCGCATCATCCCATCTGCTTGGCTGTCCCATGTCTCCGACTGGTGATCAACCTCATTGGTTCTGAGGGAGAGGAGAGGAATGACAGATGGTAAAGTAATAGCTGTGGTGATGGCAAGGACATGAAACCCATGTCAGCTTTTAAGATCAAACAGGAAGTATCACTGAAGTGCTTTTCATCAGACTTAAACATAGTGTGTTAAACTCCAGTGCCTGCATATTAACTTCCTGTCTCAGGTTGTAACTGTAAACATTTGACAGAATAATTTGGCCCAAACTGGAGAAAAAACTATGTATACGAGTTGTAATGGCTGCTATATGAAGAATCCAGTAGCTGTATATTCTGCCTCAGCATCACACAAGGCCAGATTCTACTCATCCAAAGCACTAACAGAGCAACGAAGGCTTTGGATACATTTATGTAAACAGGTAAAGATGTTTTTTCCCTCTTCATGCATCACTGTGACAGCAGGCGCTGACTAACCTGCAGTTGTATGACAGATTGAGGGCAGAGTAGAGATCAGGAGTGCTGGGAGTTTCAACTCTGACTCTTCCCTGATGAAATCCACAAACAGCAGCTGTCCCTGACTTGGTGGAAGATGGAGTAATGGGAAGGCAGCCCGATACGCTGGTGGGCCCCAAACCTGAGAAGTCTGGAGCATTTACACATTTGTAGTAAAATTATTTCACCACATTAAAAACATAAGTCTCCCACCACTCCACCCATTAATTTGACTCACTGAGGGCAGTGCTGTCTGTCGTGTTGTTGCTCGGTGCTCCCTTACGAAACAGAGGTGAGTCACACAGATACTGCTGCTTCAGGAGAGAGGCCTTCTGTTGCTCAAACTCCTGACGCTGTGAACACAAAATATAGCAATGAGAATAGAAAGCAGCCCTTTAAGCCAGCATACTGTGCTCTTCTGTATGAGGAATACACGCATACTCTCACAATAGCTGCTTAGCTGTTGCACTTGCCAGCCTTACCCTATTCGTTTTAATCATTTTCAACGCAGCAGGAACCAAAAGTATGATCCAAGCAGTGATCATACTTTCAGACTCGACCTCATTATCTTCCCACCTCATGGCTTAGTCGAATGGCAGCATCGGTGAAGGACTGCCTCTCCCTCTCAAAAGTCCTCTTCTGATGATCGAGCTCTGCCCAGCGCATCTGAAGTCGTTCCCACTCTTCCAGAAAGTAGGAATCAGCTAGTTCAGACAGGACAGGTGAAGCAAGGCTGTCCTGCAGACACAAACCAAGGAGAATATTTTGAAGTGTGAAACTAGAAAAAGTTCTCATGAGGAAGTGTGTGATGGACGATCATACCTGCAGCAGTTGCTGTTGTAATCTGACGAGTTGCTGACTCTCTTTCAGGTCAGTTTCGAGCTGAGCCAGGAGCTTGTCATGGTCGGTACCAGCACCAATGTGGCCTGAACAGTCAAGAAAGACCACATTATGCAGTCCCGAAGACGAAAGCATAATTCTTGATATATTCATCAAAGCATCACTCTAAAGATTGTTCAACCTGGGTGTTTGCCTTTGGCAAGGATGTCAACCACTCTTCTCTGCACCTGCCTCCAACCCTGAACCACACCTCCTGTTACATGGTCACCAAGCACCATCTCAGCTTGATCCAGCCTTTTGTCTTCAGTCTGGTCTTCATGTTGAACATCCACCACATCAGACAGGGTCTTAAAAAAGGTTAGACTGAATTCGTTATGTGGAATAATTCATCTTAGATTCAACATTATAACTTCAAAAATAATCCTGAGTTGTTATGAACCAGGAAATTAGCTATAGAGACCAAAACTGTTGTACTGTTGTACCAGGATGTAATCATCTTTATTTCTGCTGTTAAGTTGGGCATGTCAGTATGGGAGTCTATGGGGATTGACTCCCTTTTGGAGCCAGCCTCAAGTGGCCATTTGAGGAACTGCAGTTTTCGGCACTTCTTCGTTGGCTTCATTTTCAGGCCCATAGGCTGCTGCTTGGCTTTTAACAGCTTTGCATGATCTTCGCATTCAGATGGCGAAGATCATGCAAAGATTCCCAGGTGTCATTTGAACAACGTCTCGTCCACCGTGGCTCAAATGTTCAATAAATGAATGTTTGAATGAACCTTCAAGCTGCAGAATGGCTAATAAATGGACTTCTGTTCTATCTCTGCTTTGACCGCCTGACCCGACTCTACAGCAGCATCTGCTGAGGAAGATCGTTTGATGCAATTGAAAGCTCTGGAACAAATACGAAATAGACCTTGTGTTGAGATAGTTTTGTCAAAATGACTGTCTCCTGGGCCAGTGATCAATGCTAGTTATTGAGCAACACTGGCCTTAAATACAAAAGCTTTCTGCTTTGACTCACATGCTCCATGTCGACTCTGAGCGCATGAAGTAAGGTGGTGAGGCTGTGGCGCAGCTTCGTTGTCTCTCTGAGCTCCGCTTCTCTGCGCTCCAGCATCAGATGCAGAGTTCCCTCTTCTCGTCTATGAGATGGAGAGAGAAATCAATGATTAGAACGAGACAGAGAACACATGTAATCAGCAATAATCAGAAAGCAATAACAGCAGGCGGCCTACTTTGCGGTAGACCTGAATGATTTGATTGGCTGCTCTCTCTTGCCTTTACCTCCAGGCGGAAAGTTCAACACCTCTATGGCTGGATAGAAAAATGCAGGATGTTAACTGCTGAGTGGTTTCAGGAAACATTTGTACATAAGCAAGCAGCTGTGTGTGAAATATCCAGTGAATTTTAACTGCAACACAGCTGAGCGAGTCTCACAGGGTCCTTTGTCACCGTGTCTGTCAGTCAGCTGTGACAGTCGCTCCTTCAGTCGGTTGCTGTGCTGCTCTCGACGCCTGAGCTCTGCCTCCTGCTGGTTACTCCGCAGCTGCAGACGAGTGCTCTGGCAAGAGGGAAGAAATTAGGCAACGTTCATGCAATTGTTGCACTGTTGCATATGCATAATAAGCTCCTCAGGTGACCCCTGCTTATTCAACTTACTTTGGCCTGTTCACATTTCAGCATGTCCTGAAGCCTCGCCACATGCTCATCCGTCTCTTTTAGTTGCTCCTGCGGAACAATAGGTTTAGTTTTTTCCTCCAGATTTACAAGAGCTAATCATTGGCTTCATTTTACCCACCCTGAGAGATTGTCTTTGCTCTCTGTGCTCCTCCCTGTCAGTCCACCAGGAGGCGCTGTCAGAGGGCTCATACAGAGGGCTGGGATCCCTCAGCCGACAGGAGTCTGCTGTAGATAAGAGGAGCAGGAAAGGGGGCATAAGCTAAGACAGAAAGGTGGAGGTAAGTGGCCTCAGTTTTTGCTTCATGTAACTGTATTTCAGGGAAAAGGTCACAGTGATACCTGAGCGCTTTGGGTGTCTTCCACCTCTCCTCTGACCAAACCTGGATGCCATCTGGGTGCCATGTTCACATATTAGCAACACAGAGACTTCGACTGAGATGCAGATGTAACTGGTCTGCACAGCAGGATCAACGCAGTATGTACTCCAACTTCTCTGCAATGCTACTTTAATACTTAAACGACAAACATTACTTTTAACAATGGAACAGTTCAGTTTCTGGTGCCTTACCTGAGCAGTAAAACCTCCTCATACAGATGCTGCCTCTTATATTCCCAGGTGATGGCACTTCTGCTAATTACCACTGACAATGGGTTAAAGATGGAAGCTTGTAAAGGTTTTAAATTATCCAGACTGCTTCCTCCCTAAACTTGTCCACAGGTTTGATAGTATTAACGTTATATATAAGGTCCTTTATGAAGGTGTTGTGGGCCAAATTTAAAGAAATATCCATGATGAACACACCAGATAATTCCGGGGACACACCCAAACATCCTCAGCCAATGTAATCAGAGCTGTGGAGTGAGATTTAGGTCCCAGAATTCATGTCAGCATGTGATCAAGCGAATTTGATCATGGCATTGTTTTGTTTTCAAGAACATGGGTGGAGCAGCCCCAAAGTGCGATTCACGTGAATATGCAGCATCAATGGTGCTTCTGTTATCATGTAGTTATGACAGTGTGGCCAAGAGTCCACCAGCCATTATTTGATTAAGTAAATTTACTCCAGCAGTTCACTGGCCTACAAACAATCACCCCATTCATTTTATTACCTGATCCAGGTGGCTCTATACAAATGATACTCTTGGAGATGTTTATTCTTGCAGATCCTTCAGTCTTTGTGCTTTTATTCTGACAATGGAACACCTCACAGTGAATGATCAATGAAATCAAAGAGGCTGCAGCCTCGATGTAACATCTTCTCCGGCCTGTTCATGTATTCTGGTAGGAACAATAAACTGAAAGTGTTTGAGTCATGAAGTCTCAGAACAGCTTTAAAAGAACAGCTGATATTCAAAACTCACACATAACAATTCATCAGTGTCTGAAAAAGTAATTTAATTTCTCAAAGTTTACCGACAGTAGCAAAGTTAAGAAAGATACAGGCTAACAGCAGTAAAAGTTTTGGTTGATTGGAATATGTTTCCGGTGTGGAAAACCATTAATGCAACAAGTCACTGCAGCATGATTCATTCAATACAAACAATATTTGGATGTTTTGAACAGACACATGAACATGCTGTTTGGCACTTTGTGTATTTAAAGTGATATCCATTAAATTTGCTGCCAGGTGGCGCTACCCAAACAGTGTAAGGCCTGCCTGATGAGTATTATTTTAATTTAAGAAAGGACAGGCTAATAAAAGCAGCCTCAACGGGCTGTTAAATATATACAGAAAAAAGGCAGGATGAAAGGTCATTTGACAATCACACTGATAGAGTTAAAGTCTGTACCATGATGAACCTTAGAGCAGTAGTAACATCTTTCCCATTGTCACAAACGCATGGATAGTTTAAGACATATCAGTTTAGCTCAAAAGCTATCAGTATGTCTGTTGGCCACAATATGAAATATAGTGTACATATAACACAACATGCTCTTATTCTTCAACAGCACCTGGTTTAAATTAATGCTGATTGTTTCACACAAAACACAAGTTGCATTTTCAGTAGCCAATCACATGGGCTGACTTTCACTGACTGGAGACAGGCTCCATTAGGTCAGTAAATACAGACCGGACATGGTAAGTACTAGGTAAACCAAAATGGCTTAATTATTAGTCAAGTAGTCAAGTTAGTGTCAATAACATTTTTTTTCCTAAGGTGTAGAGTTTGGCCCTGTTTTAATGTAACAGATGGGAGTTATGATACCATTAGTTTTGGCAAACAAGAGAAAAGCTCCCTCCCCCGAACCCATCAGTCCCATGCCGCATCATCCCAAGAGGAGCTGCTGGTTCAATCCACAGCGACATCCAGTAGAAGTGAAGAAAGCCTTCGACGGATGAATTCAGAAATCCTCCACCTGTCTCTCTGCTGTAGACAGAGAATAAGAAGAATTGACAGATAATTGGGACGCAGTTCAAATTAATAACAAATATTTAAAAAAAAAAAACAGTTATTGATCTTTTCCACAGCAGACATTGTACATCACAGCACAGGTGAACATAATACAATCAACCATGTCTGAATCCCTTTTAGCTGCTTCAGTTTCAGGCTCCTAGTACTTGTGCTAAATTGATTTTCCCTTAATGTTCTCTGACATTTTAGAGATAAAACAATGAAGAACTTGCAGATTAATCTGCGATGAAAATCATCAGGTGAAGGCCCAAACCAAAACAAAGGCGAGTTAAGACTTGAAAATCAATGTCGGGTTCAATAAAATCATGTCATATGAAACATAAGACCTCTCCAGCTGAAGCCTAAATGAAGGGAAAAACAGGCCTACCTCAGAACAGGGAGCAGGACTTGGGGGGTCTGAAGGGATTATCACTGGAAGGGACCCCCACCAGGAGAGGGTCCTTGGAGGCATTTTGCAGACAGAAGTTCCTCAGCTCAGCAGCGGCCTGGGACACCTGCAGAGGCAGACATCTGATGATGGCGTGTGTGAGAGGAAACATAAACAGCCCATCACATGTGCACTTTCTATGGCGCTCCGGCTGACCTGCTGTCAGACTCTTACTCTACCCATCCTGTCATTTACGCACAAAGCCTAACTGGCACCATTTTGCATGAAATTTGCAAGCAACGGCGCTATACACGGCCGGGTGTATCTACTACGTGACTCTTTGAGAGATAGCGTCCACCTGTTCCCTTTAAAGGTTGGAGCAGCCCGGAGCCGCTTTCATTCGTCCGGCCGCGTCACTTCTCTCGATACGCTGACACTTTGAAGCGGTTACGCTTTTCCAAAACACACAGTTACACAACTGTTCGTCGCCGTTAAAACACTGGAGAAATGTGCTCGCTCGTCGCTGCGGTTTAGTCGACCAGAAAGCAGTTCGTGTCTAACTTTGGGGGCCACTTTGCTGAGCCTATGATGTAAGAGTCCAGTCTGTGTGTCTCCGCCATTCAACAGGAGGTCGGCTCAGTCTTCCGTGTTTGTGTGTCAGTGTTGAGGGGTTCGTACCTTGATCCTCCTGATACTGGCCTCTAGCCGGAGCTGCTTCACGGCCCTCTGAGCGATAACTAAGTTATTGCTGGCATTGTTGTTGGACATGACGACGTCTGTCAGCGAAGAAAAGTTCAGGGCTACTGCTGAACGTCCACCGCTGGGCGGAAATTAACCCCAACAGCCCTCAAAGCGACTGGGAAACGTTGGTCAATCGTTGCCCCGCCCCACTGCGTCAGCAATCCATTCTATTGGGCCTCATGCATGTCAATCAAAAGACGCCTCATCCATACACGGGTCATTATTATGAGTTTCCTCGATAGCAGAGCGGGGAGTATACTGTGACCTTCAGCTGGAGGGTGGGCAGCGACAACACAGAGGTTAATCACCAATTCACTGAACTCACACCAGTTTGGCACCATGGGCCAAAGTCTACTAAAGTCTAACTAAATGAAATTTCGGGTCATTTCACTACTACTGTACTACTGCTACAGCTGCACTGGGGACGCTTTTTAGCAGCACACCCACATACTGCACTTTCCCAATCCACTCATTACTTTAAGTCTGAGGCGAGATCACACACATGCTGTTGCTGAGTTTTGCTGAATGTGAAATTAAACCAGTCATTCCTGACAGCCAGCAAGGCCTTTTATTGGCTTAAACTTGTATGGTCTCATGGATGAGTATATGATGAAAATGGGTTTGAGCATGTTATTGGCTTTTCACATGGACGGGATGCCTGCACTGAGGGAGATCAGATCTCCGTCTGATGCACAGCACAGTTTGTTTCCAATGATAAAACTGCCTCAGAGGTTATGTATGGTGGCAGTGTGATTGTGTATTTACAGCCTGTTAGTCAGGTTGGTTGTGAAGTGTGTATTTGCAGTGCATGTCCTGTCAAATTGATTGAGATGGTTTTTGTTTTTTGTTTTTTTTTATTTGTTTGTGGTGTGTGTATTTGCATGTTGTGTGTTTTCTTAACCTGCAACATGTTGAGCTCTCTTGGTAGTTAGAGTTATGAAAGCAAGAACACAAACTAACCAAACTCCAAATAGCAAAGATTCAGGTACAAGATACAAATGAAGTAGTGAAAGCAAATAATGATAAAAAATAATAATAATAATATAATAAGAAATGTAACAATATGAATTTATATTAGAAGACACATACACACCTATACTGTATACACTCAATGTACGTTAAAAATTGTTCTTTTGAGTGTGTAAAGTATGTCAGACAGTCAAAGAACTTGCCGGGCACGTCAGAAATCCAGTTTAATAAAATACATTTTCTTGCACATATGGACAGCATTTGAAAAAGGTGGATAACAGATTCAGCCTAATATCAACACACAAGATTTTGCTTAGTTTGTGAGAGGCCTTATGCCAAAAGTTGAGATATTTCACAATGAAGCTCAAAAGTCAACCTCATGGTGGCGCCACAGTTAAAGTCTGGGGCTCGCTGAAGTCATTCAGATTCACCCTTTGTCCACCATGGTGCCAAATTTAATGGCATTTCATCAAATAGTAAAATCAATTTCAGTCTGTACCAAAGCAATGTGTCATGGTTTCTGTTTGTTTTTACATTTGATCATATCAGCGGCATATTTTACACTATAACATAGAAAATCTGTTTCTAGATCTAAAGAATAATCTATGCTATTGCACTTTAACAAATATCTTTAAAAAGAAAAGCTGTTCAATACCACTGATTATGTTACAAAGGCCGACAGGCTGTGTAACAACCCGAGTGAACAGTTTATCATTGACAGAGACAGAACTTCCTGTCACTCCTTCATCCTGTTGACTTGTCAGTCCACCAGGGAGACTTACTGTTTCAGGGAACAGCAGTTTATCCAAACCAGTGAGTAAGTTTGTTGATCACTTAGTTAAAAATACTGTAAGAACTTCACTATCTAATGTAGGAGAGACCCGTTTTCATGGGCTCATTTTTGTTAACTATTGACATGGAAAATTTACATACAAACATTCCACTTTAAAGTCGTCTTGAGGCCATGCAATATTTTTTAGAAATGAAAAAAGTGGAATTTTTAATGATTGTTACTGAATTTATTTTGAGTTCTCATTGTGTTATGTTGAATAAGAACTATTTGCGGACTGAAGGGACAAGCATGGGCTTTGCTCATAATTATGCTCATTTATTTATTGTTCTGTGGGAGAAAGATACATTTTCAACAATAATCCTGTTTTGGAACTTTTTGTTCTTTAAGAAATGTATTGATGGTGTAGTTTTGTGTTTTATGTTTAGGCCTCCAGAGGTTTTTATAACTGCATTACTCTACACTGAGATTTATACTATAATAGTATTTCCAGAAAGGTTAAGAACATTATCAAATAGCACTGGCATTTACTAAAAAGTGACCCTTTTTTTTGTAGAGTATCTCTACATCTTTGTCAAGTGTTTGTTATAAAGGGGAAAGAATACAAGGGACTTAATTAACATCAGCCACGAGGATGGAAACTATACAGGCAGTAGCTGTCCACATTGCTCTAACTCTTATGGTACTAATGAGTTTTGCCTCCTTCGCACGGGTAAAAAGTATAAACTTTGAGAGTTTATTAATTGTATGTCTACACACGTCATCTATGTCATCATCTAACATGTCATCTGAACCTATGTAAAACAAAGGGTAATCTGAAGCTGAGAACAGCTGAACATAACACAGTCATAAGTAATGACAACATGTGCTACTGCCAGGCACTCCGAGGAAAGAAGCCACAGTTCTGCCTCCTCCCTTAAATTCAGAGGGTCTGAGAGAGTCACTCCTAACCCATTATCATACTCTCAGCTCCTTGGAGCCACATGGGCTGAAAGAGTCTTTTTTTGCAACTTGTGCTTGTATGTCTGACGTACATTGCTTCTCTGTGCCTGCTGGTGACCTTGCATGTAGGTAAAGTTGAGCCAATAAAACCCTCCTGGCAAAACCCCCTTTTCCTCCTGTTCCTTAATAAGATGGGTGTATTTAATATCTACTCTGTAAATAGTTTTCACCTCCTCTAACTTTTGTAATGTGTCATAATGTATTATGTATTCATCCTTTTTCATCCAATGTAGATATATTTTCGTCTTTTTTCTTCTAGTTTTTGAAATAGGTCATATTATGAGGAAATTAATGTACTTTATACACTATGATATTTTGGAAATGTCTGCATTCTGGATCAACTCGTGGGCGATAGAATAGCCAGATCTTGACAAATGACAAATGATACAAAGAGTGGTTAGAGTTATTTATTAAATTTTTATAATTTTATGCGTCATGAATTTTGGAGCAAAATAATACAATATGGAATTTGTATTATTACTGTATGTTGCGACTGGTTCAGGGTGTACCCCGCCTCTCGCCTGTTGACAGCTGGGATAGGCTCCCCGAAAAGGGATGGTCGGGTATAGAAAATGTATGGATGGACTGTATGTTGCCAGCTCACTCAGGTGACTTTTTCCCTGAAAATGAAAAAGAGAGGTAATAGTCCATATAGTCCATTATGTTGAGACATCAGCCCTGAAACCACATTGCAATTCATACTCACAATTGATTGGTCCAATGCTGAGGGTTTTCAGAGGCGTAGAGCTAGAAACAGAGCGATGCATCCTGTTTCTGCACGACTATGTGGTGGGAGAGGGTGGGGAAAAAGAGGAACCATCAAAACTCAGTGTCTAAATTGCATAGATTATGGATTGACGATGCTATTGAATAAGTAAATGTGTGACTTACTGGAACACAGCGGGAGACCCTTCGGTCACACAGGCTGAGGTCACAATGAAGGTAAATGTTGTTCCCACGCTGCAGGAAGAACAGGGCAGAGAAACGAGCCTGGAGGGACCTGCCGCTCTCAATCACTGACACCTGTCTGCGGTCAGTGGCACACCTGGCAAAGACATTGAGGAGGGTCATCACTATGCATTTAACTTTTTGCCATTTCCACACTACTGCACAAACCACCTGCTGAGGGTCAAGAGGGGCACCTACTTGTTCTGAATGAAAAAGTGCTGATCGAAATCATGAGGGTTGGATGAGGGAGTGGCGTAGCAGGCTTCCAGAACAAGCGCAAAGACTGGATCTCTCTTGTCCACATCGACTTTCACGAAGAGCGGTGTGCCCAATGGCAGGGTGACTGGGCCTGGTGGATAAGGTGCATTGTAATCGGCACTGCGGTACAGCCTCATGTAGGCTCTGACTTTGGAACCGGTGCCTGAAATGCCACCGTACTGCCTGTTAAAAAGATAAAATTGTATTGTATGTAAGTTCTCTCCATCTTGTTATGGTCATATTCCTTTGGGCAACAAGATAAAAATGTTCTTTTAGCTTTACAGATACATCCTCGCTGCGGTGCCTGAGGTTTCGGGAGTTCTTGTGCTGTTGTGGTGCACCATGCTCTGTTCTTTAAACCACAATAAGGGCACAAACTGCTAACTAGAATGGCACAATCAACTTTACAGTACAACATTGTGAGTGGGTGGGAATTTGTTTGGATAGCAGATTGTTTAACAACTTGATCACTTTGCTCAAAAATTCTGAGATCAAATTCAGTTCTTATACTGAAACAGGGCTCGCTTCCCCCTTTAAAACAGGCAAAACATCACACAGTCCACCAAATTATGTATACTGGATTATGGAAGACACATCCACTATGCTGCTGCCACTAACTCCAAACCATTGGATGGCATTTGCCAAAGTGCCACTGGATTCAGCACATCATTTAACACCTTTTGTTAAGGTCAAAGTTGATAACAATGACTCAAATCAACTTCTTATCATCTGCAAAACGAACAAAAATTAAAGATAGTAATACCTGTTAGGTTAGCTTTTATCTGGTGAGAGATTTTTTTTTCATAAAGTGTGCGATTGTTTGAAATAGTTTGCTTGTGTGTGATGATTACTTTGTGTGACTGACTCATGTAATTTTTATAACATTTCTCCTTCAAAAGAGATCTTGATTCCTGAATAAATAATGCTAAACCATAATAGCCAGTGTTACCATTTTGTGTCTTACAACATGCTGTTCAGTGTGAGGATGTGAAAGTGACTTTGGTGACTCTTAGTGGTAATATCCAAAAAGACACAGACAGCAAATGAACTGTTCAAATCAAGACATAAACTACACCACTTTTAAATAGGTTTACCTTAAATTTTAATTGTAGACATAGGCACTTCATCATTTTACAACCAGTTACATTCGAACAGTCAATGAAAGGCTACTTACGGCTGGGGTCTGATAGGTGAATTCAGGCTAACGTCTGTGTCCAGGGGATATGCACAGGAGAAGGGAAGACTCACAGGAACAACAAAGGATGCATTCGTTGGGTAGATAAATAAACTATTGGAGTAGATGGCATGTGTGCTGTTGGTCTGAAAGACAGAGGACGGTAAAATTATCAATCAGCCAAACGATTACATCAGCTTGCGAGGATGTGCTATGAGCAGCAGCATGACCAATTGGTTAGAGAAACTGCCATGTCCTGTCCTGGATTTAAGACACTGTAGGATAATGAATAGTCCCTGCCAGTTCCTCCTGATCCAACATCCCTGCAAGAAGAGTAAGTGAAAAGAGATTTCCCGTTTGTGGACCAATAGCCTGGTTGGTTACAGTCTAAATATTATGTGCAATTTGTGTATGAGATTAGTAAAAAAAAACATGTGGCCTGAAGATCCACCAGGCCAAAACAAGATGCTTGAGGGTTGAGCGAGTGGTGCACAGGATCATCATCAGGGGAGACGCAGGAGGTGCCAGTCAGGAGCCACCCCATGCTAGCCAGAACCTTCATACACTGCTTGCTCCATCCAAAGGGTAGTCTAAACACTGGTCAAATGGTCCTGATCAAAGAAGTGTGGAAAGGTCACAGAAACTTGATTATTCTGTGACCTCACCTGACTGTGTACATGTATACTAATCAGGACTGGCTGCAGAGACTTTGCCAGCCAGTCCCTACAGGGCTTTCAAGCTCCTTGCCATCACAGGACTGCACTGGAAGAGAGCATCACTGATGCTGCAGAGAAGAGGGGGCGACACATGGACCAACATGCTTGTTGAACACGAGCTGGGCCTGAATTATGCCCTGTCTGGGTGACATGGGTGAATGCACTTGCTGACCCCACCTTATATCCCTTATTATGTGTTTAAGTGCATCACAAGATGTGTGCAAGAAAAAGTATGGAAATACAATTAAATATTAATTTGCTGTAACATCTTCATGTTGAACTGATTTGCAGCTAATGCTAATATGGAATTTATAGATAACCACAGCAGTAGCACTATGATACCTTGAATGGAACCATAAATAAGACAAAAGATAGTAATGTAATACATTGGAGATGTGCAGAGCTGGTGAAGATTCAATGCGTCCACAGCTTAAAAAAGGGGGCACAGAGGTAGATTGTTTAAAGTAAAGAGAACAACAGGACAAGGCAAAATTATTTCGATAGACATACTTGTAATTACAGCAAAAAAACAAACAAACAAACAAAAACAGTAATTACCCTCAGTGTGTTTCCACAGGCACCTTCCACGACGTCCACTTCGTACCACACGACACCATTATTCACTCTGGTCCAAGAGCAGTTAAGGACTGCTAGGTTGCCAGAAAATGGGTTCAAACCAGAGGCAGCGAAGTCACTCGAATGGAGCCCTACCTGGATTTTATCACGGCCACAAAGAAAGTAAGACGGTTGGAGTGGAGGGCGGTGTGCTAAGGAAAAAGATACAAGGTCACAGAATAAAAGTGTGAGAGATGAAAATACCACAGTGAGAACCTCCATAAACCCTCACCTCAGTATGCATGTAATTTTACTATGTTATCTCAAAACATTATTAAATAGAAAAGGACACCTACATTCACATACAACACTGGCATCTTCATTGTGACCACAGTTGTGGACCCCGAGGCCTTGATGTCTGCAGTCTGTTAACGATGGTTCATTGCCGTAACAACTGACATCGTCCAACCAGATGGGTCCACTGCCCTGTCCAAAAGCTGCATACTGTAGTGCATAACGAGCAGCGCCACAGCCCATCTGTCTACACACCACGTTGGCATCATTCATGTCCCACCCATCGTCACACACTGTCCCCCACAGCCCATGATGGTACACCTCCACTCTGCCAGAGCAGCGGTCACCAGAGTTGACCAGCCTCATTGGTGAACCAGCTGACACAAAACAAGCATCATAATACTGTTAATATGACACACAAATGAAAGATGGACTTCATGAAGATGAGGATGTTTTGAGGAGCTACATACAGCAGCTTTCTACTTAAAGATGACACATTTCATTTCACATTTTTCCAGTAAGTGGTGACAACAATCCTCTCAGCTCAATGTTGCACCATAGACAGTATGTTACACAGTGAGACTTCATTGACTTTGACTGTACAAATTTGTATTTACCTTCACAGACGACACCAGCATCTTCTTGGTGACTGCAGTCATGAGATCCAAGCCCTCGGTGTCTGCACTCACTGAGCTTTGATTCGCTGCCTGTGCACCTGACATCATCCATCCAGATGGGCCCCCTGCCCTGTCCAAACCGTCCAGACGTTGGTGCCGACAGGGCCCTGCCACAACCCAGCTGTTTACACACCACCTGAGCATCAATCAGGTCCCACCCATCGTCACACACCGTCCCCCACTGTCCATAGTGGAAGATCTCTATTCTACCAGAACAAGAGCCGTTTCCTCCATTGGCCAGTCGGACCTGGCCATCAACTGCTGCGCTGTCATTCACTGTTGTATTGGGAGTGATGGTGGTGAAGTAGGGAGGTGATGGTGTGGGTGGCAAAGCTGTGCTGTTGAAGTCTGGTTGACGTGAAAGCAAAATCTCTATGAAGTCACCAGACAACTGCAGCCTGCACTGCCACCAGCATTAATGAGAAAAGCCCCCTCTCTTCTTTATTAGTGATATCACTGATTACATTATCATTGATTGTGTGTGGCAAATATTGAAATTTACTGATGAAAGCATTTTCTAGTTAAATGTGAGCACTAAAAATTAGAGTGTATTTTAAATATATGTAAACATTTTACCTCCACATACAACACTGGCATCTTCATTGTGACCACAGTTGTGGACCCCGAGGCCTTGATGTCTGCAGTCTGTTAACGATGGTTCATTGCCGTAACAACTGACCTCGTCCAACCAGATGGGTCCACTGCCCTGTCCAAAAGCTGCATACTGTAGTGCATAACGAGCAGCGCCACAGCCCATCTGTCTACACACCACGTTGGCATCATTCATGTCCCACCCATCGTCACACACTGTCCCCCACAGCCCATGATGGTACACCTCCACTCTGCCAGAGCAGCGGTCACCAGAGTTGACCAGCCTCATTGGTGAACCAGCTGACACAAAACAAGCATCATAATACTGTTAATATGACACACAAATGAAAGATGGACTTCATGAAGATGAGGATGTTTTGAGGAGCTACATACAGCAGCTTTCTGCTTAAAGATGACACATTTCATTTCACATTTTTCCAGTAAGTGGTGACAACAATCCTCTCAGCTCAATGTTGCACCATAGACAGTATGTTACACAGTGAGACTTCATTGACTTTGACTGTACAAATTTGTATTTACCTTCACAGACGACACCAGCATCTTCTTGGTGACTGCAGTCATGAGATCCAAGCCCTCGGTGTCTGCACTCACTGAGCTTTGATTCGCTGCCTGTGCACCTGACATCATCCATCCAGATGGGCCCCCTGCCCTGTCCAAACCGTCCAGACGTTGGTGCCGACAGGGCCCTGCCACAACCCAGCTGTCTACACACCACCTGAGCATCAATCAGGTCCCACCCATCGTCACACACCGTCCCCCACTGTCCATAGTGGAAGATCTCTATTCTACCAGAACAAGAGCCGTTTCCTCCATTGGCCAGTCGGACCTGGCCATCAACTGCTGCGCTGTCATTCACTGTTGTATTGGGAGTGATGGTGGTGAAGTAGGGAGGTGATGGTGTGGGTGGCAAAGCTGTGCTGTTGAAGTCTGGTTGACGTGAAAGCAAAATCTCTATGAAGTCACCAGACAACTGCAGCCTGCACTGCCACCAGCATTAATGAGAAAAGCCCCCTCTCTTCTTTATTAGTGATATCACTGATTACATTATCATTGATTGTGTGTGGCAAATATTGAAATTTACTGATGAAAGCATTTTCTAGTTAAATGTGAGCACTAAAAATTAGAGTGTATTTTAAATATATGTAAACATTTTACCTCCACATACAACACTGGCATCTTCATTGTGACCACAGTCGTGGATCCCGAGGCCTCGATGTCTGCAGTCTGTTATCGATGTTTCATTGCCATAACACCAGACATCGTCCAACCAAATGGGTCCACTGCCCTGTCCAAAAGCTGCATACTGTAGTGCATAACGAGCAGCGCCACAGCCCATCTGTCTACACACCACCTGAGCATCACTCATGTCCCAGTAATCATCACACACCGTCCCCCACTGTCCATGGTGGAAGATCTCTACTCTACCTGAGCAAGAGCCGTTTCCTCCATTGGCCAGTCGGACCTGGCCCTCAACTGCTGCGCTGTCATTCACTGTTGTATTGGGAGTGATGGTGGTGAAGTAGGGAGGTGATGGCGTGTCATTCACATTTGGTGTGGGGATGCTGATCGTGTCAGCAGTAGAGTTTCCTGGTCTTGGATAAGCGATGGTGGTGAAGTAGGGAGGTGATGGCGTGTCATTCACATTTGGTGTGGGGGTGTCGATCATGTCAGCAGTAGAGTTTCCTGGTCTTGGATAAGCGATGGTTGTGAAGTAGGGAGGTGATGGCGTGTCATTCACATTTGGTGTGGGGGTGTCGATCATGTCAGCAGTAGAGTTTCCTGGTCTTGGATAAGGTGTGGTTGAAGAAAATTCGGGGTCTGACTCTGTTTACAATGAAAAACAATGAGATACTGCACAATAAAATACCTTCTACCCTAGTTTAAGACAGTTAAATGTTGATATTGTTGTTACAGTGTAAAGGCCCCTACACATGATCAGCAGTAAAAACGCTTTGCGCCGGCTGTCCCATTGTCTTCCTATGGAGAGAGTGCTGGCGCCCGACTAAAGGCCCCTACACATGATCAGCGGTAAAAACGCTTTGCGCTGGCTGTCCCATTGTTTCCCTATGGAGAGAGCGCTGGCGCCCAACTAAGCGGCACCGCTACCCTCAGCGTGGCGCACCGCTCGGATCTGCCGCTTACCACTGCGCTCAAAGTTCAAATTACTTGAACTTTGACCTTGTTTGCCGCTGACCTTTCAAAGCGCAACCAATAAGTTAACAGCTCCAGGCAGCATTTACCATAGACATAATATACGTAGACGACTCATTGACTGACGCTTCCTAACTCCTATAATTTTTACCCGATTTTCACACGGTTTGGTTTGTTACAAACGTCAGAGATGTAGTTATGATACAGGACGCTGTCACACATTAAAAACAAATGCTTTCATGCTGAAATACTTTGTCTTTGTTAAAGAGCATACAGACATATGGTATGGCATATTAATAAATGTATAAATGAATTAATTTTAGATTTTAATAAAGAAACAGTTTGATTGTTCATTTGATTTCTCTCTCTCTCTCTCTCTCTCTCTCTCTCTCTCTCTCTCTCTCTCTCTCTCTCACACACACACACACAAAATGGCCCTTCTGTAAACACCAATAACACAAGAATTTGGAAATACACAATACAACACACGCACAAAAATCAGACATCTCGCATAACCAGTTGACATGCGTATTAAACTTTAAGTTTTTATACTCATTTGTGTTGGAATAAAACTTAACCAAAACAAACTGTCGAAACGAGGAAGGTTTTTTTTTTTTTGGCCAACTCATCATGTGTCGGCCCACAGTCCACTGCTGCTTTCAAACACACGCACATGCACACACACACGCACGCACGCACGCACGCACGCACGCACGCGCACACACACCGTCTGGCCTGACGTGTCTAAATTTAAACAACTGTTCACAGCTTTAGGATGACAAAGATTCCATAATAGCCTGGACTGAAACTGCTGATGTTTGTGATGTACTCTGATTTTAACACATACATACATACAAAGCTCCCATATATACCTGCTCAGTACATTTTTTCCTTCTTTCTTTTTTTTTAAGGCCTGGAAAAGTTAGCTTTAAAAGTCCAGGTCATTCCAGCATCTTACACTACCCTGTTAAGCTTGTAAGTGGGGCTGGGAAGCTAAATTAAAAAAACAAATCAAATCAAAATCAAAAAATACCTGCACAGTATGCGAGGTCACATGCGGGAGTCCTCTCAAGTTTGTAGACGTAGTAGTTGCCATAGCAGAACTTGACATGGATGTTGTGTGGTTCAAAGTAACAGCAGCTACCTGCCCAGGTACTACACACAGCACGACGTACAATGTCACCTGGCTGTGTGGGATGAGGCTCTGTCATCCAAAGAGGAGCACTGGTTCCACACCTATTATTACCTACACACCACTCTGGAATATGAGCACTGGTTTGCCCAAGAAACATCCTATACCAGCCTTGCCAGTTAGTATAACGGTCACAGTGTAAGATCTGAGTTGATGTGTTATTCGTTGAACGCCAGTCATCATCCAGTACAGTGTAGTACTTACAGGGGTCAGCACAGTCCAGACTGCCATTAACCCTGATGCAGTCCATGCCTGAAGGACACACAGTTTGTCCACAGGCGAACTGAACAGATCGGGCAGAGGGCTCTAATCTAACACTAGAGGAAGGCTCCAGGCATTCAAAGGAGCCTGGGGTGTTTCGGCAAACCAGAGATGGTGTGCAGGGTGAGTCTGGGAGGGAGCACTCGTCAGTGTCCACACAGCCGCTTTCTGGTGACCAGTGATAACCTTGGCTACAGCAAGAAGCGTCACTGCAGAGTTTTGTGTTATAACAGGTGAGGCCATTTCCTACAAAGCCATCTTTACAGACACAGTAGAATTTGTGGTTGATGAAAGAGTCGCCTCTTTCTTGTGACTCCTGGCAGGTGGCTTCATCATGACAAGAACCACAACTGGTGACCTGTGTCCCTGTGTGAAGCATAGAAGATAGTCTGATGCAGGGTTTTGCAAATTATAGGAGCATTTCCAAGCTATTGCATATTTCCAAATTATTGATAGATATCTACCTTTCCAAGACATTACCACTATTTACCATAAGCCACTGGTCAGGACTTTGACAGGTCTTTACATGTCTGTATGTCTGTGGTATGGTTTTGTCCATGAAATAGGGTCACAGACTTTACAGGTGTGTAATTGCGATTGAAATTGAAAGTCATTGATGTGTGTGGTCCAACCCATGAGTATTGAGTACTTATGTAATATTGTGGTAGTGACTACATGGGTCATGGGTCAACATGTTGATGGGCACCGTGGCCAGTGTAAACCCATTGCAAAATGGTTTCTAGTTAAAAGCTTATATTTGCGTAATTTTTATGTATTTTCCAGGACATAATTAAAACAGAAACTGAAATGTGAGTTTTTATGTAGTCTCCTAATACTGCAGCTGTCTCAAGATGAATTATTGTTACAAAGGCATTGAACAAAGCATTGTCCAGGCTCGCAGAAATTTATTTTATTTCACTGAAAATTTCTGTGAATCTATGATTGGTTTTATATTAGAAATGTGAAATCATGTGCAAGTATGGTGAGGATGTTATAGCCCAATGAATATGCAACACTGGTAGTGCCAAATAAAATGCTTTATCTCAAATCTGCTTCTGGAGAAATTACATTTGAGGGAATCACTGAGGAAATTTAAGTCAATAAGTTCATATTTATGTGGATGTTATCTGTGTAATCCATCCCAGTGGGGCTCAGAAGGGAGAGCGTTCATCCACTAATCAGATCGGTGGTTCGATCCCTGGCCCCTACATGTCTGCATGTCAAAGAATCATTGGGCAAGATGCTGAACATCAAATTAATGCCAATTCTGTGCCATCGGCTTGTGAGTGTGCATGAATGGTTATCACTCTTGATTAGCAGGAGGCACCTCGCACGGTAGCCCTTCCACCAGAGAGCTGTGTTGTAAAGCACTTTCTAAAAAGCAATCCAGTGTTGTTGGTGCCAACAGATTTGATTTGCGTGTCATGTGTCAAAATGTCTAACCCAAGATGACAATGATAACAGATGGCTTACCTGAAGTGCTTCCCATAAAAATTGGAAAAATTAGGAGGAACAACAGACCCCCAGAGACCTCCATTTTCGACCACATCCACGACACAAAACCTGCTGAAAAAGACAAAAGAGATGTCTTAAAATCACATTTTCAGATTGTGCTGCCATGCATGAAATGTGTTGCTTTGCCAGTTTTACCTCGGAGAGAGTGTGCGGGAATGCAGGAGGAGAGCGTGAGAATTTATAGGCCCGTCTGTGTGTTCAAGAGACCAGATGAAGCAATCATTGATGAAAGGTAAAGACAGTATTGAAACAATTACATCAGAAGAGTTACTTATTAATCCAAATAACACTAAATAATGCAATTCAAGGAGAATAGCCACACACCCACCAAGACCTGAGTCAATACTGTATAAAGTTTTATGGTCCCACAATCAATCTCACGTCAGTGTAGGCATATAATGGTGACCTTGGCTTTCTTAAGTTTGCACATTCCAGTCTCACTGTGTGTACCAACTAGTCCATTTTTAACTGTTAACAGCAGTGACTGAAATGCCACAGAACACAGTGAGTTTCTGAGCACAGGGGAGAGGAGGAGAAAGTAGTTTGACCAATTAATCTTAACTTAAGGTCCAGTGACTTTTCAGAGCCGTTAATCACAGTTTTCATTTCAAATCTTACTCTAGGGTTATTTTGTCAAATAAATGTTCGAAGAAGAAGTATGGACATTCAAGTTGCACATCTGTCTCAAAAGATATCAACCGTGTGATGATCTCAACACTTGCCACCATGCATGAGTTAAACTGGCACTGGACATCTCACCTAAGCTATTATGACTATTATGACCATCTTACATTTCTGTGTTATTTATTCTATTTATTATGAATCAAACAGGTGTCTTTAAAATTAAGAGCAGCTCACTTAAACTGCATGTAACAACAGTGTCATACATTGGATGAGCTCATGTCCACTGTTTGATTTAGTGTTTTATTATCATACTGATATGTCATATCTTATCATTATTACTGGCAATGACTATCATTATGTATGTACGTACGTACGTTCGTACTTAATTTGATCTTCAATGTTGTAGTAGACTTTTATTATTGTACTATTTTTATGAGTTTATCACCCCAACACACAATTAAACTGTTTCGTCAGGACTGCATGGCACCTATTATATCATAGATCAAAGTAATGGAATAAATCAATTTTAACCTGATGACGTTGTTAGAGGAAAAGTCAGGGGGTGTCACCAATATGCTTAGAATTCATCCCACTCTTGATGTTAATGATGACAATCAAAATCAAAAGTCAAGGAAAACTCACATTTTGATTCAAATGTTTCACAACTCAGATTGGTACATGGAAATATGGGAGATTCAAAAGTGCTTGTCCTGTTGAGACACATTTTCAGTTGTTCATTATTGAGTCATGCTGTGTTTTTAACTGACATCAACTTTGACAACTCTGATTAAGAGGAAAGTGAATATTAAGATATAATGACTACATATACAGTATGTATGACGGCATCTCACGTTTTAGCAAAGTAATGCTAATAAAAGCCTAATACAGACCACAATTCAGATTAAATTACATCTAAAATAAAATAAAATAAAATATTATCATACAGAACTGATGAAAGCCCTGTTAGAGAGGTGAGTGGAACAGGAAGCCAGACAGTCCACATCTGATCAGCAACGTTTCCTGTAACAGCCTGGTGAATAAATAGTAAAACTGGGCACAGCCCAGGGATAATACATTGTCACGATGATAAAATACAGTTTCAAGTGATCCACAGTTCACACAGTTCACCCTTGTGTGTGCGTGATACGGCTCATGGTTGAGCTTTTTGACTTTAATCTTCTCTGTAATTTACAGTCAATATGACTTGTCCATTATACACTAGGTGTGGTGAAAGCGCTCTTATTATTTTTTCAAAATAATGTCGAAATTTTGACTACTTTGTGGTCTTTATCAAATGCAGGCTTGTATAGAAAATCTAATTTGTATCCTTAATGGTTTGATAAAAGCAACAGATTTTTGCAGTGCCTGTGAAAAGAATGCACTGTTGTGAATGTTTTACAACACTGAATCAAAGATTTAAAGAGGTTTCTAATTTAATTACAAATATAATGCAAATACAGCCTCATGACTGTAGGTTGTCTGAAGTTGCTTTTCAGTATGAAAATACTGCAAATAGCTTTTCTCACTCACTGTTTATGCATAGATTATATCATACATAGATTGGATTTGTGGTTTGTCATGTGGAAACACCAGAAATGTCTTTTTTGACACTCATGCTGATCATGGAAGAATCAGTCTTAATATGTGGCGTAAGAGATCTGCTATGATTTTTGTAAATGGACTTTGTGCATTTGTTTTGTTGAAGACACTACTGCAGCTATTCCCCTTGGGAACATGGATTTGTATAGTACATGTGTATTATATATTTGACAACCTGACAAATTAGATGTTGATATACTTCCTGTACAATATGTGACTTCATTACAAAACAAACATTTCTGCATGCACAAACACACAAACACATGCATACATATAAAATGTAAACTTTTATTCAGTAAAAGTCCTTGTATAGATGTGGTGACTTTGATTAATAATGTAATTCAATCAAGTGTCAAACAATCAAGTGTTGTTGTGATGAATCAATTAAAACATCATCAATTGGTAACATTTCTTTACCAATATAAAAATAAGAGAAATCAATCACCTTGCCTTTCCTTTTACATGGATAAATAAAATGACTCATAACAATTGGTGGCATTTGTCAGCTTTGCTCTATTCTATTCATCATCATACGCCTGTCTTCCCTGTTCTTAATCTGTGAACTCAGATTTGGTCTTTGGAAGCTCACCTACCACCTTCAGAATAAAAGAGAGGGAGACCTCTGTTAGTAAAAAATCTACATATTTCAGTAATATTATTTCTCCCATTATCTCCTCAATCATACAAAATGCATAATGTCCCTCAACAGCATAAAAAACATAGTCTTAGACTTCTGGTCCCACATTGTTTCGCAATGGTAATATAGTGTTGTAATCTCAGACCTTCCACAATCATTTCCAGTCATTCCAGTTCCAGTTTAGCAGGTAGAAAGTTCAGCTCAACACTTTCATTTTGAGAGACATCACTCGACCACTGGCAGCCGCCATACACCAAACAGACGGGACGTCAGTTTTTGGAGGTAGTTCATCACTTTTCAACTTCATAACAGCCCCATAATCCCCGGTCAGAAATGCCAGTCAGAATCAGTAGTGATTAACGAGTTTCCTGACTCCATCTGCAGCGCTGCCTCCACACTGTCTGCGTACCTGAGGCCCTGCAGGTCAGCTGCTTCCAGAACCTTCAGAACAGAGGGCTACAGGTGGGAGGAAGGCAGAGACGGAGTGGGTGAGAAAAACAGGACAAAACACAGGGAAGAATATACATTTTTGCTTTGTTGTGCACAGAGTCCATGTATTATTATCCTTAATCCAATCATGTGTTCACAAAGTGGTGAACCTCGCTCCATCCTCACTTGTGAACGACTGAGCCTTTCCAGGACACCCCTTTCATACTCAATCATGATACTATCACCTGTTACCAATCAACCTGTTTACCTGTGGAATGATCCAAACAGGTGTTTCTGGAACATTAAACAACTTCCCCAGTCTTTAGTTGCTCCTGTCCCAACTTGTTTAAAACATGTTGTTGCATCAAACTCAGAATAAGCAGATATTTACAAAAATCACTGAAGTTGATGAGGTCAAACATTCAGTATATTGTCTTTGTTCTGTTTTCAACTGAGTATATGTCACATTTGATCCAACTGTTTGATTTTCTGTTCTACAGTGTCCCAAGCCCCCAAGTGGGGGTTACAAGAGATGAATTCTGACCTCAAACAAAAATCTCAGTGAACAACAGCACTCTTGTTGGAAGAAAAGCTTTAATTAAACTCTGTGAGGTAGAAAGAGAAAGTCATACCTGCAATCTGGAAAAGACCAGTTGCACTTCTCGCAGTTTGAACTGCCTCAGCAGGTCCCTGAGCTCGCTGACCACGGAGTAATCTATGATGCTGACATGGTGGCAATCCAGAACCACTGACCGAGGAGGAGACGCTGGCAGAGAGACGTTAAGGGGAGAGTAAGTGAGAGGAAAAACTGAAAGACAGGAGGTGGTTACTGTTTCATGCGTGTTCTTTAAGCAGACAGACAAATCTTACCCTGCAGAGCCTGAGTGTGTATGATGTGGCTGAGGTACTCTGTGGCAGGAAAGCTGAGTCCACTGCCCAACTTCATCACCAACATACCGTGATCAGACACCTGCACACGACAGGCGCACACCCCCAACACAGCTTTTACCCTCGCACCGTAAAAACATCATGACATCCAACAAACGACGGCAGCTCTTTGGTCTTTTTGTTTCCCACAGTTTTCCTCAAACTTTTTATCTTATGCCAAGATAAGACTTTATTGATCCCGGAGAAATTCACTTGTTACAATGGCATGAATAGAACAAATAGACAATAAAAGGATACAACATAAAGTCCGCTATAGAGACATAACCGCTATAGCAGACTTTATAGTAGCCGTTCTTCAAAAGGACAGCTGAGTTTTACGGTGGAACTTGTGAATTCTTGGACTTGACAGAAGAAGAGCAAGGTCGTGTAACATACATTCAGTCTGCAAAACATGTCCTCATGATCAGAGATTTCTGGCTACTGAAGCCATCATCAAACTGTGGGCTGTGTTCAAGAGGATGACAACAAGCAGCACTCTATTTTTTAATTCAACTCCACGTTGGCAGGTGAGTGGTAGATTCAATCATCTGGATGCATGAAACCAGAAACAATGCTTCTAACACAGCAACTGACCATTGTGCCTTTACAGAAAACAAGCAGAGCACAAGCGTTTGTGTGCTGGCATTGAAAGGCTAAATGTGTTTCACAGTTGACTCTCACACACACAGTCCTGTACAGAATATTATGGTACCTTTATCTGTGGTCTTGCTATGTTGTACAGGAGCAGGGCTCCAGATACAGCTACACCTCCTACGATGCCGTACTGCACCTGCCAGAAACTCATCAGGAATGTCACAACAAAAGGCAGCAGGTCCAGCTCTGCGGAAGATACACGAGCAGGTGACCACACTCAAACAAACTACTACATGTGAGACACACATCGGAGTCAAAAACTGAGCTGACACCTACTGCGTATCCTCCACATGTTAGCCACTACACGGTAATCCACCATGGGAGCGACCGCGCAGATGATAACGGCAGCCAGAGAAGCTTTGGGGATGTAGTAGAAGGCCGGCATGAGGAACGCCAGGGAAAGCAACACTATCACACCTGCAAGAAGACACAGCAGAAAGACAGAAAAAGCATCAGCTATCTATGTGATGTTTAACTGAAAAGGGAAAATATGCAAACCTGTCAACAGATTACTATATTGTGTTATTTTGATAAACACAGAACTTTTGTTTTATCGTTTCTGTCATCCCTTAGAGCAAGAGTATGTTGGTGGAGAGTGGGTAAAGTCAGATTAATATGAATCTTAAGCTGTTTATGTCCACATGCTGGATGTTGTCATGTCTTTGGTGTTTCCTTTAACACTTCTACCTTTGACCTCCATGGCAACACTTCTCAACAGAGGAGACAGATTGGAAAGATGAAAGAAATGAAAGTAAAGGGAGAATATCTGATACCACAGACCACCACAAGAGGGCAGAAGAGATAGAGAAAAGTGGAAGGGTCAGGACTCACTGGTGATGATCCCTCCAGCTGGAGTGCAAACACCCGTCTGACTGTTCACCGCTGTCCTGGATGTGAGGAGAAAACATGACACTGTAAATATCTGAGCTCTCTCTCACATGCACACACACACGCACGCATGCACGCACGCACGCACGCACGCGCACACACACACACACACACACACACACACACACACACACACACACACACACACACACACACACACACACACACACACACACACACACACACATACATACACACACACACACACACCTCCCAAAGCTGCCAGTGACCGGGTAGGCAGACACAAAGGAACCCATGATGTTCGTCACGCCGATTGCCAGCAGCTCCTGGTTGGCATCAATTCTGTAGCTGTTCTGACTGGCTGAGGAGAAACAGGAAGTTAAAAACAGTTAACAGTCTGATGAAACACTCACTCTTTTGCTGCCTTGAGTATTTAATGCTGGTATAATGTAACGTTCATTCATTCATTCAACCTTTATTTTAACTTGGAAAATACATTGAGGTAGAGACCTCATTTACAATGTAGGCGAGTCAAACAATAAAAACAAAAGCACTTAGACATGGAAAAAGCCAAAGACATAAAACTTACATAAAAATGAGTAAGAGGAAAAAGCAATAAAAGCCATAGAAGAAGGACCCATTGGAAATAAATAAGATAAATAAAAGCAACAACAATGAGTAAAAACAGTAAAAATGCAAACCATTAATCAAGTAAAACTGGAGCACCTAGAAGCAAAGTATGAACCAATTAAGGATTTAAATTGCCCTATGGATAAAAAAGTGGAAAGCTTTAAATGGCTCTGCATGTTGTTCGTGCAATATGAAAAACTGGATTTTCCAAGTTCAGTAAAAACAGATAGCACCTGCAGCATGATCCAATCACTGGACCGAGTATGATAAGAACCCACATTGAAAGAGAGCATTGAACTAATGTAGGAAGGTAAAAGACCCATAAGAGCTTTATAAATAAATAAAACCCGGTGTCTTTCCCGTCTTACACTGAGAGAGGGCCACCCAACCTTAGTATACAGGTCACAGTGATGGGTGTCATAACTATCTCCAGTGATGAATCTCAAGGCCGAGTGATAAACAGAGTCCAAGGGCTTCAGAGTGGCAGCAGAGGCATGCATGTATAAAACACGTCACGTGACACGTCTTAGAAACAGTTTACATAAAATCTGTATGTGACAACGGAGCTGAAAGGTCTACAGCCACGTGAGCAGCTCTGTGAGGCTGCACTCCAGCACAGTGGTGCTTTCAGCAAAATGATGAATGAATGAGTGACAATGATGACATGCTGATATGTTTACCATGATAGATTAGCACATCATCATGCTAACATTTTAGAAATCTAACAAAGTCCAACTGAGGCTGATGAGAATGTCATTAGTTTTGCAGGTATCTTGTCATAAAGCAATTGAATAAATTACAATTTTGGCCTGATGGTGGCACCAGAAGGAAAATGAATGGATCACCAATGTTATTACAATTCATCCAAAGGGGGCATGAATGTGTGTACAAAGCTTCATGTACAAAGCCCTCCAGTAGCTGCAGAGATATTTCAGTCTGAACCAAAGTGATGGACTGACCGACCTGCACTGACGTTGCCATCTTTAGAGTCATGCTGCTCGTGTGGCTAAAAACACTTACCAAAAGCTTTAGCTATAGCGACGCTCTCCAACAGACCCATGAAGGGAATCACAGCAAGCCCTCCTCCAAAGTCCTGCACAAAACACACAGAGAAGAGGCGGACAGGCAATCAGCTCCTCTTGCTTCAAGCTGGAAACATTTTGGGAAGTGAAAGTTGCAACTCCAGCATTTAGCACAAAGAATCCCTGCCTTCACCATGCAGCCCCTTCGTCTCCCTCCTCCTCACCTCTACAATCTCTCCAAAGGAGACAATGGTGCCGTTGGCTGTGGTGTCCGAGGTGGGTGGAGGCCTGAATGGCGGGAGCCCCTGGGAAGTTTTCCCAGTGATGGTAAACACGTGATGGCCGTAAGCATCCCAGGAAAATGCTACTAAGGATGCAGCCACGACCACCAGAGCGTTACGCACTGACCAAGACAGGGAGGAAGAAAATGGAGGAAAGAGGAAGGTTGTAGAAAAGTGGGTCTAAAAAGTAGTGCAGACTGTAAAATTCAGATTTATACACTTTCACACTAATCAGTGTACAGCATGTGACATATAACCACACACACACACACACACACACACACACACACACACACACACACACACACACACACACACACACACACACACACACACACACACACACACACACACACACACACACACACACACACACACACACACACACACACACACACACAGGTACTGACTGGTAGCAACAGTCCACACTAGTTTCCTGGCAGCTCTGGAGAAGTTGGAGTAGGGAGCGTCGTCAGAGCCCAGACTCGTCTTCATACACAACAACATGACCAGCAGAGCGATACAGAGCAGACCCAGCACCACATCACCGATCCTGGCCTCTGGGACCTTGTGGAAGGTGTAGTAAACCTCCAGGAAGAACTCGTGGGGAACACCCTGAAGTCCCAGAATATTCTAGAAGTAGAAACAACAGGACTGTCATCAGATGAAACCACAGACACACAAGAGGTCTGATCTGATCTGGCCAAGGTATCAACATAGTGCCTTTCACAAACGTCACAAAACTCCACTTAAAGTGAACCTATGTGACTTTGCTGGACAGAGGTCACAAGCAACGGAGACAAGATAAAGATAAAAGCTAAATGAAAAGAAAAGCCTGAAAACTGAATCAGTACTATCCACTGTACAGAAATGGCTCTAATGTTTGCCAACATTAGTCACCATGCACTGCTCGTCATGCCAGACCAAGCAAGGCTGAAGCCCCTTTGTGTATGCGACTGAAAAGGGTGTGTTAAGAGCAAGAATGTGTTATTCCTTCTTTCAAATGTTATGTAAGTTCACTTGAAATACTAGAAATGACAAATCCACCCCTCATCAATATTTGAAAGTTTGAAAAAACACGTATCAGCCGTTTCTTTTTTACACAAAGAAGTGAGATTGCGCTCCGTGTCGGACTAACGATCTAATAGAGACACTGTGTCCTCAAACATTTGCTGTTTCTGTTCTGCTGTTTGCTTTTACTTATATGCCAAAGTGTTGATGTTGGTCCATAATATTGTCCTGGTCAATGATTTGAAAAAGCTTCAGGACCTGTCATTTCTAACAATACATGATTATTATTACATGATTATTCCAGAGATTTTCTTTGCTTGGTTCTTTGTGTGTGCAACCACTCGCTGTTTTCAATGTGCATATTATTAGTTTTAGATGTGAAGCGATAACACTGTGTATAACTTTGAAAAGTGGAAGTGGAGTCACTGTTGAGCACGATCATAAGGTAATGAGGGTGTGTGTGTGTGTGTGTGTGTGTGTGTGTGTGTGTGTGTGTGTGACCACTGTGTGCATGTGGTTAACTCTCACCTTGACCTGGCCAAAGCCAATGGTTACCGCAGCAGCACAAGTGAAGCCTTTTATTACAGGAAAAGAGATGAAGTCCAGCAGGAAGCCTGCAGAGGATGCAAAGTAACGAATGACGTCCAGAATCATGAAATGTAATTTGAACAATAAACGCATGGTTGAGAACCACAGAGTTCACAGAACTTGTGTGTGGTTACACAGAGGAAGTCGTAGATGTGGTGGCAGGAAGTGGTTCCTCTGCACTCACAAACCAATGTCCTGTTTCTTCACAGTCTTTAAGTTTTGTAACTTTGAACATGACTCCCTTTCCTAAACAACCCCAATCATTGTAACATTAAAATATCACTGCTACCGGTTAAAACAAAGTGTCACATTGTGAATAAAAAGTATTTCTTGCTAAAAATGCCTTCTGTAAGTTCACCCGCAATCACCAAACATCACGAGCAAATTAAGAAATCCACCACAACTGCTGTCACAAGGTTTCCACATGACCTCAGCGGCTCTCCTCTCACCCAGTCTCAGTAATGCCATTACAGCCTGGATGAGTCCACAGAGGAGGCTGAGCAGCACGGCTCGGTGTGGCTGCCCCCCCACCACCGAGAAGCACAGGAGGGACATGATGGCCGTGGGACCCAGTGTCACATCCTTAGAGGTCCCCAGGAGGGTGTAAACGAACCCCCCCATGAAGGCAGAGTAGAGGCCGTACTGTGGAGAGAAACGCTTCAGATCAATTGATGAAGAGAGCTGCAACTAATGATTACTGTCATCACAGATTAAAGTCCCCCTCCACTCAAAATATGTTTCTTCTTTCATTTGGATGATTTCAGTGTGCCGAGTCTGTTTCACACTCTCAATTTGCAGTGATCTAAGACAGACGATACGCAGCAAGTCCTCACATTGGATCAATAAATAAAGATGATCTCTAAGTGAAAGCTAAAGCATTATCAGAATGATAGAAGATGTTGTTGATCAGTGACCTCCTGACTTCAACTCTCCGCAGTCAAAAACATGGAGGAGATGCACGCTAGCAGACGAGCAACCACTTAGTGGAAGCTAATAGTGATTCAAATAAAGAACGAAGGAAAGAGTTGAATCCAAAAGACAAACATTCACAGATAAACCCAGCTGGGATTCACCTGCACGGGAAGGCCGGCTACTTCAGCATAAGCCAGCGCCTGCGGTACAGTGGTGAGGCCGACGGTGAGGCCAGCCAGCAGGTCCATCTGAAGCCACTGCAGCTTGTACCTGGGCAGCCAGGAGAGGACGGGCAGCCAGGCCTTCAGGGTGCTGTAGGAGCAGCAGCCCCGTCGCAGCAGAGGCTGCTCCATCGCTCAGAGATTAGAGGAGAGGAGGGAGAACCTGGAGAGGAAGATCACAGTGGAAATGATGAAGAGACAGCAGAGCGTGCACACAGGAAAAATGGTGTTCTGTATATTCAAAAGTGTGCATGAGCAGGCTGATTCCAGAATAAAAGCTGCTTACACAAAGCGATTAAGTTTCCTCCTCTGCTTTAAATGTCACTCATTGGCTTTTGCAAAGTGCTGCTTGTTTCCTGTTGTGGCTTTGCTTTGCCTCGTCTTTGCCTGCAGGCCCAGCAGTCAGTGTCTGTGCACACGCACGTGTCAGTGTGTCCGTGCGTTTCTCTGGACAAACACACAGCACGTCAATGAAAGTGCACGCCATGTCGTCAGATGCATGCTGTGACCTGTGCGTCACGGAGAGGAACAACAAAAGGTCATCAGTTAGGAAGCTTGGAAGCTGCGAGGTCACACAGATGAGAACCACTGACGACACATCACTGGTTCTTCAGTATTTTAACACCTGCGGACAGATGGAGCTGTGGAATCATATGATAGTCACGTGACAGCTCAGCGCTGCACACCTGCCTCTGTCCTGCGACAACAGCCAGCACCTATTCTCCACCATCAGCTCATAGTCAGACATCTCCCTGACAAAGACACATCCACTCACACATTCCTCGGTGTTAGGTGAGTTACCGGCAGACATCCGACAGTGTGACATTTATTTATCTCCCATTGTGTCCAAGAATGCGTTCATGTCATGTCGGCTAGAACATTCATCTGACATTGACTGGTACTGACAGAATAAAGTGCAACGACACAACAGAACAGAATAGACAATGCTGCACAACATAACAGAATGGAACAGAAAAAAAACAGAAATAAGAGCAGAGAACGAGACAGAAAAGCAGCAGAAGAGAAGAGAAAGTCTCACCCATCCTCGCGTCTTCTTCTCGGTCACCATTCACTGCTTCTCCTGGGCTTTTCGCCTCTTTTTCTGTTGTTCCTTTTACTAAAACCACTTCTCAAAATCTGTCATTTCGCTGATGAAGCGCGAGGCACAAGTTCCTGTTGTCTCTGCTCACGTGACCTCTACCATGTGACTACGGATGGGCGGGGCTTAAGTTGTTTGCGGAAGACCCGAAGCTCCACTTATCATTTTATGCGTTCATTTTGAGGAGTCCATTTATTTTACTCACCGGATGTAATTGTGTTGGACCCACATGAAATGCTTCACAGCAAACACAGCAGACTGTGAGAGTGCGCGGCAGAGGATTTGGGGTAAAGTGAAGAGAGCTGATCACCATCATCATGCTGCTTGAGTTGTTCTTTCTTATTTTGGCATCATGTCGCATCGGAGAGTCAAAGAGGAGAAACGTCCTTCTGATCATTGGTGAGTGAACTGCAACAACAAGTCGGCGCCTGGCTAAACCTGCAATAAATCCTGACACAGAGAGCTGTTTCTGTCCTTCAGCCTCACCTCACTGACATGAGAGGGGGACAAAATAACAGAAACATCCATTACAGTTCAACAGCACCACAAACTACATCACAGCCGTCCTGAAGGTTGCATTTATTTAAGATTTATGTATTTAATTGAACATAGGTCTGCAGAATATGTCTTCGTGGCCATGCGTAGAGCACATGATTTCCTATCTAATGCTTTTTACAAACTTTGTGCAGGCAGACAAACCAACCACCAGCCCAGTCTTACTAATGTGGAGAGCTGCTTATCTCTCGTCATTCTCTCTTTTTAATATGCAGCATAAGAGCTAAGAAACTTGTCTTTCCCCTCGTGCAGCTGATGATGCAGGTTTTGAGACGGAGGTGTACAACAACTCTGTGGTCCACACCCCCCACCTGCGCTCTCTGGCCCAGCGCAGCCTGGTGTTCAGCAACGCCTTCACCTCCGTCAGCAGCTGCTCCCCCAGCCGCTCCACCATCCTCACCGGCCTGCCGCAGGTAAACACACACACACACGCACGCACGCACACACACACACACACACACACACACACACACACACACACACACACACACACACACACACACACACACACACACACACACGCACACACACACACACACACGCACACACACACACAGATGGATGGCTCTCATTTGTGCACGGGCTCACAGTCTGTTTGATCTGTGTTTTCAGCACCAGAACGGCATGTACGGCCTTCATCAGGGTGTTCATCACTTCAACTCGTTTGAAGGAGTTCAAAGCCTGCCGCTGCTCCTCGGAGAGGCCAACATACACACAGGTCAGAACAGAGACCAGAGGGATGCACTGCAGACTTATGGGTTAGCGAGGGTCGCTGAGCTGAAAATCAGTTTTTCTAACATCACAAACTTGACTACATCGCCATGGTAACTGATGCTGCACACCTAATGTGCTCAGGAGGAGGTTATGCTCAGAGTTTGGGATTGAAACCAGTAAGAAAGGCTCCACTCTTTCTTTTCCTGATGACCTTCTCTATTAGAGATATGGCTGAGGGAACACATTATATGTGTAAACCATATGTGGAGCCAACGTGCACCCAGTTGGTGGTGTAGAAAATCTTTTTTTCCGTTTGCTTCATATCGACACAATTTTTACGCAGCATATTTTCCGTGAACTAAATGAAAAATGGTGAAGGCACAGTGTCGGAGATAGTATTCAATCAATGAAATTAATTTAACTTTTATTCAACCAAAAACTAAAGTGAGTCCACGTATCATTCATAAGAGGACCTGAAGGCAATACCTGTGTGTAATATTTAAATATGCTGTATTAAATTTAAAGTTTAAAAGTGCAGTTTTCATTCCAGAAATAAACATTAAGCACTGAGAGTGCTAAAATAAATATTAACTTAGACATTTACACATCAGTAACTCTGCCAGCCTTCCTCTCAGCGTAATATGTTTTTATATTCTCCATAGCTCTCCATCATAACAACCTGTTCTTGACTGAAGCGGATGGAGAAAGCCAGGCTACGTCGAACTTGTTTCATAGTACCCCCCTCAGTTTATTTCAAGTGCACTCTCACACACACTCTTGTTTCTTATCACCTTTCCTTCCCCTCTGTTTTTTTTTTTACTTTCTCTTGCTCACAGGTATAATTGGGAAGAAGCATGTCGGTCCTGGATCTGTATACCCTTTTGATTTTGCCTACACTGAGGAGAACAGCTCTGTCCTCCAGGTGGGGAGGAACATCACTCGCATCAAACTCCTGGTCCGCAAGTTTTTCCAGACCCATAAGGAGGAAGCCTTTGGACGAAGGCAAAAGAAAGACGAGAAGAAGGACGATATAAAGGACGAGGAGAGGCCGTTTTTACTTTATGTTGCCTTCCACGACACTCACCGCTGTGGACACTCGCAGCCCCAGTACGGAGCGTTCTGCGAGAAGTTTGGGAATGGTGAAATGGGGATGGGTAGAATACCTGACTGGACACCCGAATATTACACGCCGGAGCAGGTGAAGGTCAGTGATATAAAGATTTCAAGTTTTCATATGGTGAAAGAAATTACTTTCTCATTGGAAAACAAGATGAGCTGTTGTAAAATGACTTTTGTATTATATAAATTGATATTTAAAAACACTTTTGCATATTTTTATTTCAGCCAATCATAAGAAACGCTGATGTTAAACTTTACGACATTTGCAACATAATAACAAATTGTAAGATTTTTCCTTATTGATAATTGTAATGAAATACATCTGAAAGACACCCAGTTTGAGCTGTGAATCAAATCACAGCGCCTCTAATACGTATTAATCTGACCTGTCCTCATTTTGTGTACTTCAGGTTCCTGCCTTTGTGCCGGACACACCTGCAGCTCGGGCTGACTTGGCAGCACAGTACACCACGGTGAGCAGGCTGGACCAAGGTGTGTAACAACGGCTACACATGCACAAAAAAGGAGGGTGCAGAGAAGCCATTCTTGTAAAACGCTCAGCTATGATGGTGTAAATCTCCTCTGCAGGTATTGGTTTGGTTCTTCAGGAGCTCAAGGACGCTGGTTATGAGAACGACACTCTGGTCATCTACAGCTCTGATAACGGCATCCCCTTCCCGAATGGCAGAACCAACCTGTATCACTCCGGGACGGCGGAGCCGATGCTGGTGTCCTCTCCAGAGCACAGACAGCGATGGGGAGACACCAGCCAGGCCTACGTCAGCCTGCTGGGTGAGAGATGGGTGGCAGAAAGAGGCTGGGAAGGCTTTTCTTTGTTTCAAATATACACCATAAAGTTTCACAGCGGGAGCAGTGTCCATAGCAGCAGCTTGTGGCTCCTTAAAATGACACAATAAATGCTTCTGTCTAGCCCTCATCACAGGTCATTGCCTCAGCGAGGAAGGAGTTGGGAGCAGTTCAACCAAAAAGCGATTTTTCTCATTCTCAAATACTTTGATTTCAAGGATTTTCACTGGCTAAAAAGTTTTTAAAATCTCAGGAACAGTCAACATAATTTTGTGTGACAGAAATAGTCATTAATCATCTTGTTACTGCTTTGGTCAGTGTGTTTATCTGATGTGCTCCATCGGCCACAAGAGGGAGACTTATCAATGATGCATGAGCAGCGGATGGAAAAGACAAAGTGAAGGGTGTGAATTAACTGCAGCTCTGAAACTAACAGCAATTAAACAACAGTAACGACAAATAGTAGAAACAGCTGTGATACACGTCTGCAGTACATAGTTACAACACATTGAATACAACGTTACTGTGGCAAGTATTCAAGCACAGAACTAGTAAGAGTGATGAAGATGAAGTGTGTGAGGCATTAACAGAAATGTGAAAACCTGTGAAAACCATGTATCTCCATAATGTCAACCTTTTGTGAGATAAGAGAAACACCCCTGTTTTTAGCTTTGGTGCTTTTTTAAGATGCTCCAGTGGGTTTTTAAATGATTTATTTTTCTTGAAAAAGTAGATTTTTCTCAACCCATAGAGGAACACTTTGATCCTTCAACTCAGCTGAAAAATACAAAATCTACAAATTTCTATAATCATGGTTTTCATTTGACAGTGACTTGTAAATATGAAGATGTCCCTCTGTTCACAAACTACTGGAAACGTTGTTCTAATTATGAGCATGTGTGCAGTATTTAAGACTTACTATAATTGATACGAATGAATACTAACATTAAATTGAAATGAAACATTTTGTGTCAGATTAGTAGTAGTTTGTTATATTTTCTCAGTCTTTTCCTCCTTTTCTCCTCCTCTTTTATGGCAGACATCACTCCCACCATTCTGGACTGGTTCTCTGTTCCCTACCCGTCCTACAGCCTCCCCAGCAGCCCCGCCGCCCTGGTCCACCTCACCGGTCGCTCCTTACTGCCCGCTCTGGTCACTGAGCCCAGCAGCTGGCACACAGTCTACGCCAGCCAGTCCCTCCACGAGGTCTGGGAGCTTTCAGACAGGCCTTCATCGCCACTGACCGTCAGACACAGACTTTCATGAAGGAACCAAACACAAGGCCCTGACTGCCCGACTTTCATTTTGATTGCAGGTCACCATGTACTACCCAACCCGCTCTGTCCACCAGGGGGCGTACCACCTTCTCCACAACCTACACTACCGCATGCCCTTCCCCATCGACCAGGACCTGTACGTGTCCCCCACCTTCCAGGACCTGCTGAACCGCACCCGCCTGAGTGAGCCCACACACTGGTTCAAGAGCCTGGAGCAGTATTACTACAGAGAGCGCTGGGAGCTGTACGACACCAGGTGTGTTCCAGCTGCTGACGCTCACGTTGTTCAGTGTTCAGCATGTTTCAGCTCAGGAGAAGAAATGATGCACAGATAAATATCAGAGCAGAGTTATCACAACATTATTAATATTGTCAATATATTCAATTATTTACTATTTGATGTCCTTAATTATGTAATATGTGACTAGAAATGCCTGAAATTCATAGGAACACTTAAAATCTTGTTTTTGAACTGAAACACTAATAAAAAGATAAAAGGGGGCTAGAACTGCTTCCAGACATCATGTTTAAATCCTGAATTAGCTTTGAAAGGCCGTTAAACTTTCGAGTTGAACCAGATTTTAAACCATCGTCAGTCATCACAGTCACAGTCAGGAAGATTTCTTTATCATTCAGGTTGAAAGGCTTGCTTGTGGTTTTCTCTGGACTGTTCAGAGCTGTAGCTTCCACTGAGGAGTCTTAGGCTGATTAGACTCTGATAGACTCTTTATATTTAAAAGCAACAAAATAAATAAATATGTATAAGCTTTATTTTATTGTCAGTGGTTTACTGTTCATTTTCTAGCAAGTTTCCTGGAAAGAAATTTGGATACCTATGATATGGAACATGGAGACGTCAGTGCTTGTGAAATCTTGGCTCTGGCACTGAGTGTGTTCTGATGTTTGAATTGGAACAAATGCTTCACCAACACAGGGCGGACCCTCTGGAAAGCAGGAACCTGGCGTCAGACCCGTCCTACAGCAGCGTGCTGCAGAGCCTGAGGCAGAGTCTGCAGAAGTGGCAGTGGCAGACAGGGGACCCCTGGGTCTGTGGACCTGACTACGTCCTGGAGGACAAACTAGAGCCACACTGCAGACCCCTCTACAATGGACTCTAATGGTACTTTTACTCATCTTGATTGACATGAGGTCCACATACATGAACACATTTCTCTGATAAAATAAATGACATTTATTTGTATTTTTGTATGAGATTGTTGCTTTTAGTGCTTTAAAATAAACTGAACTTGAATCACCTTGATTTCTAACTTTGTTTCCGGTATAGTATCCTTCTTCTTTATGTTAGCAGATAATTTCATCATTCATGTGAGTGGTCCGTCTTATCTCTTTCTATACATTTAAAGGTACATTTCCCATCATCCAGACCTCCTCATAAACCTGTTTCACAGAGAGGCAATGTGGTTACACACTGTTTTGTTATTATTTAATTGAAACAAATGTAGAAATGGACCCATCTTTGCTTTAGTCAAATCACTGTTGTTGTTGTCCTGCTGATCTGCGGTTTACAGTTTATGACGCATGACCGGTGAGGTCAACGAATCAATCAGGAAAAGGGTTTTATTGATTCCTCAGAGCTCCACTTTGAAGTAAGACTGATTTGCAGTCGTCCATGTAGACGGCTTTTGGAACAATTTGGATCAGTCGATAAGTTACTTGTGTTTATTGATCTGCTTTAGTAGTTTTCCTTTACTCCTAATCTGTCCATTTTCACTCGTGTTTTGAAGCCATGCACACAGATTCTGCTTAGTTGTACACCTTCTGCCACATTCAGTGAGTAAGCGCTGACAATTGCATGGCTTTCATGCATTTCATGTGTGCTTTTCCTGACAAACTGAATCCAAATCTCTTCGTTTTATCAGCTGACTTTTTGGTGTCAGACTAGAAGTTGTTTTGGTGAAGTTGTTTTTTTTATGTTGGAGATGTTTTTAGACAGTCAGGAATTTTTTAATCTAAATGTCAAATTAGTGAAACACAGAAGCAGCTCCTCATGAACTCATAAGCTATCTGGATGCTTTGAGTTTTGACCACTTATGACTGTGTCTAATCTGATCTGCTGATGTTAATCCATTTCACTTTTACCTCTACAAGCGTCAGAAGGGCTGACGTCCCTATACATCTCCAACCCCCTCATACTGTATACCACACACACACACACACACACACACACACACACACACACACACACACACCGGATAATCATCCACCCACCTCAATTTTGATTTGACGAACGTCCGGGGTCACGATAACGTCGCCCAGTCAGCCTATATAAGCAACAGAAAGTTTTCCAAACACCCAGAGAAACGTGAAGTCAGCCTCTGACCGAGAACAGACGACAAACGCGCCGCTTTCCTCTGCCTACAAAGTTCCAGCACGGTTCCCGACATGGAGAGGTCAGTCAGGTTTGCCGTGGTGTGCGTTGCAGTGTCTCTGCTCATCTCCTGCCATCCAGTCGAAGCCTGGTACAAGCAGTCAACCGGGCCCAGTTACTACTCGGTGGGTCGCGCCTCCGGTTTGCTGTCCGGTATCAGGAGGTCGCCGTACGTCCGGAGGTCCGAGTCCGAAGACACGCTGATGGAGAGCGGGGAGACAGCAGGTAACAACGTGATTCCAGAGACTAACAAGCAGATCTCCATCCTCAAAAGCATGGTGAGTACAGTTAAGATCCTACAAACTTTATTCCTGTTTGAGGGGCTTCTGTTTCTTTTGTTACACCGAGGATGAAATGGAGAGACGCGCGTAAAAGTTGCTTTCCTTTCAGCATCATAACAGCATTACTTAAATATTTAAAGTTAGAAAGGTTTTAAAGAAACAAACCTCACTCAGAAGTTAGACAGCAGTTTTGTTTTGCTTTCTTAAAGACAACGAAATAAACAGCTGAGATCAAAAATGGCGTAAGTTTAATAAATCATGCGTAAAGGCGCAAAGCGCTGCACGTCAAAGCGCAGCAGCAGCATTGACAGATAATGACAGAGTTAACAGTTAAACTAAAGAAAATATCGACATTGTAATCATCTACAGAAAACGCCAAAAATGTAGAAAGAAATGAAAATATGGGATTTGTCCAATAGGTTACTGATCCAATTGTCTGCTGTTATTCCTACGCTCACGCCGTGCAGGCCATCTGCGTCAAGGACATCTCTCCCAACCTGAGGAGCTGCGAGCTGCTGCGGGACGGGACGGGCACCTTCCAGTGCAAGGCGGACGTCTTCCTCACCCTGGACTCCCTGGACTGCCTGTCCGCGTGAGTCCCGGTCAGACCGGCAGAGACAGTCCTGGTCCTCCATCGAGCCCCGGGAGCGCTTCTCTGGAAACGAAAAGTGAAGGAAAGGAATGAGGGATGGATGAGTGTGTGAGGGTTGGGGGAAGGTGCGCAAAGGAAAACCCGATCATTGTCGGTGATGGAGCGCCGCAGACTCTGAATGTTCTCTTATTTAAAACAACACATTGTTCAGTTTTTGCTTTGGTTGCATAGACAAGAATATTAAAGAAAAAAAAGAAAAAAATAGTATGAGAGATGTTAGTTGAAACCATCTTCTTTCCAGATGACTTCCCACCTTTACTGTTTTACCCTGACATGTACCCGCCGTTGCCAACGTGTATTAAATGTCCAGAAAGTTGACTGCAGAGCAGATTTCCTGGAAAGTACTTTTTATTTATTTTATCTATTAAAATGAACAAACACTGGTAACCTGTTGTGTGGCTTAACTATGTCTTTAAATATTCAACTTGTGGGGGAAACATAAGTGATCCAGATACTTTTATGCATTTACATTAAAAGAAAACTGAAATATGATGTCACATTAAGGCTGTCAGTCTGTTACATTTATTTTGTATTGCAGTTTCAGTACAATACAAAGCACAAACCATAAAATAAGAACATGGTGTATAAGGCTTAAACTAAAGATACAATATGAAATACAAAGGATTATTCTGAGAGTGGAAAAAAAGGAAAAATACACAGAAATTTCACACATTTAAATTACAGTACACAACAGCAAAAGCACTTCATCATAAGGCACTTGGGGGTGTTTTTCTCTTTTCTTTCACCTTCAGTATCCATATCAGTCATTACCATATCTTGTTTATTACGAGAGTCAGAGAGGAGCTGGTGATAACACAGTCAGTTGCTCAGGGGAGCCTTCGAAACAGTCAGACCCCAGCAGAGTCAATGCCACACAAATTACATGTTGGAAGCATCATCCTGGTTGACAAATCAGGGTTTATGAGTGTGTGTCAGATACTGGAGCAACAATCATCAGAGGTGAGAGGAAGGAAATTAAACACAAGTTAGAGGCTTCGGGGATGTTTCTTTCGATTCACCTTTCCTCATAGCTAATACTACATTTTCCCAGCATCGTGGCTGACTGGTAAGAGTCAGGGGCCCGAGCGAGGACACACATTAAAATGAACGCAGTGTGTGTGTGATTTCAGCTCAGGATGAGTAAACAAAAAGTGGGGTGATTTTACAGTGATCACCAGCTCATTAGGAGGGTGTGACGCACGGGATGTGCACAGCGGAGAAACAGTGATTGATGAGCGGAAAACACAGGATGGTATGCACGAGTGAACCCAGCGCCGAGGAAGCAACGAACAAACAGTAAATCCTCGTGTCTTCTGCGTCCTGCCCACACACACACGCACAGGAAGAGATGGGCAAATAAATGGCATGTGCATATATCAAGTCCTCGAAAAGTAACATCACCATTCATCTGATTTTGTGGTACAGTACAAAAATAACAATGCCCATTCCTCAAGGCAACATTTTAGGGCTCAACCCCACGACGAAGGAGCAGCCAAGTGGTCCATCTCCTCCAATGTATTGTTAAACCTCTTTTCTAAGCTACATGGAATCAAGCATCACAGAGCATGAAACGCACAGTGGCACAGAGCATCAGAGGCTATAGGTTTGCAGCAGATGTTCATGTTGTGATTCTATTTCAGTCTTTTAAAATGTCCAGTGAAGTCCCAGACCTCTGCCGGCAGTTACAGCAGCGACACGGCCTCCAGGTTCTCTTTGATTATCGTGTCCATGACCACCTGGAAGACCACCTGGATGCTGGAGGTGTCAGTCGCTGTGGTGAAGTGGTGGTAGATGAGTTTGCTGGGTGTGCTGTTGAGCGAGACAAAGGTGGCGGCGATGAAGCGGGCGGCCGAGTCCACATCGCAGTCCGCGCCTGCAGGAGAGATTAGAAGTTTCAGGCTTTACAGGTCAACATGTGGTTTGTCTCTAAAATGTGCACAGGGGTCCGACACCAGGGGGCACGTGGAGAGACTGTGAAGTAGTTCTGCTTGAAAAACTAGAAATTATGATTCATATATTTGTGTTTAAGAAGAAAATAACTTTGTGTTACTAAGCAGTGGTGGAAGAAGTGTTCAGATCCTCTTGAACTGCATTCAGAATCTTACTGAAGTACAGAAGCATGATCAGTAAAAAGTACTTAAAGCATCAAAGTAAAAGTACTGGTTCTGCAGGAAAATGCCCCTGTGAGTGATAAAAAGGAGAGGTAGAAAAAAACGAACAAGTTGAACAAAGACACAATATAAAAGATACAAAATAAAATAAATAGATGAAATGATTTGAGAAGTCTGGAGGGGGTTTCCCTTTTCCCAAATCCCAACTCATCAACATCTGAAGCATGACGAGCAGCCCAGGCAACACAGTACTTATATTAATGTATTCTACACTTTTTATATATACGTGTACACACACACACACACACACACACACACACACACACACACACACACATTAAGTAAATGTATTCAAGCAAGCAGAGCAGTGGAAATAGAAAGCTAAAGTAATAAAAATATAGTTATGGTTCAAACATGCAGCCTCTGTTGTCACAACGTCCACTTTTATTTAATTAATGGTGTCATATGTGGTGTTGGACTAAGACGGCTCAGTGTTGTTGAAGGGGTGACAGGACTGTGGTGGCACATCAAACGCTAAAGGTTGGATACATCTGTATGAGACTGCAGTCATCACATCTGAGGTCAGTGTGAAATGGAGGCTTGCTCTGCTGGTGGACCCCAATCCCAAGAGATTTAGCATTTATATTGACATTTGCATGAGAGCAGAGAGGACACAGCCCCTGATGAGCTCCACACGCTGAGCGGAGCAGACACAAAAAGCCCCCCAAAAATAACACGTCAGTGTGTGTGTGTGTGTGTGTGTGTGTGTGTGTGTGTGTGTGTGTGTGTGTGTGTGTGTGTGTGTAAAAGAGGAGAACTTATTATCAGTCTGTTTTTGTATTTTGAACTGTGCACACAAGTCCTTCCTGTTGATATTAATGGGTTTTTATGGCTGAAAGTAATTTATTCTTCAAATTCAATAACCGGCAAGATATTTTAGCTTAATAGTTTTCCTGATGTTGGAAACAGTCACATGTTTAACTTGGACGTTTTGCGTGGTTTGTTTTGTTTGATTCATTTACTTTACTGTTTTACTAAAACAGGTTACAGCGTAATATTCATGATGCTCAGCCCAAAATGGTCTGTTGATGTGTGGTACAAACCCAATTTACACAGCGCCACAACGTGCAGAGCTCCATGTGAAGCAGAATTAAGGTAAAAGGCAAAGTGCACAGTTACGTTCAGGTGCATTACCATTAGCTGTAGAAACAGGCAGGGGAGAGCTGGCAGAGGAACATGGTCAGAACATGAAGTCTGTTTCACTGCTCATTATGGTCTGTCTCTGATGAGCTGTGTCTTAAGAACCTTTTTTGGATTGGATTGCATTAGATTTTACAGGTGTACTTATAATAAAGTGGCCACTGAGTGCAATTAAACATGTAAGAAATAATGTTACACAATTGTTTGACTGCTGCAGCTGTGGTGTTTGTGTCTTGGGTGTCCATGCGAACACTTGTACATGTAAAACACCAAAAAAAGACACAAGTAACCAACGTCGGTCCTACCTTTAAACTGTGGCAGGTATAACCGCAGATGTCGCCCAGAGTTTAAAATCTTGTCCTGAAAAAGGTCAATCTTGTTCATGAACAAAATCTGCAATACAAGCACACGCAAAAGACACAATCAGCTGAGAGCACGAGCGGCATCACTTGTCAAAGGGCTTCCCCTCCGGCAGGAAAGGAAAATCAATGGGAAAGCAAAAGAAAATGTTGATTTGATTTGGTGACTCCCACCTGTAGCGCTGCAATAACCAACCAAACGATGAAACCAATAAATCAGATTCAAATACTTTAGTCACATTTATTGTCACTTTCCAGATATTTAAGCAAAATGTGAAAATCAATAGCTGTGTTGACAAATGCACGGTGTGATGCCGGCGGATCAATGATCCCGCTCCACTCATCAGTGTGCAATCGATCACACACGTAGTCTCCAGTGCAGGCGCTCAGCGAGCTCTGCTGCTGCTTCCATAAATCTCTATCTTTCTCTTCTCTTCCTGCCTCTGCACACAACTTCTGCTCGGTTGCCACCGTGTTTCACATGCACTTTTAGCTTTGTAGTCAACCAATTAAAACTACGGCCGAGCTCCCTCCTTTCCGGCCTGTTTGATTGCAAAAACCAAGCGCAGAAAAAAAGCCCCTGCTAATAATGAGGGGGGGATGAGGTGAAGCAGATTTTCAATGAACACGATCCAGAGCAACACCTTGGTGTGTAATTATCACTGACCGGCTACAGTGAATAGTTAATTGAGGTGGAGGTTACAAATTTCCCTCCCACGTACAAAAAGGTATCATTAAACACTTTTGTTTAATGAGCCTGTTAGCTGCGCTAACGTGCAGGCCCACACACAACCCTGCACATAAACACGTCACACACAGACATTTAATTGCCCATTTGGCTGTAATGAAGCCTTAAATAACATTTCTTTATGGTTTAAACAAAGGAAGAATTTACTGAATGAGAGACTTTGGTGTAACACTGCAATGTCTCTGTCTTATTATTGCTGCCAACTGTAAATTAGGCCCATTTATCCTCAGCATCTCAATATATCAAAACTGTGACCGAGTGCCTTCATTTGGTCAGAGATTGGAGTTTTCTTTCAATACAGGCTTGTAAGACATGATGATCGCAGTGAGAGTTAAAAGCAGCTGATACTTGCATCAGCGTGCAGTGACTTGTATTTTAAGTGGACTTTAAATATGAGTTAAGTGGAATAAATTGAACAAGCTCGTTACACGCTTGTTTTAATGGGATCATTTACCGGAAAGAGGAATGGAAAAACACAGAGAGGGGAAAATGTCACCTCGGCAAAGCTCACACTAATTACAACTTGCTGTTTAATTATGAGTGACAGAGGACTGGGAGACAAAAGGGTTGAGGCTGGGTCCTGTTTGTGTGCGTGCGTGTGCGGAAAGAGCATTTCTAAAACACATTAGTGTTATTCTCGTCTCATGGTGTCATGGAGAACAAATGGAGAGCTACAAAGAGGTTTTGCTTGCGTCTCCTCTGCTCCTCCATGTATTCCATCCACCAGCTGAACTGTCAAACTGAACTGTGGTTCCCACCCGCTTCACCTGCAGCCTGCTGTCTCCACCTTTCTTGGGATTTTGAAATGAAGGTATTGACACCAGCTGATCAGTTGAGTTGGCTCTGTGAGGCTTTATTTATACTCAGTGGTGCTCTGAGGTGAATGCTACAGCATGTCGACACTGACAGTGTTAACGTGCTGATGTTCAGCAGGTAAGATGTTCACCATCCTAGTTTAGTGTTTTAACATGCTAGCATTCTTTAATTAGCAATAAACAGCAAGTACAGCTGAGGCAGGAGGAGCTGGGGATCAAACCACTGACCCTATGACTAACAGCTGACCCTCTGTACCACAGCTCGGATGGCAGCATCGGTCAGTCGACCACTTTGGTCCAGGCTGATATATCTCAACAGCTATTAGATGGACTGCCAGGAAATCTAGAAAAGACACCCATGGTCCCCAGAGGATGAAACCTAGTAATCTGATTTGTCCTCTAGCGCCGCCATTGCATTGACATTTGTGGCAAGTGACAAGTGACAAGTTTCAACAACTGCTGAATGGATTGCAATGAAATTTGGTGCAACCATTCCCGTCGCTCTCAGGATTAATTGTAATGACTATGGCCATACTCCTACTTTTCATCGTGCCACTGTCAGGTGAAAAATGGTCAAAACAGTTCCAATTAACAGGTTAGCAGGCTAACACAGTGAACTAGGATGGTGAAGATGATAAGCAGTATACCTGCTGGATGTCAGCCTAACATCAGCAAGAGGGGTCTTAGATCATATGAGCCTGTGATGGGAAAAGACACTCAGCATATGTACCTGTCAGGTACTGTACAGTCACATGGTGTTAATTACTTACTCTCGCTGGGTAAATCATTACTCCTGTACTAGTTGTGCTGCGACAATAGTGGCATCTTAGCATTTCTGACGCTTGTGTTAGCTCAAAGCACCACTGAGCCCAAGACCAGCCTCCTAGGTGCTAGCATGGCACTCTTGTTTAATTTCTAATTTCTTGATCATTTCACCACTAAAAATAAAAATATACAAGGGAATAATAAAGACATAATTGTTGTAACTTCACATTTTTGATTCCTCATTCCTCTGTTCACAAAGCCTCCCATGAAACTGCATAAAGATTCTTTTCAAATGAGCATTTTTGTTTGTCTGACTGCACCTTTCCTCCAGAGGTGGAGGGGGTGGGTGACTGATAAATGTCTCACCATGGATGTGCTGCGGAAGAAGACGTTGTTACAGATGGCAGAGAAAAGCTTCATGCTCTCCTGAAGACGATTCTGCAGAGAGAAGACAGTAACACCATCAGACAGCTGCAGAGGAGCACAGGGACCACATCCTTTATCACTGCTCAAACTTGCTCTACGAGGATAGAACATAATCTGATTGGGTGGGACTTGACAAGTGGTCTCCGGTTGCTTTCAATGTAGAACATGAACATTCGCGAGGGAGGGATTGAGCGCAGGCTGTACCATGGAGGGGTCTTCCACCAGGGTCATGTCGTAACCGCTGAGTGACACCACGAACAGCACCGCCCTGACATCCTCGAAACAACCAATCCACTTCCTCCGCTCAGTCCTCTGGCCTCCAACATCGTACATCCTACCCACAGAGAGAAAAATGAACAAAAAATATGAGACGCACAAAGAGAAAACATCTGAAACAGTTTAAGGCTGCCTGGAAATAACTCTAATCACAACATTGACATAATTCATTATCACCTGATACAGCTGATACAGCAAAGAAGTAAGCAAATACTTGTATATACACATCCAGCACACACAGCCTCAGCACTGATTCAGAGGAGTGCATCTAGCAACCTGCTGACTGTATGTACGGCGGGTTTACATGCTCCACCACACTCAGGTGAACATGGCTGAAACATTTAATCTTGCTGTTGTTACTGACACTGTCACTGGATTTGAGAACGGGCCAGGCCTCTGCATGAGACAAGAGTTTATGTGTGAACTGAATGTTGTGTGGTGCTACAGCTGAGCATGAGGAGGCATGTAGGCTTTTTCTTCCTCACACCTACAGATGCCTACACATTGTCTAAGATAAACAACACTGCTGTGTAAGAAAAAAGTATCTCCATCACTTTTGTTTATTTTTGGCAAAGGATGTCATTGTCATGTATTAAAAGGGCAGTACAACAAATTCACCTTACACTTCATCAACCTGATGTCACACGCGTGCTTCACCCACACAGGTGTTTTAACTCATGTCACTGATTAGAGCTTCCATCATGGCTGTGCTGCTGTGCGCACACTGTGCTTGACTGACGTCTCCATCACTTATCGGCTGAGAAATCACTCTGGTTGACTCATTCGCTAATACTTGTTTAACAGTAACAAACAGTTTGCTACAGCCAGCAGAAAGCTGAGACTTCAGCTTCATCATTTTGTGTCATCACTGACTGCTGGAGAGTTGCACAGCAGTTGGACTTTCTGTTGTTGGAGCTGTTAAACACAGACTTGTGTTTTTTGTACATCTTTATTATTCTCATAAGTTCATGGAGTTTGAAGGACTCAGTCATTTCCAGAATAGCTCTGTCCAACATCAACCTGAGCAGGTCTGAACTGAAATTACCCGTGTGTGCAGGGGCACAGGTTAACCCCACCATGAACACAGCCGATAGCAGCAGAAAAAAAAGAGAGCTATAACAGAAAAAGGCAGGTGTAATTAAGCACAATAATGATGGCTGGATCCTGCTTAGGTGTGCCACATGCAGGGCCTTGTGTTGTGCATGCTGGCTCACAGATACTGGAACACTTGAAGAGAACGGCCATTGTTAATATTATTGAGTACACCCGGGCTTTTTGCACTGTGGTGAGTCAAAATGTCTATATTATTGTAACCCTGCCAACAGGGCCACAACGAAAGTGGGAAAAGACTGTGAAATATCAACTGGATAAATGAACAAAAACAACTGTGGGTGAGAGGAAAACCAAGGGCGAGGAGCAACAACAGCTGTGTAGAGGAATATGAGAGATCCACACTGAGTCGGGCCCAGGTGCTCCTGATTTAGCAGGCCAATCAGGGATCTTCAAGAGTAAACACACACACGTACACACACACACACACACACACACACACACACACACACACAGCGGTGGTCATGTCACAGAGAAAAAGCCACCGTTCAGATGTTGAGTATCCAAAAAAAGGCCATTTTGCCCCTATTCTGCTCTTAAATGTGACAATTTGTGACCTTCCTTTGCTGCTCAGATAACAAAATATCTTTTCTGTTTAATCTGGGAAGACATTAACACGACATTGTACATAATATTACATTTAAGACATTTTAGTCTAGATCTCTGCTGTCTGCTGTCATCATCCCCCGTGTGATGTTACACTAATAAAGAGGAGAAAATCTGTTAATTTATCATTCACCAGAAACTGAGGGCAGTGCTGTATTTAGGCTGTGTGTGTGTGTGTGTGTGTGTGTGCGTGTGTGTGTGTGTGTGTGTGTGTGTGTGTGTGTGTGTGTGTGTGTGTTGTGGACATCTCACTGTGACTGACATCCTTAATCTTTTATCAGGATTCAATTTCCAGTAGAAAAGTGTCAGGCTGTTATTTGTGTGTGTTCATGACCTTGCATACTGATGCTGTTGCCTACTGTAGCACTGAGGGGTAACTCTGATCAATGACAGATTGTATTAGTTTTGGATAAGGTCAGATATTCCTAAAATATGTGTTTCACACTCTCTCTATCTCACACACACATACGCACAAAGAGTCCCTGCAGACCAGGCTCCCCCTTTTTCAATTTTCCCCAAGACAATCGCAATATTTTTCCTGAGACAATCATAACACGGCAGCACGAAGAGCGTAAAGGTCAATGTCCTCCAAAAGGACGAGAGGGAAAAATACAACAGGAATAAGAGCAGAGAAACAGAGAGAAAGAGACACAGATCAGGGCGTCCCACTTCATCCGTTTTCAAAACCAGATGTGCCATCTCCCACCTTCCATTACAGCACCCATCGTGTCAATGCAGCTCTTTATTGAGAGGGGAAACGAACACGAGGAAACACAGATGCACAAGGAGGGGAACAAACAGCGATGGTGGTAGAAGGAGAAGATTTATGTTGGAAATTTTCCCTGGACATTGAAGCCTGGCGCAGGACGTTCAAATATACTCACAAGCACATGTGATCAACAGCCATCTTAATAACAACTGCGACTTCCCTGCAGATTTTCAGATTTTTCAGTCTGGTTTGCCTAATTTTCAAAGCTTTAGAAATAAAACTAGCCCACTCATTGGCCAATTGTTACTCTCATCAAACCGAGTGTGCACTCAGAGCTCAGGCTGTGACGGGCACAGGGCACTGATCTGTCCTGAAAACCACGCACAACCATACGAAATACCAACGAGTCCCAGTGTTTAGCAGGTATGATGCTGCTTACCACGTTCACCATCATAGTAGCATGCTAACATTTTCTGATTAGCACTAAACAGGAAGTGTAGCTGAGGCTGTGGGGAGTGTTATTAGTTTGGTAACAAAAGAGTTGGACACATTTTGATCTGACTATGGCGCCAGTGACAGACCAGCACACCAACACTGCGATCCCTCGATTGGAATTTGGAACTATAATACGAGTGATTCCTGTTCACACGTGGACTTAAGGCTCCACAGAATCCAAAGGTGAAATTTAAGTTCAACGGCACGTTTTGTTCAGCAGTCATAAACAGCCTGCATTTTACTCCATATGCCACTGTTACAAGTCCACCTGGCACATCTTTTAGATGTAATCTACCTGTAGCTATCATCTTCACGCAGACACAAAGGCTTGCACGAACTCCAGGAGTGATGCGCTCCAGAGCTCTGGAAAAAGCTAGTCAGCCGTCTTTAACAATGCTAAAAAGCTCAAGCAAGACCGGTCTGAATGAAAACCTCCTCTTCAGTTTACATCATTCCTTCCTCCTCCCCTTCCTCTACGCCTGCCATTCTGCCCCATAATGTTCAGCCTCATCTGCACTGTTGTAATTATAATTATCAGAGCAGTTGATGTTAATGATGCAGGAAAAGACCCAGATTCTTATTACACTGAGGGGTCAGAGGTCAGACAGGATGTCTGTATGCAAACTAGGCTGTCTGGGTGTAAAGTTGTGCGCTCTTCCACACACACATACACACTTTCCTCATTTGCATGCAAACACACACACACACAAGCCTGCACACACAGACATGGAAAAGTGATGGGTTGATGAAAGACTGCCATCGCTTCCACGGTTGATTAAGTGTTTCAATAAGGGGGTGACGACACCTGGACGGTCGCTTATCTATAGATGATTCTGGCTGTGAGGTTTCTGTCTGTGAGGAGAAGACGACTGCGTTTGTTCCTTTGTTGATTAATACGATCAAAACTGACATGAAATACGATTTTTTCATGAGGGTAACAGGAGCCTCAACACCAGAGAACAACTTTAAATTGACTTTCCAACAGAGAATGACAAACGATGATCAGTCTACCTTAACGCCCCATCCAAGGAGCACATGCACAGAGCACGCGACGGCAACGATGAACAGACACATGGAAGGAAGAGAAGACACAGAAGGGTAGAAAAAACAGATGGATAGAGGGAGAATCATTTTAGCGTTTCGTTTACTGTCAACAACATTTAGCGCACAACTTCCTGTATTACATCTTAGCCATCCTACAAGAACAGTTCCACATTTTGGGAATTATATTGTATGTGTATGTATGTTTTATCCAAAAGTTGGATGAGATGATTGATACCAGTCTGCACATGAAGTATGCAACATGCAATTAGCATATCTTAGCATAAATTCTCTGTATTTGTTATGTGCTGAATGTGTGTCAACATTAAAATATCTGAGATGACTCATCTCAAACATTGGGTGTACTCAGAAATTTAGCAACTAGCTAATTCCACACTTCGCTTGACCGTTAACCTCATGAGTCGCAGTAACTAGCGGAGCATCACTGGTGGTCGTGTTTGAACATCATTCTGCAAAAACGTTTCCATTTCCAGAGAATGTGGCTACGAGCACGTTAATTAGTTTCTCTCATCCTCCACATGCTGATCTAAACACAGGTGAGGGAGGGGCGGGTGAAGCTAACAGTCCACTTTTCTGTGCAGCAGCACTGAGGCAGACAAGACTGATATCACACCATCGCACTATGTGGGACCATTATGTTTTCCCGTCGATGTGTATTATGCAAATCGTGAACATTTCATTATTCAGAGTATCCCTGGTGCACAGAAGGAACTTAAGTTTGATGTTAAACACTGTGAAGGTCTTGTGCATTGTTTATGTTTTCATTTTTAACTGTTTATTTTTCTGTGACAGATTGCTCAGATTCCTCTGCTTCACAAACTCCCTTCAAAACCTCACTGGAGTTTCTCAGATATGGAGAGAAATGCTTTAAAGCATGGACCCTCATTTTCTAGCAAATTTTCTTTCCTTTCTATTACATTTCCCTGAAAAGAACTTTTTAATTTGGTGCAAATTATAGAACAGGGCTTTACTGTTTTCATTTGACATGACAGAAAACAGTCTAAAGAGAGGGGGAACAAGTGAAGAGCGACGGGGTTGATGACATGCAACAGAGGTCCCAGGGCCAGAATCCACCTGGGAATGTCGGTGATACATGGTATACATGTATACAGACCTAACGAGGCTTATGGCCGGCATTTTTAAGCCGCTTTAGCTGATGACTTGAAATCTGCAGATTCAGTAAAGACATTAATACTGAAAGAGCGAGAATCATTTAAAAAGAGACGTCAACATACAGCAGAATTGTTCATCAACAGAATTCTTCTGTAATAAAAGATAAAAGTAGGAGTGCAGGGCGCAGATGCTGGCTCAGATGAGAAACCTTGAGTATCAGCCAATGAGAGAGAGAGAGAGAGAGAGAGAGAGAGAGAGAGAGAGAGAGAGAGAGAGAGAGAGAGAGAGAGAGAGAGAGAGTCACTGAAGTGAGTGAGACGCTCCCACATTGTGTTACAGCCTCTGTATTTACTCAGCTGAATGAACACTGTATTATTCAAATGTTAAAACTATTTTAAGACTTTCTGAATACAAAATCCAGTGTCTCTACCTATAATTAAGGAACTAATTCATCTTTTAGTTAGTAGAACTATGTACCGTCTATGTCTGAATGGAAATTATTCGCACTGCATACTTGCTCTTTTTTCTCCCTCTTCCTGACAAACACAAACCACCTACTCCTACAAATCCCTTTAATGTGCCTTTTGTTGTCAAGTTTGAAATAATTACATCAATTTATGCTAAGCTATTCATCAACCCCAAGGGTTTCACATCCATCCACACGCCTGGTGCTGTGTGTCAATCAGCTATACCCAATTACTTATCTGCTCAGAAATTCAGGCAGATAAGAGAGAGGGTGTGTGAGAGGGGAGGCTGGGCTCCGCCCTGCAGCACCACCTGGGACTCAGATCTGACACTGTCACCTTCTGGTGACGTCACCATCACAATGGCTCACAGGGGGAAAAGAACGCACTCACTCACAAACTTAAAAAAAAAAAGGCAAAAACATTCATTTCTGAGTGACTCAGTGACGCAAACAGTAAGACTGCAAGGAAAAAGCAGAGTTTATCTGCACGGGACAAGAGATACGACTATGATCAAAGCGTTTCTTTGCTCATGAAACTTTTTCCGGATGTGAAATACTTCTACTGTCAGATCGAGTCAAACGGCATCACATGCAAAAGCACATGCAAGTCAGCAGCATCCAGAGACGTACAAGAAGCATTTAGATGTGACACAAATGCCCCAGACTGAAGTCATCTGCTGACAAAGTGAGACGCTCTACAGTGTTTATATGCTAAACAGAGATCTTATGAAAAGCTGAGGTAATGTGTTTTATTCCACGTGAGATGTAATGTTGAGTACGGATGAGGGACAGGTTGTTATTGTGGTAGGATGACTGAAGAGACCTTCCTGAGAAAGTAATCTGATTTTCTTGATATGATAGATACACACACTGCTGACAGACACTAAAACACACACACACTCAATGAAATGTGTGTAGTGCTGCATGTATGCCTGTTAACCCTGCATGGACCATTACCTTTCCAATGAAACCAAACTGTGCAAAATCACCCACAATCCACAGGCCGTCATTATGAGCCAACACACTTGACTTTGACATCTCTACGGCCCATAAATGTTCAGTGTTTGCTGAAAACTCAATCAGAAATCACTGCCCAAGAGGAAATCGTTTGATGGAAAGTACATGCGTCGAGCTGCTGCTTTGCCAAAATGGTGGAATCATGGTTTATCCATTTCTACAGGAAAACCTGTGATGGACTGTTATGAAACTTTGAACATCCAACTACTTTCAGTGCTCACACTGCAGCTGACACTGACATTTCTCAGTTCAACCACTTCAACTCAGACTTAAAGCTCAATTCATCACATAAAAAAATGACCAAAATTGATGGTATAAAAAAAAAAAAAAAAACACTAAATGAGCCTCACGCAACATCATAACAATTCGTTTTCCTTCCACATTATGACTGTTTTAGTGTTGGCGTTTGATGTCGGTTTGTTCTGCATCAGTCAGCCTGGAGAGAAATCACGTTCATTATCATCTCTTGCCCTGTCACGGCCATCAGCTCCTTCAGGAAATGAGTTCAGCCCTTCCAAGATGATAAAGAAGTCGGTATTATGTGACACCGGCTCATTGATCAGAGATGAATATGGTCATCTGACATGAGCCTCCAGGGCTCAGATACCTGCCCTCTGCTTCTCCACTGATAAGACCAAGCCACTGCTGCTTTTCAATGTGTGTGTGAGCGCAGCCAGTAGATGAATGTAAAGCCAACTGATAGACGCTCTATTGACGTATCGAATGAAGCTGCCGATCCCCATCTCACATCTCAGGCCTATCACATGGCTGTAGACAGAGATAAGAATATCACCAGTAAAGAAGTGAAGTAAGTTGGTATGGCGTGCTCCTGGAAAAGTCCTGATGGCAGCAGCTCTGAGTGAGTCAGTGCTAAAAAGCACCTTTATTCTGCAGAATTACGTCTTAATAAAAAGAGAAAGGTGTGTACCTGAAAACAAGGTGCTTGACTTTGAACTGGGTCTCGATCACACCAGTCGTCCTCAGTCGCACTCGCAGAACATCTGTCTCTGTGGGCACGTAATCTGGAGAAGTAATGCGGGTCATGTTCTCAAAGAAACTATGAGGAAGAGGAGGAGGAGGAAGAGAGGGAAGGAGAGAAAGAAGGGTGCAAAAAGGTGAAATGCAGAGGAGAAATGAGAGGGGAAAGAAAAAGAGGGCACATTTAATGGGCTGCACACAAACTTGAGATCAAAAGAGAATAAAATCAGGTATCAGTTGCGGGTGTGTATACTCGTACATTGTGTGTGTGTGTGTGTGTGTGTGTGTGTGTGTGTGTGTGTGTGTGTGGGAATGTGTGTGTGGGTGTGTGTGTGTCATGGCTGTGTCAGCTGCCTGGCAGTGGGTAGGGTGTGCAGTGATAAGCCTGGAGCCCCAAGGGGCACAGAGGCTCATCACGATGAATATTCACACTGTGGTTTACCATAATAACACACTGAGGCTAAGCTTTCAAACACAGATTAGCTATTAACACAGTTAGTGTAATCAACTGTATCGTGTGTGTGTGTGCGTGCACTTAGTGAGATGTGATCTTTTTCCTAACACACACACACACACACACACACACACACACACACACACACACACACACACACACACACACACACACAGTGACGTCTCCAGCTACCTGAACTGGCTGTGACATTCTCAACTAGTCGTTTTGAATCAGGTTCTTGGACAGCGACACACATCCTGCTGCTTAAAAAAACACACTGCCTGCCAGATGCCAGAGCGCAGACTACATGCGAGTGTCTGTTTTGTACTTCTGTCTTTGTGAGGACCATTGTGAGTTTTAGAGAGAGAGGGGTACATTCAGACGTGTCCTGAATTCATAAAAAGGCTGTTAATTGATTTGTGGGCACATGGGGGCAGTAGAACAAACCATACACTGAACATTGACATCATCGCGACATAAAGCAGATAGGGCAAACGTGAACAGGTAAGTAGAATAATGATGACCACAAGTGTGTCTGATCTCCTTTTCGCAACATTGACACGTTTGCAGCTAACTTGGTGAATACAGTATTGTTTATGATAGGACTGAGGACAGCTGTAGCCTAACTACACAAGATGAGTTGTACTAAACTGGAATTTCCCTTTAAGGTTAAGGTAATGGTCTAGAAAGTGCATTATGTCAATAAGTGTCCTTACAAGTATAGAAGCACGAACATCTGTGTATGTATGTATGTGTGTGTGTGTGTGTGTGTGTGTGTGTGTGTGTGTGTGTGTGTGTGTGTGTGTGTGTGTGTGTGTGTGTGTGTGTGTGTGTCTGAGGAGAGCAGAGGGTGATGGTGATGTACGGCAGTTCTCAGTGGGAACCAGGCGGCCTGTCGGTGTAGATAACCCCACAGCTGAGGCCTCTTGCTGGCGTAGAGGATGAGAACAGACGGCCTCCTGGTGGGTTCCAGCTCTGTCTTACTTCTGCATCACACACGCCGCCCCCTCTACACTTGTTTCTTATTTTCAATCTTCATCTTCACTTCTTCACCTTCATTACTGTGCCCGCACATGGTTGAATTTCTTAAATATGCACATTTTTAAACATGCTGTGTGATCACATTTATTTATTCCTCTGAGCTTGATACATTTTTTTGGTCGAATTGCTCTGCTGTTGTATGCAAACAGCCAAAACCAGTACAAAACGAACAAATGCCTGGATTTTTAAGACTGTATATGGATGCATATAACAGCCATGGACATACATGGCGCTACGAACGTAATTAGTTTACTTGGTTTTGCCTCCCCTGGCTTTCCTTCCCACTCTCCGGACTCCGATTCCCAGTGACAGCGAACACATGGCCGAGCATCAGCTGCTAATTAGACCCCTGCATCTCCTCAGCACAGCGTGAGTGTGTGCTGCAAGAGTACTCACTACAGTGCTGAGTCATTGAGCTCATACTCGTATCCCCTTGCCGCCGCTGCCCTCACCCCCTGGTCGACCCACAGACAGGACAGGGCGTGGCTCAGGAAAGGAAACAGCACCTGTTCCTCATCAAAGCACCGCCCACACGACAGGACAGAATGGGCGTGGACCTGCGAGACGACACAGAGACAGATATATGGACGGATGGACGGAGTCAGGGAGGAGCGCAGGTCAGATGGAAAAAAGGATGTAATGAGAGAAAAGTTGAGGAGTCTGTCTCTGCTCTCTAGACTTGGTGATCATTACACATGCACAAATGAGATATGCACACAGACACACCCCACTGACATTTAATAGAGGAAATATTTTGGTCATCATCTCCAAGCAGGAAGTGATGTGTGGGTGGGTAGTGCACAAGCTATATCTTTGATAATAAAGTTTAAATCAAATTGCAGCTCACAATCAAACCACCCACCCACCATCTAACTTTCTGGTCTGCCACATGAAAACAAACTGTTGCTGTACACGTGTTTGTTTGTGTGTGTGGTGCTGGATGCAGCAGTCGAGGCTGCAGTGCTGAGGTGCTGCTCTCTAGTGGAGGTCTGGGTGCAGTGCAGGAAAACAGGAAGCATGCAGCTCAGGATAAATGTGAACACTGGAGGCACAGAGTGAGAAAGACAAAGAGAAAGCTAGAGAAGAAAGAGGCTGATTGAGATGAAAAACACAAAAAGAAAGGTGCAAGACAGCAGATAGAAAGATGGACAGGCTGACGTAAAGACAGGCAGACACACTACCTTGTTCCTGTGGTTGGCCAGGTTGATTCGGAGGACGCCCATGCCGTGGAGGACAAACTTCATGGAGGTCAGGAGGTTATCCAGCACTGCAGGCTGCCAAAGATCAAAGTTCACAGGTTAAGTTCATGAAAAGCTGCAGCAACGGGACAAAACACAACTGCAGACAAAAGCCTGGTTTGCCATATGAGACCAAAAAATGCACAGTGCTCGGGGGGGAACTACATCAACAAGGACGACTTTTCAAAAGAGTTCCTCATAAACTTGAAGGAACAGGAATGTAGTTCCACATTTTCAGATATGTGTTTATCTGCTTTTTTTCCTGATGAGAAGAGGAGATGATGATAATGAGAGGACCAATACTACTCTGGTGTCTGCAGGTTAAACATGAAGCTGAAGCCAGCAGACAGTTAGCTCAGCTTGGCAGAAAGACTGGAAACGGGGAAACACCAGTTCACACGTTTGTTTAATCCGTACAGATATTGAGCGTACATATGACACATTGTGGTTTTACGGGGGATTATGTGCCAGACTCTCTCTTGACTGGGTGCAGTAAGCATAGACTTGATTTTAATGTTTTACTGGGATGAATGGAAACCAGTGCTGATCAAGAAGTTTTGAAGTACGTGTTCAATAATGTAAGAAGCTGCGGTCTGCTTTGGATACGATCTGTAGCTGCTGCATTTAAAGCTGCACTGATTGGGGTTTTGATGAGTGCAGCTTTAAGATACCTGAAGTGTATCTGAGCATGATCCTTTGTAGCTTAAGCTTTCATGGTTGTTGCAATGTGGACATTAACACAGGGTGATTTTTTTTAGCAGAATGAGAGACTGACAATTCCACTGTGGGCCCTCGAGCAATTATTAATAATCAAATTTAAACCGGCAGGCCTTGAACACGCCACCATGTTCAAAGTACTTGAGCATGCTGCACCATGTGCATATATGTACATGTATGTATGTATATGTGGGGCATACTGTATTTTTGTGTGCTTCTATCCATCACACCTAATGGACCAGTGAAAAAGGCTATTGAGAGTGTAAGAGACTGACTGTACCGTGTGTGTGCGCGCGTGCGTGTGTGTTAGTTATAGTCTCAATCACTCTCCTGCCAACTAAAGATAAGCTTCACATTCCATCACGATTCTGTCACAGTCTGGTCGCTCTTCTCTGTGTGTGTGTCTCAGCGTTCAGACTGTGATGTGTGGCTCCTGGTGAAACGTGTCAGGTGAGATAACTCAGGGAGGTGATATTAAGACACGAGCGGGGCAGAGGACTGCTGACGCCACGGCATTAAGAACAAATTAGTCTCTTTAAGGAGAACCTTTGCTGACAGCGCGGTATTGATTTGTGTCAGAAATAAGCTGCTTTGTGCATTTGTCATCTGCTCAGATATGCAATTGCATAACAATTACACATTCTTATGCTCTTAAGAACAAAGAACTGGATATTGGATCTTTATGGTGCACGTTTTCTAACCATAAACATGACTAAAATTCAGCCAGTTGGTGAGGTCTGAAGTGGTGTGTATGATACTGGCTGTCTTGTTGTTGTTGGGAAAAAGCCTAACAGAAGGAACAAGGGCAGCTTTTCCTCTGTTTCCCAGTAGCACCTCACAGCACCAACATCATGCCCCTTTCACTTCACCGTGTTTATAGTCGGTGCAGAGGAGCAGCCTGTGCTCATACTGGTCAAAGTCACATGACACATTGTGGAATTTGTCATACTAAGCGAGAGAGGGCAAAAATATTCTGACGTGCTAGTCTTTTTGTTGTGATGTGGTGGGGCGTCCCACATTGTTTGTTGTCCACTGTAAAATGATCATTGTCATGTTGATGCCCATTTCCATACCTGGAGCCTTGCGTCTGTCAAGGCTATTATTGTGTTGATATCATGTAGTCTGAATCTGGCACGATAAAGTCTTTAGAGTATGAAAGTTGCAACTGCATGAGAAGTAAGACGCTGCTGAACAAGACTGAGAGACTACAGCCATGACAGCCTTCAAAGAGGCTGTACTTCAGCAGAACAGTGCTTTGAGCTTAATGCTAATGTCAGCATGCTAACCTGCTCATATTCACCATTTTAGGTTAGCACGTCAGCATGCTAACATCTGCTATTTTAGCCCTAAACATGAAGTAATATATCCAGCAGTTTTTGAGTTATTTGCTAAAAGCCAAACATTTGGACGTGCTGGTGGCAGAGGAAGAAAAGGAAAATTTCATGGTGACCCTTTTGAGAGCTGTTATTTCAGTCTGGACCAAAGTTGTGGACCGACCAACCTAGAGCCACATTGCTAGCACGATGTGAGCAGCAGCTTTCAACATATAACAAGATGGGCATGGGCACTGATGGCATCACATGATAGCAGCTACCTACTGAATGTTGTTTTTCAGTTACCCTGGCTGACCTCTTATCAGGTTGACACTGCGCAACTATGCTAAGAGGTAAACAACGTCACAGAACTCTATGGACCAACAAAAGACTGATAAGAGGAGGCTGTCCTGCCCTAATAAGTGCAATAAAACTAACATGAGGATAAAGGTAATCGGGCAGCATAAGTGAAAGCACCAGTGTGAGTGTGTGGGCGCTTTCAGGGTCAATGCAGTTACACACAACACATATTTAACTGGGCTTCATATTTAACAGGCTACACTTTAGGTTGTATTGTTTTCAAGAGGGCATTAGAGCTTTTTATGACACTTTCACTAAATGTGCAGTTTCATAGTGGATTTATCCAGGCTTGTTGTTAGGATCTGACTTTCTTAATTCAAAGTATAGCAACCTCTCAGGTGGATGCTGTTCTTCCAGTCCAGTAAAGTCACAGTATGGAGGAATCTGTCCCGACGGACACTTGTGTCTGCTTTAGAAATTATGTTTCACCAAACCCCAGTGCAAAAAGCTACTGAGAACCAAGAAGCAATGTTTTTATGAGCAGGTCTCTCTTTTGTTTGTCTTACACAGCGATGCACACGCACAAACATGCAGGCGGTGCGATTTGTATTCTGCTGTTGGTTTCACTGATTGAAACTTGGCAGTAACATGTGCAGGATAGAAAATATTTAAGAAATCAGCTCTGCAATGTTTGCATGTTTTATAATGATACACTCATACGATCTCAAGCATACACACAATGCATTTTGGGGAGAAACACTGGATGTAAATAGAACCTTTCTTTGATTACAAGAAAGCTCCACAGGACACCTGCTGTGGGACACCTGTAAAGAAATGCCACACAAATGCAGCATTTATTGGATTTATTAAACTGCATTCTACTGTACAGGTGTTGCTGGTCATCTGCCCACCCCTGGATAAATGAAACAACTGCCCCTCTCGTGTCTCTGATACAGTTGCTGTACTCCTGTCTCTGTCTTCAGTTGCTTCATTCTTCCTTCCTTCCTTCCTTCCTTCCCTCCTCCCTCCACCTTCATCCTCCTTATCAATTGTTTCCAAGTTCCTCCTTGTCTGACTCAAGGCTTACTTCAGTGTCGACAATAAAAGTGGGAGGCACAGAGGGAGGAGAGAGGAGGCCATGGCTAAACCCTTCATGAGTATAAAAAGAAATGTAGCTGTTGCTCTAAATCCATATTGAGTAACATTCAGAGCAGCTGACCAACAAGCTTGTTGCAACTAAACTCATTTTCCTCTACAAGGCAACACCACCTGTAATAAACAAACACTACACACACGCACGCACGCACGCACGCACGCACGCACACACACACACACACACACACACACACACACACACACACACACACACACACACACACACACACACACACACACACACACACACAGCTGCCTGGGGCCACAGGTGTGTAATTGTATGGTAATCTGAATCCACCATCAGCCATACGTCACCTCCCTGGAAAAGCATTCAGTAAAAAGACACCGTGTTTTTATCTGTATGTGTGTGTGTGTGTGTGTGTGTGTGTGTGTGTGTGTGTGTGTGTGTGTGTGTGTGTGTGTTGGGGTGGGAGTCAGTCAGTTTGAAAGGAAGTCCAACAGACAGCATTGCCGAACACCTTTCTAACCCTTATTTTCCTGTTGGCTATTAATACTCCCACCACCATCCCCAGTGCAGTTTAAAGCAATGTGGGAACTGTGATGTCAGTGGAGAGATTACAACTCCCATTACAACGGTGCAATCTCTAAGTCCATCCAGATACACTGAACTATTGTTCTTTTCCAGCTTGCTGTTTGGATCGACTCCCCGAACACAGAAATCTAACAGTAGTTAGCAGTTGTCTTGTGTCGGAGCTTTTGCTACAAAAACACTACAACAAAGAATGTGGCTGGACTGGCGGTGACCTGACATTTAATCTTTAACCACAAACTGTTCTGCTAATGATGTATAACTTAGCGCGCGTGTGTGTGTGTGTGTGTTTGTATGTTTGAGGCTCTGTTGATTGGAACCAAAACCTCGCAGCTGTTCCAGGTGAGAAAAGGTCCAGATTCATCACATTTTTCATGATGAGACACTCAAACACCTGAATCAACAAAGAGACTCCAGGCCGAAAAATACAAATACCGCTCATTAATGTAAATCCATTGCTACGCTGACCTGTGTGCATGCGCGCGCGCGTGCACACACACACACACGCACGCACGCACGCACACACACACATTGCTTTTGTTGACATAGCGTTGTGTGTATTGGAAGAGAATGAAGGGAAAAATCTCGGTCCATCAGCCGATCCACTGTAAAAACAACACCACGGCCTCGGGCTGCAAATAAAGGAGGGATGAGACAAAGAGGAGCCCCCTTCCTACCTTTCCTCCCCTTATTTCTCTCACACAGGCTGTCCTGTCATGGTCCTAATGCAATACAAACCTGGCTGGCAGGCCCACAAAAAGCCAGACAGAAAAATAAAGAGATGGAGTTATCTCTCCGTGCCTTCAGGGGAAATCTGAGAGAAGGGATAGTGTGGAGCAGAGGGTAGTCTGCTCAGTTCAAGGCAGGGTGGAGATGTTTTACTGCCGCACTGGTGGACACACAGACACTTGTTGACAATAGCAGGTAAGACGTAATAGAAACAAACACGTGTGGAACAACATGCACACTAGCCTGATAAACAACAATGAGCTCATATATATGGGACTGTGAGTGTGAGTGTGTGTGTGTGCACAGGGGAGGGTGCGTCTGTGTTTGCTGTGGGAGGCTGGGGATGGTCAGGCAAGGGCGTGTTTGTGCGTTAGTGTCATTTTTCCACTTGAAAATAAGGGCGTCACCTGAGAACAAAGGCAAACCCAACTGACAGGAGAGACAACAAAAGGCATTTAACTGCTGGCATTAAACATGTGTTGTCTGCATGCTTGCACAGGGAAAATATCTTAGTGGACTGATTACATAGTTGTAGAGATGCAGCATAAGAAGGTTCTGACATCTACCGTGCATAGATAGAGCAGCAAAAACCAGGCTGTTCTCCTGAACATTACAATATTTTTTGCTTGTTTATATCATTTTTGTGTGTAACTGTATTCAAGTGATGCAGGAAATCATTTTTTAAGCGCCCTTCTGAACAATGAAAATAAGTAGTGACTCAACTTTACTGCTAATTAGCAAGTTAGCATGCTAACACACAAAGCTAAGATGGTGAACACAGTAAACATTATACCTGCTAAACATCATCATGTTAGCATTGTTATTGTTAGCATGTTAGCATGCTAGCTTTAGCATTTAGCTAATTGAGTCCTGTGGCTGTGACTCTCAGTCTTGTTGATACTAATGGCAATATAGTACCTAAGTTTTCAAAACAATACTTCTTTTCCATAACTTTGAAATTTTAACCAATTTAACAACAACAAAAAAGTCAAAGCTCTCAAATGTTAAATGCTGTCTGAACACATTCATACAAGAACTTTGCCTCAAGGAAATAAAGTCTAAAACGGTCAAAATGTGTATTTGAATTAGGAACTATCTGATCAAAGACAAAGCTAACGTGATTATGAATCAGACCATTCAACACCAACATTTGGTACTAGACAGTTGTTGCCACACATTTTGTTCAGCACCAAAAACACGAAAAGGTTTGATATCAACCCTGCTCAAACTGATTAAAGCATAAACTGACCTGCTCAGAGGTTCACCTTCTTTCTCCAGCACAGTCCAATAACAGAAAGCAAGACGCCTGTGTTGACAGGAGTGAGCTGCAGATAAGGTGACTGTTAGGAGCCATGAGCAGCAGAAGAGGGAGAGAGGAGTGCAGAGAGGGAGCTGAAGCGTCTTTAATATCTAGGAATGCATTCAAACATCCCAGCTGCCTGTGCAAACAACTGCAACCTTCATATGTCATATCAGTGTGAGTGCATAATCCTGGCCAATGAGCAACTGCTGAAGTCTGAATGCATTTTGATGGTGTTTTGCATATTTCCACGACACAGATATTATCTGTTGCACAAAAGATGATCACACACACAAACACCAGCCCACTGTGTAAATATATACTATATATAAGTCTAGCAGCTTCATTTGGAGCCTGTTTTCAGGTTTATAGTCTGTTTCACAAACTAAAAAGAGGGGGAATTGTGTTAAGGTGGGTTCAAACTGCACCATCTTCATCTGACAGGGCTGTTATTATAGAGCAGGTATCTGAGGCACGGTGAAGACAGAAAACAGCCTTTTCTGTCATCACATATTCATTATGTAAATGCTTATGTAAAAGCGGCAGAATAGCAAAGGAGAAAGGGAGGAGAGGAGGAGAATAAAAATATGGAAAGAGGTTAAAGGAGGGGGATGTGGAAGAAGATAAGCCCTCAGTGAAAACAAGCTGATGGGGTGAAACTGGTGTGTGTGAGTGTGTGTGCGTGTGTGTTGAACCATTTCCATTCTCCCCACCCCATCCCAACCCCTAATACAACAGAGGAATTTGGCTTTCAGTCGCTTACAACACACACACACACACACACACACACACACACACACACACACACACACACACACACACACAGGGAAGAGCAAATGCGAGCCAAACCACTACATACCAACTTGGATCTGACCCTGGGTATCATGAGAAATCTCTGTCCCCCACAGGAACTAAGCATCGCCTCCTTTTCCATCCTCATCTCCTGTTCACCTCCATCACCGCTGCCTCATCTTTAATGTCATCTAACTTTCACTGGAGGTTTGCCTGCAGCAAACACTGAACTTGCTCTATTCCTCCATTCCAAACCAAGATGACAACCTAAACAAATCACACATCAATCCATTGAAGACTTTTATAAGTTTTACACCGCGCCCCATACATGTGCACACACCGTCCCCAGAGGACATGTGATTCTGATCCAGCCCTCTTCTGCTGGAGTCCATAACAAAGCTCACCATACGCTTATAGACTGTTATCTGTTAAAACATCAGGTGTTGTGAACCAGGCTGTAGTCTGATTGTGTGCGAGTGTGTGTGTGTGTGTGTGTGTGTGTGTGTGTGTGTGTGAGAGAGAGAGAGAGAGAGAGAGAGAGAGAGAGAGAGAGAGAGTGTGTGTGTGTGTGTGTGTGTGTGTGTGTGTGTGTGTGTGTGTGTGTGTGTGTGTGTGTGTTTCCAACCTTGAAGCTGGTGAGTTCTTGCTTGGTGAATCCATTACTGTGGATGATCTTCATCTGTTTGACCAAAGTACTTTTCCCGCTCTCTGCTGCACCTGGGGACGTTTGAATAATGGTTAATCTTTTTTTTAGTGTCTCGGAGATAAAACACAATAAACTTGCATCTACTCAGCTGTGGTCAGGCATTATCATTGAATCTGCAGTGGCTTCAGTTAAACAGTGGATCCTGTGGAGGACTTGTGAGCAAATCAAAATTCTGCAGCCTGCAGGGGGACCTTCATGAGGCTTTAATGGTGTCATCCACTGGGAAATATCCAGTTAGAGACACAGTGCAGTCCATATACCATCCAATACATGTGCACACACTCAGGTACCGACCAGCCCCGTGGACAAACTTCTACCAGGTGAGTTTAAGGTGAGTTTACATCAGTATCATGTCAGTCTCACCTAGTAGGAGTATTTTGACCACATTCATCTCCCGCTTGGCGTACTCGTACAGGTCTCTGTCTATTTTGGCGCTGTGTATCCTCGCCTTCTTCTCCTCTGTGATTTCGGTACCGAGGCACAGCCCCATCCTGAGCGCTCATCTCCTCTTAGACCTCGGCCTGAGAGGAAAACAAACGCAGGCAGTCCAGACTGGGATCAACCCGACTTTGTCCCTACAGGCTGCATGCTCCGAGCTCTCCTGCTACGCCGCAAATTGCAGGGTTACTGAGCAGAAAAGTCTCAAGAAAAAAAAAAAAAGTTAAGGCCATCTCCGAAACATCCTTCAAACTTGTTGTGCGTCAAAGCGTCCGGACAGAACAGAATTGGTTTTACGCATCGCTCAAAGTGGCAGATTTTAACGGGTGGTCACTTTTCAACGACTGTCCTCCGCCGTGAAAACACCAAACTATGAAGTCAGTGTGCGCCGCAGCGGTTCAAACTCCGCTCTACCGCCTTGGCAAAGACCCCACATAATCCAGAAAGCGCCTCCTCCCACTGCTGCTCCTGCCAGATGGAAACGTTTTTGGACTTCCCTGGGAAGTGACGTGCCGGGGCCAGAAGTGCTGAGTGCGAGGATTTCACCTGTGCGTGCTCCGAAATCTAAACATACCGCCTGTGTTTCCACGCAGGAGTGCGAAGTAACTGAGTACATTTCCTCTATTACGCACAGGTAACTTGATTCTACTTAATTTATTAAACGGTGCAGCCGTTTAGATTAAGGCTCCTGCATACCTACACAGGTTATGATTGGAGCTGCTCAGGTTACACTGTGAACAGTGTGTGTTACAGTGTGTGATGTCACCAAAGCCCACATCCTAATGAGAGTAAGGTTTGAACTTGTCCTGCAACAAAAGTCACACACACACAGACAGAAGGCCATTAAGCCAGTACAGTCTGCGCACACCCACACAGCCCTGACAGGAGGCTTTATCAGCCAGTCAAATGCCTGTGGTGGACATGATTCAACCAGTGCTTATTTCTTCTGGGATTTGACTCATTTGAAGGATTTTGTTGTCAGTGTTTCACAAGAAAAGAAAATAATAATACAAATTTGAGAAAGGATTTTTTTCTTTCTTATCTGTTTAATCCTCTGGTGACTCCTTGGGGGTTCCTATGCCCAGTTTAGGAGCCACTGCACTAAAATAATCCTCACCAGTATTTAAATTCAATTAAAATTAATTTCTCTCGGACCACTGAATGTCCACTGTCCACATTTGGACAATATAACAAACAAAAGCATTTAAAACACAGCCATTTCTACCGACTGCTGTGGTTTACAAATGGGTCTCTTCTGGGCCCTTGAGAGGCCCCTAAATGTTTCTCTTCTCTTTTCATTCCCTACAAACCACAGCAGTGTAAAACTACTGCGAACTGCTTAAGCCAAAGGTATGTGGAGAATGAGACCTTAACATCTTCTGTTTGTCCAGGCGTCCTGAAGAGGACAAAGTCTATGGTCTGCAATGTCCATCAGCTGAGTGACGGGATCCTCACCGCAGCAGCTCCTCCGGGTCGGCGGATTAAAGGCTCTTTGTGTTTGTAATGACGCTGTAATGACGGTTTGCAGTTTTTGTTTCAATCTGAGAGCAGTGTGAATGAGAGAGGACCGCTCGGATTTAGCAGTTTTCTGAGTGGCTGCGGCCTCATTTCAGTGACTCAGTGAGCCGTGAACGTGTGCTGATCCAACAAAGATCTCTGTCATCAGGCTGCACACATCATGCTACTGCTGTAAAACACACATCAGATGACACTTTTCCATATTACCAATTTATTTATTAAAAGGGAAATTTACACATTGCAGTAATAGTGATTAAAAGGCTGTGAAAATGCCCAGCATCTAATATTTAGACACGTATTCATTTCTCAGCGTGCCACCATCCCACCTTCCAACCAACACACACTTTATAAACACACACACTGTCTCGCATGATCAACAGTTTACCTCCAAGTAGTATGCCCATGTAACAACAAGAAAAGCAGGCTGTGACCCTCCACAACCTGCAAAAGATTGCAGAAGCAGCTTGACAGTTGAAGGAGGAAAGAGGAAAGAGGACATTCAGTTATCTAAAACACTTCTCCAAAGCAGAGGAGAGGACAGACGGACAACTGTACTGACAGCTGGAGAGACAAACTGGTACTTGTTCACACAATTCACAGCCCTTAAAATTAGTTACAGTATAGCTCTGAGAATGAGGCACTACTGTCATTTACAGTGCAAACACTCACCCACTAACCTCGTTCAACACACACACACACACACACACACACACACACACACACACACACACACACACACACACACACACACACACACACACACACACACACACACACACACACACACACACACACACACACACGGTGCAAATTCAGATCCAAATGCACAGTTAAAGACTGAGGAGTCTACTTCACAGATGATTTAAGATTGCAATAATGTTTTTCGGATGGATGGATTAAAACACAATGAGAGAAATGAAAATCAATCTCAGATTTCTAAAAGTGTTAAAAAACAGATCAAATTCAGGTTTACTGATGTCACTGCCAACAATGATTATTAAAAACTAACATGGTTTAAAAACTAAAAACATAAGTGACAACGACGTTAACATTTTGTTAAGTTATGAATTACTACAAACTTAACATCCCACTTCTACACATATACAGGAACATATAGTGAGTGATTTCAGGGGCAAAAACAATACATGGGAGAAGATAACGTTAAACATATCTGTGTGGGTTTAAAGGGACGTTGCAGGTGAAATCGTAGTATGTTACGTGTGTGGATTCTTTGGGTTCTTGTCAAGGCAGATGTATTCTAATCCCATTAGGCTGCAGTAGTCTGGAGATGAAGACAGAGAGGTGCTAACCCAGCAGCGTGTATGACACACTGCTTCACCAAATATTCAAAGCAGGATTCAGTACCCAGTTGATAGAGACCGACTGGCCCTCTCCCAGATGATTTCACCCAGCCAGGCCCAGTTTAGGACAACATGGACGGATCGGTCTGGATCAGATGAGTCCACCCTCTTAAAGCTGTGTGTACCAGGATGAGTAAGTCAGACAAGGAACCAGATCTGGGGTCTCACTAGTGAGCAGCCTGGGCCGCAGCTTCACTCTGGTCCTGCTGCTCTCTCCTCTTCATCGCCTCAATCACCGCTACCTCCCTGGCCTCCTTCTTCTGGTTCCTGGCTTCATACTGCAGCCTGAGGACACGCAAGTTGACATGAACAAACTTGATATATAAAAAAATTAAACTATAAAAAATGAGTCAAAGTAATGTGCACAGAGAGAAGTGAAACGCAGACGAAGATAATACGGATGTCCCTGACCTGTTTTCAATGATCCTCTGGACAATGTCATCAGTGGTGAGATTGTTGCCACTGTCGATGGTCCTGAATATCCCCCTCTTCCTTGGCTCCTGAGGGCAGAACAGAAATGGCTACATCAGTGTAACGTAAGGCTAAGGCTCCCCTGTCATCCACAGTGGATGATGAGGTCCACCCTTGAACCAATTACAGCAATGTTAAAAGGCCAGCATGGGGCAATAAGACACTCACATTTAAACACTACGGTGGCCCTCTGAGGCCAATCAGGATACTTCTATAAAGTTATATTGGAGCAATAATGCACACAATCTGATGCACTCTGGCCTCCACTTTGTCCATTAAGTCCTCAGCCGTTATCCCACTTATACGTGGTCAGATGTCAAAGAAAAAAAAAAGTTTTCCACAAACCATAACCCCGGTTCGTCGGGTGTAGGAGTGGGAGCTGGGGACGTCCATACAACAGTTTCTCAAACCTTGTAAGCTAGTTTAGCTATTTGAAGCGTTGCTACTGTTGCAACTCCCAACTAATGTTATTCACATTTACTCAGTCTAATTTTCCAGACAGCAAACATTGTGTATGTTAAGAATGGCCAATTAAATGTCTTTAGCTTTGAAAGCCCGGAACTGAAGTCTAAGTTTCCTGACAAGGCTGCCTATAGATGTGCCTGCAGACATGTTCGGTTTTAATCAGACTCATGAGCCCAGACATCTGATGATGGCAATTATCTCCAAATGCCAGAAGATTGGCCCAATTAAACGGCTGACCACCAATTTTGACCTTAAACTCAAATATAAACACGTGTAACATAAATGCAGCATAATCGTGCAGGTGCTGCTGCACTTTGATCGGAGGCAAGAGGCATGACACGAGGACTCTGTACTCACAGCGTAGGGGTCTGATGCATCCTTGTCTGGAAACACCTCCGTCTTGCCATGACACACCAGGTCCACCTGCACAGTTACACAACCACACCTGGTTAAAGCACCTGTCATGTACACAGGTATAAATGATATTCTTGATGAGCATAATAGATAAACATGGAGCACTTTTTTATTCATTAATCTAAGGACTGTCAAACTGAGAATCACAATATTTGAAGGAAAGGGCTGTGATATCGATTTGTTAACCGTTCCTCAGGGTACCTGTCAGATCTGAATGTGTTCAAGTTGCTGGCTTCTGTCCACAAGGGGTCGCCACAAGGTTCAGTATTGGGCCCTTTTTGTCATTTACAACTTACATAAAATAAATTAAGCAACCACACAGTGATCCACTGTTCTGCCTACACTGTCAAAAGCAAAAAGTGATGGACTTCTGTTCACAATTGTGCCATAAAAGTCACAACTCACTGGCTGTAATTTACACAAAAGCACAACATGACCAAAGGTAAAGTCATACAAAGCTAACTCACCTTAAAATGATCCAACAGGTCTTTGCCCACTGCATACGGTGCACCAATCACCACCTCCGACACATACTACAGAGAGAGGAGAGGAGAGTAAGAAAAAAAACAGATTCATGGTCATAAATGAATTTTCTATCCATCAAACTTTTCAGTTCAGTTTATTTTACTTGAATGTCAAAATATTGATGTTTAACTGACAAGCATGTTTGGGTACAAGACAGCTCAAAGGTGAAGGTGTTTTTTTGCCGTTCACTGCTTAAATTCTGGCTAATTCTGTGCCACATCATCAGGCATTGAGTAAACCTGATGGCAGACCACAGTGATTTAGTGGTTTTAGGGTTGTGTAACATGATTGGTTTGTGTAATGTTCTCAAAAATTGGTTTAACTTGAACACAAACACACACAGTGCAGATGGGGGCACAGAGACTCATTGTTCTAGACTGATAGCTGACCAGCAGGAATGGAGGGAGCAGAGCCAAGTTCAGCCTGCAGCACCCACTGTGCTGAACATTTAGAGGTGCGCGTGTGTGCGCGTGTGTGCGCGTGTGTGCGCGTGTGAACTCACCCGACATGCCAGGACACTCAGTGTTCTTTCATGGATGTTCATGATTGGATAGTTCTTCCCCTTGTAGCGATTCACTTCCTGTTGTAAAAGAAGAGATCATTTAGTACTTTTACATTTTTACCTTTTAGATTTTTGGCCGACATACATGAATCGAAAGGGACAGTCGTAAAGTAGTAGTATGGCAAGGTTCAAAGTAGTGTGACCAATGTGGCTGAAGACAGTTAATAATAGGAGCTTCTTTCTTGTCTAACCGTAACAGTCTGAGCTGCTCTTGTGTTAACTTGTTCCAAATGTTGCTCCTGAAAACCGCTGACACAGCTGGGACGGATGAATTTCTCACCTTTTTGTGAATTTTTGCTGAGATGTGTGTGTATGCCTGTAGTTAGGTGTACCTGGTCAAAGTGCAGCCCCACGATGATGTAGGGCCTCTCCGCCTGCTTGTAGACCATCTCCAGGAAGTCAACATGGCCAATGTCTGCAAGGAATTTGGGGTCAAGGCCTCAACAACAGCATGCACCACAGAAATGATTTCTTCCAGTGTTCATAACTCAGTTTTGGTTATTTCTGCATGATAGGGATACGGAAGAGGTCGAATGCCCCAGCCACATAGATGATGGTGTCTCCGGGCTGAGGCTCCGTTCCTGAGGCAAACTGGATGATCTTCTGGGACGTCTGGAGGAACTGAGACACTCCTGTCCATGGACTGTGGCCTTTAGGACCCTTGAACACAACAAAAGACACCTGCATTTCACTGGGAAAATGTAATAAAGGCTAGGTGGCATCCCACTTTGGGAAAGATGTTCCACTGCTGACAAATACCCTTTATGATCAGGATTCATTAATCTGATGAGGTTTGACTAAAATAGAAACCATACTACTTACTTTGCCAAAGTTGTCTGTATGCTGCTGGTAATCTGGGTTATCCTGCAGAAATTATTAGAGAAAAAAAGGATGAGATCAACACCAAAACAAACAAACAAACCATTGCTCATACACTGTATAATGAGGCAAAACGCACACAGACACTTTATAGTTGTTCGTTAAGAGGTTACAATGTGGCTATGATGCGTATCCACATTGCCACGGTCACTGATAGGCATCATCATTAAAAAACTGACCACACATCAGGACCAGCGGACGTTGTAGCCAGTCCTCCAACATCACTGCTTTAAGTCCCCATTGGATGAAACTCGACATCGTACATTCAGCAAAAATGATGATGTAAACCCTTTGTGTCAAGTATAAACGCAGCTTTACTCACCATGTTGCTGTGATGGGCTTTGGTCATCAGAAGCATTCGTCCCACCAGGTCAGTGGTGGAGACGCCCTGTGTGCGCTTACATTCCCGGTAGCGGCCTGCATGCTTCACCTCTTCATATGTGTCTTTACCATCTACCGTCAGTGTGATGTCGTCTGGTAAACATAAACAATAGCACAAGTCCACCATCACATCTGGAGGCTTATTCACATCATGTGCATCAGTAGGACTCTCCCACAGAAATAACACATAACAAGAAAGAGAATTCAAAAAGCAGCCGTCCACCGGCTCACCTCCGTGCACACAGAAGTCACAGTTGTATTTGTCCAGAGTCTCCAGGGTGGTGACGTAAGGGGCTCCTTCTACTATCTCATCCACCCATTTGATAGCTCGCACCATCTTGTAGCGTTCTTCCTGAGTGAAGACTGGAGGACCCTTGTGCTTGGAAATCTCCGCTTTGACAGAAACAAGAAGTGATCTATTGTTACTTCTGGCACATCACTTACATAGATCCAAAAGCACAGAGTGCACAGTGGAGACTCTTCTGATCAGTTACAGTATTACACACTTTCCCATGGCATAGGCTTATTATTGTGTAACAAGCTAATTCTTCCAAATTATATTATGAATAAAATATATATGACATAGCAGGTTGAAACAATGTGTTTTACTTCATGCTGACGAATAAGCTTTCAGTCCAACAAAGTGAAAGTGATCTGGTTTGGTGATTGTTTGTGAAGACTGAAAAAAATGGGCAGGCCACATAAGGTCACAAGTAAAAGTAAGTCATGGATAATGAAAGTGGTGGTCCTCACACTAACAGGTCTCCTTTGACTTTGTGTCACTTGTTCTCACACAGCTACCCTACAATTGTGCAGGTCATTTAGTATAGCTTACTGTCATACTCAATATACACAACTACCAGATCCTCTATCTGGACCAGTAACAACCCCATTGATGGGGCATAATAATTGTCTATTTAATTTCTCTATCTTCTCTTTGATTTTGTTATTGTGAGTTCCTTTTCATGTTTCTTTTACCTTCTCTTGCTCTTCTTGTTTGCTTTGTCTTATTGTCTGATATTATCGTTTAATATACTTGAATAAATTCTCGTTGCATTGGCAGAGGACTTTGTATAAGGCTTCATCGCTCTCCAGAACATATCTCAGTTTTTGTCTACTGTAACAAATGATTAATGTCTGATCTAATGACTAATAAAGTTGACCAGAAACATCCATAGCGGGATGTGTTCACGTATGTGGCAGTCGTACCATCTGTATGCACTCCGACTATGAGGTAATCTCCCATGGCTTTGGCCTGCCGCAGCTGGTTGGAGTGACCGTAGTGCACCATGTCATAGCTGTGGAGACACAGCAGAGACAGCAATGTCATGAGCGTGGAAAACAGATACTGTAAGCACTCAAACAAAAGCTTACACTGGAAAAAAGAGATATAAACACGCACAGTAGTAGACGAGGAGGCTTTAACAATGAGCACATCTATTGTCTTTTAAATGTCTTTCAAAGCCGCCTTAGCAGGATAGATATGACTGGCCCTTTCTACTTGCTTTATTGTTTAACATTACCTTAACTCTATTCTCTTTTTATGGCAGCCTTGCACAGAAGAGCACAGTGCGTGGCCTCTGCCGAGAAAACGTGTTCTTTAAATCAAACAGTTCATATCCCAAAACACAGACTGGTCGACCTTTTAGCATGGTGAGTGAAAATGCTGAAGGTTACTGGGAGAAAGGTCAGAGAGACCGTGTGTACAATGTGCCAGTGTTAACTTGCTTTCTGCCATTTAGTAACTTCTGCAATTGCTGTTTTCTATTGGTTTGCCTTTTCAAAACAGGAGTAAATGTGAGTTCTCCCTTATTGCAACATATTTAATTTAATCAATTCAACCACAAGAAAAAAGAAAATAATAATGGCATTTCTAGTTACATTCAAGAACAGTCTCATCTCTGAGTCCTATAATATGAGGATGTTGCCCATTTCCACTGAAGTTTATTCAGGTTTTCAAGAGACTGTGCTTGTGTTCAGCACCCTGCAGCTTCACATTTCTAAGGTCTCAAAACAATCATGTGTCAGGATGGTCCAGTTCAACCACATACTGCAGATAGTGACACCTCAGTTAAAAAAAATACCCCAAAAAGTACCCACTCACTTCCCCAGTTCATGCATGCATTCAAACCACTGACTTTTTATTTCCAGTTCCATTTCTCTGATCTTTAGGCCTCTGTTTCACTTTAACACTTCTGAATCTGTAGTTTGTTTCCAACAGATCAGACCACATTAATAAAAGACCCCATTTGTCGTTGTACTTCCAGTGAGCAGACCTCCCGTCTATAATGACATTACCGCAAGCTGCTAATCTGAATTCCCTTAACAATAATCCCCCTCACCTGGCCTGGTCAGGATCAGTTAGACACTATGCCCCCAGCTGTAAATACATCTTCTTCAGAGTGACTGATATTCAGATCAGTTTGCCCTTTAACGATTTAGCAGTCCTGAGTAACACTTTCATGATAGTTTTAGAAATCTGAGAGAGAAATTATTATTATTTTCCTGATGTTTTGCAGCTCTAAATCTCTAAAATGTAAGTAGATTGAGGCAAAATCTATTAACAAAATACCTCTTATAGCGCTGAAATGCATTACACAATCTAGTGCCTCCTGGCAGAGTTAACTAAGTATAGACACTTAAGTATTTTTTCTAAGTACACTGGTTGGAGATCCTCTGACTGTATCACAGACCACCACGGCTCCCTTGAACCTGATAACTTGTCCAGGCAGCTGGGTATTTATTTGGGTTTGTGACATTTATACTTGACTGTGTTTGATATTTGCCCTTTGCCCCATCTGCTCCTCATTCTCTCCCTTGTCTTATAATATCTGATCTGTCATTAAGTATATACTTCGCCTTCTACATCCCCCTCTAACCACCCAAAAAGAGGGAACCCCTGTCTACCTCACCTACATGCTGCTTTTGCATCACACTGATCATGTCGACTATGTTAGTTATTTATAACTACCATGAGATGGGCCATGTCAAACTAGCAATCAGTGCCTCTTTGTGCAGCAAGTGAGTCCAGGAGGTCCAGTTGTCTCCTCATCTGCAGCTGAATCATGTCTTCATGTCTAGTCTTTCCCTTGTAGCACAATGGTGTGACAGCAAAGTTAAAATAACAGCAACAACGACAAGATATGGCTGTGCCATGCACACGCGGACAGACATATAGAGTAAATGACTGTCCTTGAGTGATCTTAAGATAAGTTTTACCTACCAACATTGCCCAACCCAACAGGCATCAAACTAAAAACACTGTTACCTTAGGCAACCTTGGAGGAATTAGCAGGCTTTCACACATGAAAAAGTGTAGAGTGAGGGATTATGTCCACAGACAGCAGACAGGGTTTGGACGATTCCACCATTTCCACACGAGATGCTTATAAAAGCAGCCTAACCATTCCTCCTCCAGGCCAGCTGAAGGAAATTTAAGTCACATCTCCGACATCTGTGTAGGCAGCATTGCTTCACAGGTGTTCACTTTCAGTTCATAGTTTCACACACATTTCACAATATCATTCATCTCCACAGCCTTACTATTTGGCAGTGAGACTGTCTGAACGAAAACCTTGTCCCTCATCCATGCCATAAAAACTGGTAATAAGTATATGACTGCAACCAGTGCACTAGAAGACCTTTATGTAATTTGTTCTCTTAATGAGAACAAATAAGGAACTAAGGCTCATCAGTTAAAAAAAAAAAACATTATCATTAATAACTGTTACTTTAAAATCATTCAGTTGTTTCATCTGGGCTCCTAACGTGAATAAAAAAAAGAGACTAGTGTTTGTATGAGAACTAACCTTGGTCATTTTTATGGAAGATGGAACTGTAACCCCTGTTACTAAGTTACTAACTGCTAATACGAGTAGCTAGGTTAGCTAGCATTAGCATGCTAAATCCACCATTGGTCTTAGCTTAGGTTAATAAGTAAGTACATAATGACCGCGCATAAGATAACGAACTATGAAGACAGTGTATAAATCAGAATCGACATTAAGCCAGTGGCTTAAGACACAGAAACTCACCAGCCGTCACACCACAACCGAACAACGCGCTTCCTTTTCTCCGGGCTGCACACTGAACCACCCGGCATACTGCACCCGGCTTCATCCCGCTGGTCGCTGCTGGCGTGGTGACCGTTTTTGATCATTTCGATAGGCAAATTTCTGTGTGGCAACACAAATAAAAACAACAGCTAAAACTATATGACTTGGCCGAATCCGGTTTCGCTAAAAGATTATTTTATAGGACGTCTCAGGTTTACCAGAACAGACAGTTACACCAGCCAACGCCTCCAAGACTACGTCATATCGGATGAATCCTCTCACGCTGACGTGATGATTGCATAATCAGCCCGGTCACGTGATAGAATACAACCTATAAACAAACTGACAGTGGAATGTACGAATGTGCACTTTACAGTTATTTGTTGAGTATTTCTGTTTCCTGCTGCTCTACACTTGTACTCCTCTACATTCCGGAGGGTTTGAGTCTTTTTACTCCTCCAAGTTACTTTGCAGGTCAATATCTCGTATGATTGTTTTACAAGATATGCTGAAGAAACATACAGTATATTAGAACTCTGACAATGTCCACTGTGCTGCATGAGTACTTTTGACTATTTTTATTTTTACTCAAGAAGAATCTTTTTTTGCAACTAAGTTTTTGACAAACTATTTCTGTCCTGGATGATGAAACGCAAACAATGAAATGCAGCACGTCACCTGGTAATGGACTGTTTTGTATATCATGGTACTGCTACAATTTTACTTCAATTACTTCTTCCATCACTGATGCAGCTCAATTATTTTTATGTCACTCTATGAAGTCCTGGGGAGCGAGCTGCAGTAAAACAAGTCAAATAGCAGAATTCCTGAACACACGTACGGTATTTAAATAGGCTGTCATATGCTTCAATAATCCTAGACAGACTAAGTGTTTTATGTTCTATACTTACCTAGTGTATATCACAGAAATATATTCTTTCTTGAATAAATCAAACACTTGGTACAAATTAAAAAAAAATAAAAAAAATAAAAAATACAAATCTAGGTACAACCATTCCTAACATTAATTCACCAGTTAAAGCAAGGACCAGTATTTTGAAAATGCAGATTATCAAGGCACAAAACTTCAAATGAGGAACACTTTACTGTATCACATTGAGCCTTTTTTTTTTTTTTTTTTTTTTTTACAAAATACAGTGAAAAACCAAGGAGTCTTGACTTTTAGGAATGCTGAACATTAGTTGATCATGGTTAGCGTGGTCTTTTAAACCTTCTAACACTATAGGGTACAAGATGAGATTATTAATAACGCTGCATCTTCCTGAGACAAATTAATAAAGACACATATTTGGTTGTTGTTGTTTGTTTCCAATCATTTAAGTAAACAGTAAGTTACAGTACTTGACATTAACAACTAATCAAAATCTAAGCAAAAAAAAAAAATCACCTTTCCTTCTTACTCTGTTGTTGACAAAGTAGTGACAGCAGTTTCTGCATATTCTGCAGGAAAGTTGAAATAAAAAATGTAAACATAGGCAAACTCAGCAACTTCAGTAAACTATGGTATAGTAGTAGCTGTACTACATAGCCTGCAAACCTGAGGGTAAGTGAGAGCAGAGTGGAGGATGACTGTGAGTTCAGGAAATAATTTAAGTCAAACAAAAATACCTTTAAAATAAACAACACAACAAAGCTACTGTATGTTTAAAAAAAGTACATTCAACAATGCATGTTTTTAAATGTCTGTAAAAGACTACAAAAATAAAATTTACTCTCAGCAAGACTTGTAGAAAACGTTTGACCTCTATTTAAATCTCTTCTCAGTAAAAGCTGAGGCTGCACAGAAACTGAAAAGTGGCCATTGGCATGCTGCTGCTGGCATTTGCCACTTCTAAACACCAAGTCACCTGGGATCCACTGAAAGATACCACATCAAATGAGCATGTACTACACAGTACTTTAGATACCAGCATTTCAGCATTTCCATGCCCATCTAGGTAATACTCAAAACAGTGGCATGTCGCACATTACTTACTGCACCAAATACCATCTTGACAAAAAATACACGTTTAACAGAGGTGAAAGTGATGGCCACCAAAAATCTTAGGTCTGAGGATTATTCACCACCTGTAGGCTTTATGCTGTCAAAGTACCAGTGCTTGTGTTACACTGAGCAGCCAGAGGGCCAGCAGAGAAACTGATAAAGCAGCACGACTGATTTCAAAACTTTCATTGGGCCTTTTGATGCCTTTTCATCGAAACTTGCCAACCCTCAGATTCACTGTGACTGATACAGCTGAACCCCGAAAGGGATAGGCGGTATAGAAAATGGATGGATTGATGATACAGCTGACAGCATTTGTCGAGTGTCAACAAGAAAATGTTTTTTCACTTTTAAAGCCTACAGGGTGTTTGAGATACTGACAATAACTGTATAAGTTTTCTTCCTTCGTCTTGCAGGCTATGCTGGCTCTGCTGGCTGTACTGGGCTAATATTTAGCTCTACAGCTAGCTTAGCTGCCATAAAAGTAGCGTAACCAAAGCTACTTTTAGATCTTGCTGTTATTAAAAAGTGTATATTGTATACAATAATATCATGATGCAAAGAGCCATTTTCAAATGGAAACCACTCACACTTAACCCCCCCACCACACACACACACACACACACACACACACGCACACGCACACAGAGCATCTGACTGAATACCAATGAGGAACAGCACCATAAAATTGAAAGTCCAACTCTGGGACTGGGATTGACCCACCCATCGTACATGCTAATAAGATTTCCTTGATTATGCAGCTTTTTTCTTCTTCCTTCCTTTTCCATAGCCTCGACCAAACCAGCCGCCCTGCACAGCTGTGGCTTCTTCTGCCTGCTCCCGAGGCTCAGGTAAGCAGTCCTCCTGCCCATGAGAGGGTGATAAGACCTCACGAGTGTGGCTGTCCACCTCCTCTGGCTGCAGAGGTGTGGCTAGACTGAAGATGGGGTCCTTCGCCCTGATGAGACAGAATGAAGGACACTGAGCTTGGAGTCAAAAAACTGGACTCTGTGTGTGTGTGTGTGTGTGTGTGTGTGTGTGTGTGTGTGTGTGTGTGTGTGTGTGAGAAAGAGCATAGTCAGGATATTCCCAATGTAGATAGCCATTTCTATAATTTAGGATATTCCATAACCCAAGTATTGTCTGAGTATCAGTATGAGTATCAGACCCTTTAAAGTCCAGACAAAAGGGCATTTCAAGAGCATCTAGCTTGTGTATTGTGATGTATTTCTGAGTCAAACAGGATACGCCGGCAGGGCATAACGTTCAATTTGAACTCCTGTGTTTTTTACAGGAGGAAAATATGGTTGGAGTTTGATATATGAATACAAAGAAATTCTTATTTTTTGGTATATATTGTTAAATTGGTGCACACTGTGACCAGGGCTGTGGCGTAAAATGGTTAAAATGGCATTTTTCATTCATTCCTTACCTGTCATACACAGGAATCTGAATGTTCAGCTCCTCCATGAGGAGGCTCATGACATCATCACACTTGCCATGAATTTTCAGCACGGCCATATCATCTTTTGGTGTCCACTGGAACAAAAGCACAGCCACGTAATCAGCTGTCAAGCAGCCAGAACATTATATGAATCTTATTGACCTAAAATGTCAAAACTAAGTGTACCTGGAGGTTCACAATGTAGAGCTTGGGCCTTTTGCTTGCTGGTCTGTTCATGGACCAGAGACAAGCATATTTCTTCAGCACCTAGAAGAGAGAGGAGAAGACAGCCCATGACAGTGAAGATGCAACAAGAAAAATACATCAAATACAAATCATATAAAACCTATAACTGTTTAATTAACTATGTTCTACACAGTATTTAGACTTTATTACAATAAGGAAAGCTGAGTCTTGACTAATGTGTCACCTGATCTGGAGCATGTCAACATAATATGACTGAATCAGTTCTGTGAGCAGTCCATGTAGATGTTTAGAAAAAACTCAACATTGTCAAACATCATAATCTATGTTAGTGAACCACACGACTCTCGTTCACAAAACCCACCTTCAGACTGGAGCCCAAGCAGAGAATAACATCTGCCATCATGGCAGCCTCTGCAGCTCCTTTCCAGTTGAGCGGTTGCTCCAGGGTCCCACGCTCCCCGAAGTGCACGATGGTATCCCTGAGTTCGCCGCCACAGTGGCTGCACCTGCGGCCTGTCCCATGCCGGTGCAGCGAGGTCCGCTCCGTCACGTCAAATAAACGCACGTACTCTCTGACCGGGGAACAGGATGTACACACCTGGGTAAAGGATAAAAAACAGCATGTGAGAGTAAGTTTCTTTGGGGAACAGTTTCCCACAACGGTGCACAATCAAAAAACAGTCTCTGTATGAGTATCTGTATGTAGGGAAATCCTGATCAGTTCTTTCGCTTGGATTCTTCTCTTTTTCTCCCTTTTTGTTTTAAATAAGACAATACGTGTGAGGAGGTGTGAGCTAATCACACAGAAACCACAGCAGAAACGTGGTGTCACTCCCTGCATTTTCTTTTGTTTTTGACTCTGCTGCTGTGGCCACCAAACAATATTTCTGACCTCCACCTCACCCATAAGCACTCCAGTTTCTGTGTCAGAGAAATTGCTTTTCCCTGTCCTTCCTCTTAAATGTTGCCATGATTCACCAAACTGTACCATAGATCAGCAGGCTTATTTCTGTGCATCAGCATTCATGCGGTGCTTTGCATTGGCCATTTACGGTTGAATGCGGAGAGTGGGATATGAGGCTGTTCCATGAGCACACATTTCCAGGTGGACTGTCATTTATAAAGGGAACATTGCCTGTGGGAGTGCGTGAGCACGGTTTCTTAAGTCAGATTTCTTTTTTTGTGCATGCTATTTTCAGCTTTTGCGCGCACGTAAACTTTTAGTATGGATCCCACGCACTGCTTATAAATGAGAGCCCTGGACTAGATTGTATTCTTTGTGTGTCTCACCTCAATAAACATGTTTCCATGGAGCTCAGACAGGGCATGTCTGGGTAGACCACTACGCAAGTGAAGTCCGTCACAGTTCTGAGAAACAACATGCTTTACCTGTATGGACACACAAACACACACAGAGAGCATGCATGCATAAATACTAGTGGAACATCTGTATCAGTCGAAATTATTTTTCCATTCTCACTTACCAACTCTTCCTTATGTAGCATCCTAATGCACATGTGCGTGAGGGTCGGCTCAGCTTTACTCAGGTCAGATGAGCTGTTTGTAAAGAAACAAGAAGGATAACAGCAGTTGGAGTTTAACTGATGAGAAAAGCAAATGCAGCTAATATCACGAGAGATGAAAGACTACACATCTCACCTGACCGTGCGTCCCTTCTGCAGCTGTGTCCATACCCCGTTAGGGCCCCTGTAGTCTGGAATGGAGGCTGCCTGAAAGGGAACACATCATCAGTCCAGCGGCAGTTTGGAAAGGAAAAAGGAAGACAATATGCAAACATTGACATACCGTGCTGATACCGGCTCCGGTGTAAACCACCAGGTGTTTTGCTTGTTTGACTGCCACAGCGAGCTGCCTGACTTTACTTCTCAGCTCATCAGCATCATCAAACACCTGCAGGCAGTACAGGAAACATAAGAAGTTTAATGTGTGTGACTGCATGAATTAGTGACTTACTTTTGACTACATAAGGTTCTTCATTGTGGTATCGTTATTATTACTCCTTTGTCATTTTTGTCAACCGAAAACTGTCTTGGCTCTTATACCATCTTATTATGACCCACTGCAGCTGAAATCTCACCTAACCAGTTAGTGTAATAGCTAACAATTACTGGGCCTGACAGTCTCACCTCCTCCTGCTTCCTCTTAATCACATTTCTGCGGACTTGTCTCTTGCAGAGCTCCTCCACAGTTTCTCTGTGCAGCAGTAACACAGCGGCCTCCTCCTCTGACCGCTCAGCCTCCGGTTTCTTCAAAACTCGTCCAACCTTCAGTTCACAGGAGGAGAGAAAACCTGGTCAGATACACCTGCTTAGAAACACTACTGCTACTTTAGCCAGCTAGCTTGAAACATCCAGCTAGCGGGAGAAACAGGCTCCACGTGTGCTGTCGCCTTATTTTACCTGTCTGAAAATCTTCCTCTCGCTTTCTCGTTGTAGTATTTTCGCCTTTTCCAACGCCTTCCTCTCCGCCCGTGAAGACAGACCATTATCTGCCTCCTCTGCCATCCTGTTTTCTGCCATCAGCTGAGCAGCAGCTATTTAAAACACTGCTCACACACCAGCGAACAGCCGGGGCGGAAATTGCCTGTGTACGCACGAGCGCAAACGGCCAGCAGCGCCCCCTGCTGCGGGGGGGTCTGTAAATGCCTTTTATCAAGTCCCAGCTTTCAAAAACTTCACAACAAATTTCAAGCGTTAAGAAACATTTATTAACCAACCACATACAAATAAATAATACATAAAGCAAAGTCAATATTGTTAAGTTAACATGTGTTTTGGCTGACATGTGACCCCCAATACGCTAAGAAAAATATTTAAGGCAACACTGGGGAATTACACACTATTCAAGTGTTAGCAGTACAGTAACACTACAATATGCAACTGGAGCGAGCACGCTGTCCTACAATACTAACAGAATTCAAAATGTGCTAATACATCTGAAGATGGCCTGTTTCTGGTGGCAATGAATTAGGCACATAACTTTGAAGAAACTGAATAATTAAATGTCCATCCCACAATGTAGAGTTAACCTCAGGCAACTGGAAAAACACTGTCACCCAGTGTTATTACCTGGTCAACGAGCCCTTTTCACAGGAGACATTTTTTGCCTACACACAGATTTATATGAGTAGTTTTTAGAGGGAAGAGGAGGTAAAATCTTCATATGCTGTTTGTATCTTTGTTGCTTTCCTGCGCCGATCATCTCACTACCAAGATCCATCTTGAAACAACATTGGATCTACCAGGTTGGGAACCACCGGCTTTCTGCAAAATCCAAATGGAATGAAGCCTTCATTAGTGTTATTCTTTATAACTGAGCTTTTCCTGCCATAGGTCTATGTCATAATGTCAGCTGTGAGTCATCCAAATGTCTTTGAGGTACAGTGCACAGAGATTTAAAAGTTCAGCTAAAGGACATCGAAGTGTTTTTGCTAACATTTTTTCCCACTAGCATCTGCAACATTAGTACACTGAATACTGGCAGCAGACTTTCTGTTACTGACAGAGCAGCTGCAGTGGTGTTTCAGTCCCTCCTAAGCATCCATTCAATGACAAACTACTCTGACTGACTGAGAGTGGAACCGTAAATTCCACCCTGGTTGTAGAGTGTAAAAATGTCACAGCACACTAGACGTGAAACACAATGATGGATTCATCAGCAAGAGGCATCACTTTGTGTCAAATCTGGATTCGGAAACTCTCAAATGATTAGTCATACAATATTCATGTAATCGCTAGAGGCCTTATTAGGAGTCCTCACTGGGGCCAATTAAGAGAGTGTCATCGGGGTCTAGAGGAGTAAGTGCTCTTGGGGACCCTCTGAGGATTTGCTCCGAACTGTCCTCGTTTGGGTTCCTGCAGCTGCTTGGCAGAGAGTCCAGTGATGTGTCCAGCCACCGTCACAACTCCCCTGTGCCTTCCTGCCGCCTTTTTCTGGATCCTGGAGGAAAGAGAAGACAGGTTTCAGCCATAGGCTTGTGAATATGTGTGTGTGTTAGGGGGTTTATCTAGAATTTTAATTGCATTAAAAAACTATATAAGGAAAAAGCCACTAATAAAAGTTGTGTTTTCACATTGGGTTCATGCTGCATTGCGACTTTGGGATCTGGGTCGTCATCAGATCTGAGGCCCTGTTTTGAGCTTCGCGCTGATGTGCAGGGATTCATCCTGTATTGTGACTGTACTGATGATTAATGTGTCCAAATGCACGTACAACACAAGAGCAGTGCAGCTACACAGAGCCCTAAAGACAGCAGGACCACTGAAAGCTCACATCATTCCTCTCTTTCTCTCCAGCGATTTCTTTGTTGCAGCTGACAGAGAACTCTTTCCTCTGGGTCGGCCTGTGAGTCCACTCTGAACAAACACACACACACACACACACACACACACACACACACACACACACACACACACACACACACACACACACACACACACACACACACACACACACACACAAAGAAACAAACATATGCACAGAGCACATTAGTCTTTGCACCACCCTCTTAGTCTCCTGTAGTACTCACAACATGTGTATCATGTGTTAATAGAAAGGAAATGTCCAGGACAAAATCAATATTTCAGTCCTCTCTGCCCACTTTCAGAAGTTAATTCAACTGCACAGGAAAAATAAAGCAATGTTATTACCCACCACACTCATCATGAAGCAGTGTGAGATGTTGGTACCCTGAGAGGTCTGGACAGCACTAAAAGCATAATGGTATTTGGAATTTGAATAATTATGACGGGATCAGAACAGCTGTCATTAGATATTGGAGTTTCTGAGTTGTGTTACCTGACTGTGATGCAAATGTTTTAATGTAATATTCAGCTCTAACCAAACCATTACAGAGCTTTCCTTACATACTGTATAATTCTGTTAGTGTCTTTGTTGGCATTATTTGTATTTGCTTCACTATCTACAGTGAGAAACCAACACTTCTCCAGCGTATATGATTTTTTTCAGCTCGCACAGAGCTTCTGGAAAGGTTACCCGTCGTCTGAGCTCTCTCTCCTGGGCCAGCTCTCTATCCCAGCTGATCAGCTGCATCCTCTCTCTGGCTGACAGGCTGAAGAATATGTCGCTGACCTCGTAACGTGCTGCGCGCAGCTGGAGGATGAAACAGTTACAGAGCAGACGATGGCTTGAATGAATGTGTGTAATCACAGTATCTGTTGTGGTAACTGCTAATGGAGGGAATAAATGCTCAGTTGGCACCGTAGAAGAGACGAGGAGAGAGGTTAACAGATGTTTATGACACGTGTTTGCTTCAATACCTGCAGAGTGACTCTCTCTTGCAACAAAAGGTCCTGTCTGCTACAGCGCTCTCCTCTGCCAGGGCTCTGCTGCTGGAGGGCCCGCAGGAACTGCTGTGTGTCCTGCACGCCCAAAACACACACACACACAGACACACACGCAGTGTATACAAACAGTTTTTGAAAATAAGGCAAAGTGCTGCTTGAGACAGACGTAACAGTGCGATTTCTACTCACCCTGATGGTGCGCACCAGCTGCGCCACTTTCTCAGTCTTCAGCAGCCTGCGAGTCAAAAAACCTTTGACAGCTGCTAACAGCAGGGGGCGGTAGCGCTCTGACAGTATGCTGAAAGGCTGAGGAAGAGGAGGACGCGGGGGGAACGAGTGATGAGAGGGGTGAATAATGAGGGCCAGAGGGGAAGAGAGAGGAGAATGCTAATTCCATCAATGACAACCCATTAATTTCCCACGCAGATTCTCAAGGTCTTTTGGTTGGCATCTGTTTAGCGCATCAATGAAAGTGGACTCACAGCTCATCATTATAAAAAGGAATAATAAGCAGATGATGTGCTGTCATTCACTTGTTGATTCCAAAGCTGTTGCATTAAAGGGACGTGTTTGTTCAACAACTGTAGCCTAACTGAAGCTGAGCTGCTGTACTCACACACGTTAGAGAGCAATAACAGATGACAGGGATACGGATTAAGACATCAAGGGGGAAGTATCTGTTTCACCTGAGTGTCAGCTAACTGGTGATGAAGAAAAATCTTGTGGCTACAAGGAGAAGCAGGACAAGCTTTTCGCGTCACTGACGTTAGTGAACAAATGTGACGGTAATACCTGAGAGGGTGTAGAAAAGGTCAACGTGTCCCCAAAACGTGAGCTTGACATGGAGCAAGGGAAGGACACGCTCTGGAGGAGACGGTAACGCACTGCCAACGCCTGACAGAGAGACAGACAGAGAGAGAGACAAGAAAAGGAGACATGAGGGTGGAGGGAAGGAATAGGACGAGAAGTGCGTGTGTGTGTGTGTGTGTGTGTGTGGGCACGCATGCGTGCATTTGGGAGCAGGCAAGGTTGGAAAATATTGAATTGGAAAGGACAGCAAATGAAGCAGGAGGAAGAAATTAATTGAGGGTAGAGAGGATGAGACAGGAGGGGAGAGATGGGGCACAGAGGCAAGAGGGATGAGATGAAGAGAGGGAGCATAGGGCGAGGAGAGGGATGACGGGGATGATGAGACAGGCGAGACGGAGAAAATTAATACGACCAGAGAGTAAAAACGACGTTGGAGGAGGTATGAAACAAAACAAAGAGAGGGATGCGTGGAGAAGGGAAAAAAGGGGAGGAGAAGGGACCATTAGTGGTGGCACTCGGTGGGACGATCTGGCACTTAACCACAGACGCTCATGAATTAAACAAATTATCCTTTCCTTTTCTGTGTCAATCCCCTCGGTTCCCTCCTCCCTCTACCATAGTCCAGCCAACTCGCTCTCTCATCACATCACAAATGATGGAAAGACAGAGGGGAGTCGAAAAGGAGTCTTTCTTATTAAACAGCTTATGTTAATTATATTGTTGTTAAGGATACATAAATTAAACAGAGACTGTGATTAATAGGGCAAGGACACCGGCCAAGAACAAATACAGACACAAGCTGAAGAAACAGGAACTGCTTGCCAGAGAACAGCAGGCGTCCTTGAAGTCTTGCATGTGTGTGTCTGTGTGTGTGAGTGAGAGTGTATGTGTGTGCACATGCACACATGCACGCACGCAGAAACAGGCGACCATGCCAGCCCGCCTCTTAGGGATGTAATGAAACATTTATGGTAGAATCCCTGTGTGTTTTTTTACTGGGGAGAGTCTGAAGGTCTCTTGTAATGAGCAGATGTCTGTAGTCTGCCCACGACCCCGGTCTCCTGAAGCACACTCTTAACAGGTAGGGCGACAACATGTGTGTGTATGTGTGCACACGTGGAACAGAGCCAGAGCCTTTCAAAGGGCTGTTTCTAGTTTCAAAAGAGCATTAAGGGTCAATGTTATACTATCAAGGCTTTGTGAATTGCTTAGAAAGTCTCAAAACCTATTTAAAAAGATGGAAATATTCCTCTTAATTTCCCACAGGTGACTTTGGGTGGAGCCAAAGGAGTGAATTACGGTTATGGTACAGGACTTGCACAGTCTGCAGAGCGACATGTAATGCAATTTAATGTAAGAAGTGGACCGAATGAATGGAGTAAATATCAATATTACTGTTAGGAGCATATCAATATATAAAAATGTCTGGTAAATGTCCAGTAGTTTTACTTATTGTTGTTTGGAGGCTCAAGGAAAGGGACACTATTGCATGATAAGTAAAGAGAGGATTTAAAGGGTATAGCTATTGGTGTTTTATCTTTGCCTTACTGTCAACAAATCCCATGGGGCTCCACTGTATTTTTACAGGGATTAAGACCATGAACCGCAACCTCCCAAGATCAACTGTGGCTGGGGACCTTGTTGTATCTCTCCCTCCCTTATTTACTGTCATCTCTCTCCACGCAGCCTCCACAGCTGGAGACTTTGTTAATAACAAAGGCCTAATAACTTCCTAAAACAGCTCGGCACCCTAGTTTTAGCAAACGTGGCTCAAACAGGAATAAATAGTGCCTCCATTGGGGACTATTTGCAGGGCTTCTGCAGTGCTGTTGTATTGATCAAATTAAATTTAAGTGAGCTTAACACCAAACAGAATGCAATTTAATACCATTTTCATGGTCACACCTGTCAAAGAATGACAGAAAACCTCTAAGGACAGTAAGGCCTACAATTATTTATAAGCTAGGAATTTATTGACATGTATATCATATATATCATCATATATCATTTTGTTAGTACTTATGAGTTGTATATGACAATACCTGGACCCAGATAAGCAGGAGAAAATTAATGGATGAATTAAAAGTAATTTAACTACTTGGCTGGCACAATCCAATGTCGCACCAAAACCTTTAACTCATGTCACTGTCAACAACAAGCAAGAAAAACTATTCAAGAGCAGATGAAATTTCAGACTTAATACTCTCTAAGGCCTTTGGGCATTTTTTTTCAGACTTTTCAAGATCTACTGATTTTTGCACCCTGATTTTCAGCCAATTTAGTGTGCTTGTAAGTATTTTTGGTAGGAAGACAGTGTGTATATGGGATTGACTAGCTTTTAGACACAGTTCACAGGCCAGAGTATATCAGCTATAGAAGCAATATGAGGCTTTGTTAGTAAAGTCAGTGGATTTGTTTTTTTTATGTTACCTGAGGACGGTATAAAAAAATCTAAAATATCAAATGGACACATTCTTTAAAAGTCAAAAATGACAATGCAATCAAAAGTGAAACCACATATATAAAATAGTTGAACGGTTCTGTAATAGAAAGAAGTATCTATATACAGAGATAAAATACCATTAACAAAGCCTGTTTTTCTTGCTGCACGTTGGCCTTGTGACAAAAGAGAAGGGGGCGACATGCTTTATGTGAACCAGTTATGTGTCATATTCAAATGTCCTTCTGCAACACTGTCTTATGAGCTGTTCTGGGTACAGTACAAAATGTACAAGACTGATTTGCACATAGCCTGAAGAGGATAGAATTACATTTGTATTATCACAGGAAGAGCAGCAATTGGCACCTGGCTTCACATATTTCAATCGTAACATTTTCTTTACTTTCAGATGTGTCTTATAAATCTAATTATTCACCCAAAAATACCAATCACTTATCCCCATTGTCTCACCTGCAGCAGTTCTTCCTGTTGCCTCCTTTGCTCCTCTTGCAGGGCTCTGACCTGAGCAGCATGGGTCTCTTTCAGCTGTTCCTGCTTGTCTTTTTGACTGCCATGGCCTTCATATTGCCGCACTGCAGCTAAAACCAGTAAATTTGACAATACGTGGTCACAAAATGTATGAATGAGAACTGTTGGCAAGACAAAATCTGGAGTCATACAGTAAAGGTCCTGCTATGAGGTTTACAACCACGTGTCTGGGAGGGCACGGAGCGTACTGGGTTCTCTTTCAACAGCACACCCGATCAGGTTTTGGTTCCCAATCCAAATCCAATCCCAATATTATATATTTTATTTGGTAATACAAAGTCTGATTCAATTCATTTCCTATTCATCTACTTATATTTTCATTTGATTGGCTCATATCTGGCATTGCTGTCCCTCTGTCTGCCTGGTCTCACCTCTGGGAGTGCTGGAGTTGGGTCTGACTGCTGATCTTGCTCCTCTGCTGGCATCTGTTCTCCTTTCCCGTGTCTCCTCCATCACGTGCATGAGCAGTCTCCGTTTGACCTTGGATACCCCGCCCTGACCTTCACCCCCACTCTCTGGGGTCAGATGTTTCTCCTGAACAAGATGACCTTTGGAGCCCAAACTGACCCCTGACCCTTCGAGGAACCACAGACCAGACGGTGCGTCCACATCATATGACTGGTTGAGCGATGGCAGGTGGGTAAAGTCATGACCCTCTACAGCTGTCTCATCCCTCCTTTCCACTGGACAGCTACTGGTATCTGAAAGCACTGAGACGTTATGTGGAGCTGTGGTTTCAGATGGAACATTTCTGAATATGTCGGGAATTCGCAGCTGCTGTGCTAACGAGAAGATACATTTAGCTGGGGGCTGCTGCTTTCTACAGCCGCCATGCTGTCCATAACTGCTTGGAAGTCCTTCATTACATGTCCCCTTTTCCTCTGCTCTCTCCGTGGCTAAAGGTTTGACTGACCTGAGTTCAGTTAAGTCAACTGCCTCAGTTTCTTTCCCATGCACTATGAGAGGACCGATGTGTGGTTCAGGTCTTGTATCTTCATCCATGTTCTTGAAATTGTCGAATGATTGTCTTCTCGGCCACTCTTTGTACTTTTGGTCTTGCTCTGCATCACTGCGATCCTCATCATCCTCCCCATAGTCACAGTCACTTTGATGAAGCTGCATATGTTGTTCATTTTTAATCTCGTCAGAGTGCTTGACATCTTCCAAACTGAACTCACTTTGCGTGTTGCTCTCAGTTTGGCTGTGATTCCCCAAGTTTTCTGCCAGTGTGGACTCCAGATCTGATATCAGTACTTTGAGACCGGACAGGTTGGACTCAAGCTGATCTATGTGCTGTGAACTCTTGGCTGAAACGCTTGTTACATCACCTTGAACCATGACATTCACAGAAGGAACTGCTGTGTGAGCGTTTTGATGTTGCAGGTTAACTTCTTCAACCTTATGGTCTTCATTTAAACCTGTATTGACCAAACCTGTCCTCTTTGAGGTCTTGGCCCCATCAGCAGCTTCTTCATCTTGCAGACTGCCTTTGCTTTTGCAGTGAACAGGACTCCTACAGAATTTAGGGGCAGGGATAGTGTAACATTTACCTTCGCCTTGATGAAAACCTGTGAGACAGTTGGTCAAGTAAAAAGGTTCCTGAGCAGGCAAGGTTTCACTCGACGTGTCTTGCTGCTGGGGAAAGGCGCTGATTTGTTTCGGCTCTGTTATGACCTCTTGTGAAATGTTCAGCTTATTATTTTTCAAAGTAGCTTCTTCCTCAACATTAGTCATTTCCTTACTATTCCCATGTCCTGTTAAATGTGTGTTTTCAGATTTAAAGTTTGCCTTTTTCCCAAAAAAATCACTCTCAATCATCTTCTCTTTTTCCCAGGATTTCTTTGGAGACGTTTCCACAGACGGGATTAAAGTGCCTCTCCTCTCTTTAGTTTTCTTCCCCTCTGCAGTCACAGTGCCCTTGTAAGGGAACTCGTTATTCTCCTTATCAGAGAGGCTGTGCTCCTCCGCCCTTTCTCTTCGCTGTTCTTGGGTCCTCTCCTGGATTTTAGTGTTTTTGGCTTGGTTCCTAAGCATCCGCTGGCGCCGCCGATACTCCTGAGATTTCTTCAGCAGGGCCTGGAGGCTCAGGCGATAAGGCTCCTTAGATGGCTCTGCTTCATCTATATGGATGCCTGCTGGTTCTGTTTCTGTGGGGTAGTGCTGAATATGCAGCTCTGCTGTTGGACAGCAACGGGTGCCCAATATCTGTGGGGACTCTGGAGTGCCTGAAATGTGACTGTTTTCTGATGAAGAGACTGGCCCTTCAGTTCTGTCCAAACTGTGATCTATGTCAAGGTCAACTACTGTAGTAACGGGAAGGTTACCTTCACACTCTGCCCTGTCCAAGTGACTGTTTTCAGATTTCATTACTGGTAAGTGGTCACATATGATAGAGCCCTCCTGGAGTGAAGAGCAACAGACGTCTTCCTCTACTATAAAGTCATTCCTAAAGGATGATTCCAGTCCACTCCTCTCCAATTCCTCTCCATCTATGGGAGGGTGGCTGATAATGTCTGGCATCTTTGCGATTGTGTTTGAGGTGCTGTGAAGGAAAAAGCCACCTGTATTATAAGCTCCTTCGTGGGAGCCAATGCCATGGCTCTCTCTCCCAGCATCAACACTCCCAGAGATATTGGTGGTGTTTTCAACATTCTCATAGGTCACGTAACCTGAGGATACTGACTGGTGACTCACACTATTAAGGAAACTTGGCTGTGACCCCTGTTGGTTGCAATGTTGATCAATGAGGCATCCTTCCTGGTAACTTTGCTGAGGTGTCAAGTTAGAGGCGAAAAAGGCACTCTGTGTGGTTGATGTCAGGAGAGGAAGAGAAACACCATCCTTCTGTTTCCTTTCAGGTGGTGGTGAGAGCAAGAGCCTATCTTTTGATCCTATGGAAAAATTGCTCTGCGACACTGATTCACCACTGGCGTTGTGGGAATATGAAGATTTTGTGGTAATCTCAGATTCTTGAAGCAACTCCTCCAGTGTTGGCGTCTTCCTCAGCTGCAAAACACATGAGGAAATTATAACAAATATGAAGAGATCATGGAAAAAGTTTCCTCATTTGATCAAAACCAAGTGGGGCATGAGAAAACATCACATGAAAGAAAATAATGTCTGACAATGACTATTCATTCAAAAGAACTAGTATATGTTAGTAGAGAAGTTACTCTTAAGCATAACTGCAGTAATGCAGAAATACAAATACAAATACAGGAACATATTAGCATCGCCAAGAGGATATCACCTGAACACTGTGTAGGATAGTTTGCACGAAGGCCATTCTTGGGTCACCCTTCATCTTTCTGTGGACAGCAGCTTTCTGCGCTGCATCTCTGTGGCGCTGCATGTCCTCCCTCTGCTCCCCTGAGAGCTGTTATCACCACAAAGCAGACACAGGATGTCATGTATGATGAACAACAGAACAGGCCCTAATGATTATTTTCATCATCCATTTTTTCTGAGTAACCCATTACTTGACTGGACTATAAAATGTCCATTCCCTGAGTAGGGGAAGAATGTGTGACTTTCTTTGTTTGGCAACCTCTACCTCCACATCCACATCAATAATATAAGCTGTTAATACTTCTGCCGATAAACTAACTGTTCCAACACTTTTCCACAAAAACTAGCAGCTCCACCATGACTGCACAGTCCAATGTAATCACACAAAAAAGAGACAGCAAAGCGGTACAGTCTACAGTAGTGTTTATGGCATCTGCTGTTAGCTAAGGTTAAAAACCCTCGATAATGAGGATTTTAACAGAAATATTATCAAACTGAGCTCATACCAGGGGAGGAAGGATGGGTCGTCCATAGAAGAGGATGAGAGAGGATGCAGGTGAAGGTTTGTGGTGTTCCTCCTCACTTTTCCTCAAAAGGGAGAGACGATGCTGCACAAACTTGTCGTAGTCCTCCATCAAGTTGCATCAGGATATGGTAGGAAGGACGTCTGGTAGTCTGCGGGCTAACTAACGTTGATATGTTAACGTTATCTGGGTGATATGCTAGCTGATGAGCTGAGCTAACCCTAGCTTACTAGCTAGCTAGCTAGCAACCGGCTAGCCGTCGCTGGTATGGTTAGCGGTTAATAACGAACTGCCGGTAAAGCTAATAATGCTTAATAAAAGACACATGAGTGGAGAAAAGTAGAGCAGCTCTGCAGTGCTAGCTACGTCTGATAAAACAGTAACACAATAAAGTGTAGAAAGCTACCAAACAAAGCGGTTCCATCAGCACAGATGAGTGTTTACATTTTACCCGCCTCTCCTCCCGCATCGACAGTGACAGTTGGAAACGCTGTCAAAACCCGGAGTGGATTTACAGCATGAACACGGATTTACCAACGTAAACAACACATGTAACCATTTAAAACACAACTCATAACTTCAGTGCGCAAAGAATAACACCACATTAACTAAACGAATAATCCCGCGTTCTATTTGTCAACGATGTGACTGCGTCGCTTGTATTAACATCGATGAAACAGTGACGGCGCTCCATGTTTTCACAGCATGCGAAGCTGCTCGAGACGAATGGAGCTGTGGACAACTGGATGCTGCCACCTACAGACTCGACTGGCTAAACAGACCAGTAGACAGATGTGTAGCCTTAAATGATGGAGAAAATAAAAATGTATAGTGCAAATTGTGCAGTCTTGAATTTTGGCCCATTGGCACCCCACAAATTGAATGTAAAATAACTAGTGATATGCAACTGGAAAAATGTATGTTCCATGGTCTTTTAAACCATGATTTTCTTTCACAAATGATTGTTTTGTATTGTTTAGATACTTGATGACAGACTGACTCCTGATGCACATTAGTGTGGTTAGCTTTGTTCATCTTGGACTTTAACTTGAAGTAAAAGCTTCAACTATATATGTTAAAAACTATTATTTCTATATAATATTACTATCTTCTTCAATTGCACAAGACATAAAAAAACCGTTCCATTTCAAAACATGTTTATTGGTCATATACAAAATAAAGTAAGCTGTTTATCAACAAACATACAGTATATACATCAATAAATTAAAAGATGCTTCAGACTGATGATGAAACAGTTAATTCCATGATTACCAATACCTTGTCATCATCACTTATGTATCTACAAATTGCAAAAAAAAAAAGTACAATAATTTAGTTGAAGATAAATACTTACAAAGACTGTCACATTTTAAGTATTTTCCCATAGAAAGCACTGTCATAGAATAATTTATTACACCCCATACAGAAATATTACAAAACACAGAATCTTCTAGTACAAGGGCTTTTCTGAATCGGCTATGCCGTATTCACACCAACTCACTACTTTTCTATAGCTTTAGACTGACCATTATATACTTCAGAAACACAAAATTATCCCAGTTCTCATGAGTAACCTGGCCGAACGCTCACCAGCAGACATGTGTGGTTTGATGGGGGAGAAAATGGTATCAGGAGTAAAATTAAGAGTCAAAATGAAAAGTCAAAATACAAATAAGTGTGATGTGGAAGATAAACCTGGGTAAGAATGTGATGTTAGAGGCTGAACAGCTGACAGGGGCCGCAGAGAGAGCGGCAGGAGGAAGGAGGGAACCTGGGAGGCAAAGCAAACATTGTTATTGATGAAAACACCAAACGATCAAAGCAATCCTTGCTTCATTTACTCTCATCGATCGGAATTGGAGGTGGGTGAAAGGGCTCTTAGAGCGCGGTGGCATGATTCAGTAGACAGGAAAACAACTGAATGACGACACATAGTGATTGGCCAAGCAGCAAGATAAGGAGTTAATGATTTGCATCTTAGAAAAGAAGCGGATGTTTTGAAGAAGGGCCTGGAAAGCCCGCTGAGTCAACTCGCTGACACTTCATAAAGAGGGATACGATAAGTGGAGTGGGACATGATTGAGCGTTTTATCAGATGTGTCTCCACCACTCCTTTCTGCCTCTGTAAAATATTCATAGCTGTGGTTTAGGTGCAGTTGCTTGTGATGAAATGCTTTTTCATAAGGAGGGCATGACCTCTGTACGGCAAGCAGAAAATAAGGTCAGTCAGCTCTTAAACTCTTATGAAAAGCCACTCAACTGCCCTGTCTGATAACCACTAAAGGTCACAGTTGTCAGCTAATCATGCCTGCTGAGTGAAAATTAAGAAGAAACTGTAATGTTTCAGTTTGGGGACTTCACACTCGGACCCTTCTACAACCACAAAATATTCAAGTCAGGAAGATAAAAGCAGTATCGTTCAGTTCAGCAGCAGGCTCTGCATGACGGCTACAGTATATTTTGCATTCAGTCTTTTTGTCAATTGGAAATGGATAAAACATATTTGATTCCATGCTTTCACAGTTAATTGTTAAGCAACATTGAAAAAACAGTCTGATTTAAACAGAGACAGACAAACCGGTGCTGGCATTTATAACCAAGTATAAACTACGTATATAAGCTCTTTAACGTCGTCACATCACGCTGTACCTGCAATTATAAAACAAACAAGTTGACACAACGGCTACGATAGCATCACCGCTCCTGTGTGGTAGGAGGTCTAAGTTTGCCCTACACAGTTTGCATAATTAGAGAGGTCTATTAGCAGAAGCCACCATGTTAACACATTTACACATTATGCATCATTTTTAAACAAGAGGAGCATCAAAATACAGACTAGGTGGAAACACATTGTCCGACAGTGGCACATACAGCATGTACATTTTGACAGCACTGAGAAGCTTCATATTTTTCTTCAGCTTGACACGAGCTAATCTTAGCAGAAGTCGTGCGTTTCTTCTTATTTTCTACCACCGTGACTACACACACAACACAGGACTTGCCAGCAAAAAACATCATTCAACAAGCAAATGTAAAGACAGACGGGAAGCAACAGAGTGACACAGAGAAAGAACATACATATGAAAAAAAATCCAGTAGAAAGTCAAATTAAAGCATTCTGACCAAACAAAACAGGACATGGTTTTTAAAATACAGAGCACATATCGAAATATACTGGGTGTGACACCTAATATCTGCTTGTAGCTGAACACCATGGAGTCTGGTGGTAATGTATCAGACATTTCCATTTGACATTTGTAGCTCTCTGATTTCACAGTTGACTGAACGTGCAAGGTTATCAGTGTAAAGATAATGGAGAAATCATATTTTAAAACCTCAAACCCTTCCAGTGCCTTCGCTTTCGTGCCTCGCTTGTCCTCATAACTGCATAGCAGTGGGCTCGCTCACCTCTTCTTCTTCACAGTGGAAAAGAAGCGGTGCAGGTAAAAGGCTGCACGAATCTACTGTTTTTCTATCCTTTTAAATTGTTTCTATCTCAGGAAATGGCTCAATTCAAATCAGATTTCCCTCCCTTAAAGAACAGTTTGAGACAATTGTACTTTATAAGGTAAACCTAACTCTTAGACAGACAAACCATTAAATAGCAAATAGATTTTTTTCACTTCTTAAAACACCAAATACATAAACAGATTTGCTGCACTTTCCTGACACTTACAGGACAGCTCCAAAACAAAACAGGAACAACATTATATATACACATAACAATATAAAATGAACACAGCAAAAACAAATACCTTCATCACCCACTACAAAACAACTTATTGAAGGAATAGGCTTGATGCAGCCATGCAGGCCCATTGTTGATCTGTTACCTCGCCAGATGACCTGAAGGCATTTTATCTGCAATAATGAGCTTTGAGCGCCGCACGGACCAAAAGAAAGCCACAAAGGCTTGTTCGGAAATATGGAAAATGGGTCTGCCAAAGAAAGTACAATGTACAAATCATAAGTGCAAATAAGACGTCTGCAGTGCTGGAGCTGAGCAACGGGGCCAGGAGGACAAAGATTTTATGATTAGAGAAAGAGCGCAGTTACCCGCAGTGTCATCACCCGCTTCAGCCTGAAATTAAACGATGATCAAAGTCATATCCATGAAATAGTGAACGCCATAGTTACCTCGTCACATACCTACACAGCACACCACACGCTAGTTCACGGTTACACACACGTGCCTAGTCACTAGAGAAAAACAAAGCTATTCAGTAGTTAAGCCACTTTTGGTACAATTGCAAAATAGAGAGATACTGTATATCAAACAGACTTTGTTATACCTTTTTTTTTTTTTTTTTTTTTTTTACAGGTCGTTACAAACAATGCAAAGATAATTGTCTTTATAAAATTCCAGACTCTACCATACATAGACAAAGATTCTTTGAGTATAGAACACCACATAAGACTACTTTTATGGTAAAACTCATGTGAAATGACATCCCATTTGTGTGACTGGAAATCCCAAAGAAACATCTTCGCGAGCTGACTGCACTGTCAGTAATCACATTTTGCGCTCGCACGTCGAGCTTTGTGGTTGAAAGCAAGAGGAATGGCAAATAAACCACTTTGATTCGAGGCAAGAAATGATGCTGTGGGTATAATAACCTAGATTTCTGAGTCAGTAGCCAATCAAATTCTAGAACATGTGAACCAAGAGATTAACATAGCAGATATGTGGACTTCACCTTTGCAAAAAGCGTATTCTGTGCAAAGGAAACTGGGATGAAAACAGACTCCTTTTCTGCAGACTGCTTTTGTTTTTTTCCCCTTGAAGTCAAAGAACTGCCAAGTCACATAAATGGGTGTTATTAGCATTATTAATCCTGATGGGCACGACACAGCTCAACAATGCACAGCAAGAGTTAAATGCTGCTGCAACCTGATTCCTGATTGGTCAGTGCATCCCATTAAGCACAGGTATAAGCAAACACCTGCATTGAATCTCCACAGTTTTTCGTGTCCTCTTGACTTCTTCAGCGGGAAACCAAGGCACTTGCCCTTCCAATTATCTTCAATATATCTTGAGAGGAATTCGGACTTTATCTCTTCAGCTCTGGCGTTCATTTCCCTGAAAATTCTTACAAACTGAGATAAGGTCACTGGCTTTCAATAACTTTATCCTCTTCTTTTTTTGTTGGTAAATATCAATTGCCGCCCACCCCCCCTTCTTTCTGTTAGATCCAGTTGTAATTGAAAAATGGAAAGTCAGAGAAAAAGTTAGGTAGAGTGAGAGAGTTGGACATAGAAAGTGAAGAGACCGTAGAAAAAGTACAGCTAACTAAATATAGCAATACCAAAACGAACACGCGGCACAGAATTTCACAGAATTCCTGATATATAACAATTGACACACAGAGAATACACTTTGGACCTCATGTGAATGACAACACAGTACAAAACAGTAGAAATACAGTTACCACCATTGTGTAATATATATTTTTCTATAGTACTTTTCTGAAAAAGTTCTTGGCCGGGTGGAGCAAGATGGGACTTCTGTGCAGCTCACAAGAAATCTTGTGTTTTCTTTCTGGAACTCAGGAACCCAACTCTGTCTGTGTCAGTCTCATCCAAGGACTTTCCTATAACTAATACAGTGATAGCATCTTTCTGATTCTAATACATCTTGGTTCAGGCAGGATACCACCTCAAATCTAGTGTGGAAATGTGTGACGGGATTATTATGCACTTACAGATATCTAGAGATCTACCAGCAGTAAAACTCCACACTGAACACTTGACTGATGTAAATGACAACTGAAAGAAATTGAATGATTTCTCCAGAGTGTTTTGGGCATTTATGTTTTTTTTTTCCTCCCTGGCCTGGAATAAAACTAATCTCAAATTCTTTGACTTTTTCAGTGACTGTAGGAACCCTGTGTATCTGTCCTGTGCTGAATGATCATGCGCTGACCAAGGGCTGCATCTCTATGCTCTCAACGGTCTTCCTCTGCTTCCATCCTTTCCTTCATCTGCACTGATCTGAGAGACAGGTGACAGGAACACGCTGAGGCGATGTGATCAAGACCGCCCCGCTGTTTGAAGTCAGTGCAGGTGGAGGAGAGGTGGCAGGCAGAGAAGAGGAATTACTCTGCTGCAGCTGAACTCCACCCTCATCTATCTTTCCCTCCCTCAAGACCGTGCATCTGTTTTTGATTTCACTATTGTGATCACGCTCGTTGCTGTTGCCACCTTCCCCGGTATGAGTGGACCAATGACTGATGATGGCACCCCTCCCCCTCCTCCTCCCCCTCCACCCCGAACCCCAACCCCGACATTGGGGCTCCGTGCCACGGTCCTGGCAAACGTCTGTAATGCCTCGTACTTAGACCTCAGAGCGTCCAGCTCAACGCGCATCGAAGCATTCTCATTGGCCAGTTTGTCCACCTCCTGCTGCAGCTGGGCCTTCTGCTTCTCCAGCTCCTCCTTCTGGGTGACCCGCTTCACCCGGCAGCTGGCGGCGTAGCCCCGGTTCTTCAAGGTGCGCCGCCGTTGTTTCAGCTGCAGGATCTCTTCTTTGGAGAGCCCTCGGAGGTGCTGGTTCAGCTCCCGCACCGACATGGTCACCAGCTCCTCATCTGTGAGGCTGGTGCCATTCTCCCCCGGCTCACGCTTCACCTGGATGAAACAGGAGGAAGAGGGGGAGTGAGGCAGAGGCACAACCTGACAAATATAGAGAATTCAGTGTAAGACGTGCTCTCTCTTACCTTCAAGGCTTTATTTCCTTTGTTAGTCGTCGTCATGCCACAAGAGCCTTGCTCTTCTGAACAGACCTGCGGAGACCAAAGAGAGATGTGAGCAAAGACACATCATAAAAGACAGCTGAAGTTCTCCGGAAAGCCAGTGAACAAAGTAAGTAATTATTAAAAAAAAGACCATCGCTGTGTTAAGGAACAGTAATGCTTAGTTTAGATCAGGAAAAAGGTGTCATTACCCACCTGGACCAGTGAAGACACACCAAATGAAAAGCTACTGCTGGAGCACTGTGGTGTGAGCATGTTCAAGCATTACGCATCAGTGTCACGGTGCATGAGTGAAAGTGACAAACAAACTTTTCTTAGAATTTCCCTGACTTCCTGTTTCCTGGTGGTTACACTGACAGTGCCCACTACCTTTGTGCTGTTAAACTCTTATTGGTTGGGTTTAGGCCAATAGGAATGAAATGAATGTGAAAGAAGAGGAAGTGGTAAAAATTTGTGGGAAGGACTCCAGGGGAAAACCAACTGTTAGAGCCCGACCACACACAAACACACACATACGCACACCTTTCTGAAGACAGCAGCAAAGAGACTGGAGAGATGTAGAAAGACAGCTTCAGACATACACCTACTAGGGATGAATATGAAGGCAAAACAAATCAAACGACGTCTAAGCGTTTGTAGCTGAGTGGAAACAAGAGACAAAAGGATGGACACAAAGCAGTGTGAATCAGAAGTCAACAAAGAGGGAGCCTGGAAGTGCAAAAGATGAGATCAGTCCTTAGAGCACACAGCTCCACAGACGAGCATCTCCACTAGCTCTCAATGAGACGCTTTGTATTGTGCGTTGGTCTGGTTCTCATCTCTCAGACCTGCGTGTGTCTGCGTGTCTATGTGTGTGTGTTCGATAAAGTGCGGCTATTGTTGCTGCTGCTGAGCGATCATCATGAGACCAGTCATGATGACTCAGCAGATTCTCTCTCTCTCTCTCTCTCTCTCTCTCTCTCTCTCTCTCTCTCTCTCTCTCTCTCTCTCTCTTTCTCTCTCTCTCTCCCCTACTGCTACACAAATTTCTTTTCACTGTCATTTTTTATGAATCCCCCAACTCATCTCTGTTTTTGCACCCCTTACCCTCTACCTCCCTTTTCCACAATGACAGAACAATGCTTGTGATTGGTTGCCCAGTGACATGTAGCTGTCACCACACCTGATACTCCTGAATCAGCCTGCTGTCTGTCTGTATGTATTTATACTCTCTTACGTTTCACACCAGGGTCAGTTTAAAGTTTTAAGCAAAAAGCTCATTTGGAAGTAAGTTATATTTCTTCAGTCATTCACAAGTTGGGTAATTTATAAAGCTCCTTGTTTAGGGAACTGATGACATTTAAGTGACATGAGGCAACGCGTCTGTTCTCGTTTCATTCTTATTCTTTTCTGTGAAAAGGCCTGGCACTGAGTGTGCCAGTGAGCCTCCCCCACAATGCACCTCCGCCTGTCTGTCTGCAAGGGTGCGCAAGTGTTTGTGCAAGCGCTGCCAAAAAACCTACAGTTATAAATAGCTGTAGATCAAAGAAAAGCGTACGCTACAAGCACGTACAAGTAATTGTGCAGGCACATGCCGCGCATCGCACGCACAGCACTCAAAAATTCCATGAAATGATGAAGAACACGGGAAAAAAGCGATGGTATACTTTGATGGAGCAACAGCTCTGCTTCGTTCAGGGAGTCAGGGTCAGTAAGTTGCAAATGGTATTTCAATCAACTGTGTATATTTAGAGCTCTTCTCAAATAAATGTCGCTCTTGCGTTTTGTTGTGATGCAGCCTCCCACAGCTGGAGGTGCATCATTGCACAATAGATGGATCAAAGACGAGAAGACTGGGGGTGGCTGTTGGGGGTGGGGGCGGTGAAGAGAGCGGGGAGGAGGGAAAACAGAGAGGGCAAAAAGGAGGCTGTTTTCCTGCCAGGCACTGGTTTATTTCCCCTGTGCCCAAACCCCAACCCCCTCCCCCCCAACCACATCTACATACAAACAAAAAGCATGCCCACAAGCGCATACACACATGCACACACACACACAGTCCCCTGCCACCATACCAGTGGGGCACAATAAAACACACACATAAAACGGTCGGCTGCAAGTACACAAACGGGTCAATGTAGTTATGTTTAAAGTGCTAAAGAGTGCTTGATGCGTGTGGAAATTGATCGTACTGTACATGCATGGTTCAGAGGTTTTATTCCTTACTGACAACACATATTTAAGATGTGAGGGAGTTTTTAGTTGGCAAACAGAACTACTGCAGGTGCACAGAAGGGACAGGTATTTCACCATCCATACGGATAATTCCCTGAATAGTCATTTTCAGCTTTTGCAGATGTCTACTTTTAATGGCATGTCCTTTGCTGTAATACTCATTCATCAATGTCTGCGGTTTGTACATTAAAGATAAAAAAAATTTCATAATACAAAATGTCCCAGATTTGGCTATGAACAAAAAAGAACAGTAACTGATGAATCTGATGATCAGCTAATCCAACTAAGTCATACTGATGAGTTAAGAAAAAGATTATATTTGTGGCTACCTTTGTGATCGATTAATCTGCAAATTATTAGGTCCTTCCCCTCTCACTATTTGCTCATTTCTTGTCTTTTCTCTGTCCAATAAAGGCAAAAAACAATAATTGTTTCAATAAAGCGATTAATCGTACAAAATGTTGTGGTGAAAAACAGTAAAAAGTTTACTATCATAGAAGACTTTTCAAATTTTGGGAGCTAGAAGCATATAACTTTGCACTAAAATTGACTAATTGACTAGTTGTTTAAGCTGTAAACTGTGCAGATCCACTTTATCATCATAATAGTTATAGCTAGAGTAGTGCTATTGGTGTTAGTAGTTGGTATTAGTACACTCGGGGAGCAGGACAGCACTTTCTGTTTGGGACCTATTTCATCAAGGTTAGACAACAACAGACTTGACCTGCACCACAGCATTAAACTGTAATAAGCTGGTTTGTGTGTGTGTGTGCGCGTGTGTGTGCGTGTGTGCGTTCAGGCCATGTGTAAGTCACCCAGGTCAAAGATCATCTGCTGAGTAAAGGCATTGGCATTCATCTTGGCCGTATGTACCCAGACACACATACACACACACGCAAAGTGCCAGAGGTGTCCTTCCCATAATGCTTGTGGGGTGGTCGCTGCAGTGTGGTCAATGCCACAGTCGCTGTTGCTACAACAGACAGCTTTTTTGCTGTGGCAGGCTGTATTTTTATGGAGCAACCAAAAGAACGCTGACAACTCAAGAGCAGAGCTGCTTACGGTTACAGTGGAGAGACAACACACACACACACACACACACACACACACACACACACACACACACACACACACACACACACACACAGAGGACGGGACATGGGGACAGGGATGGAAGAAGAGGTGAGATGTGGTGGAGCAAAATACGGTGAGAGGAGAAGAAACGATAAGACAGTGAAGATAAAAGAGGCCGAGGATTTGGTAGGAAAGCAAGGTGAAGGCAGACTAGGTAAGAAAAAAGGAAGGGGGGGGTGAAGGAGGGCCACAAGAATGCTGACGTCTCCAGAGCTGATTAGCGTTACAGCAGAGACATCACACCCACAACCGAGAAAAATGCTGAGTATGGAGGGAGGACGAGGTGGGGGTTGCAAATGACAAGGGAGAAAGAAGAGAGGAAAAAGAGAGAGGCGAGTGAGTGGGGGGGGTGGAGGGAGGAACGCACATGAGGAGGAACAGGACGGGGGGGCAGAGAAGGAGGAAAGAAGAGGGGGTGGGAAAGCGTTTGGGTGAAAATGCATCCTCAACACATTTGTAAGAGCTTAGCTGTTGGGTGTGGGGGGGTGGGTGTAGAGGGGGGAGAGGGAGAGAGAGAGAGAGAGAGAGAGAGAGAGAGAGAGAGAGAGATAGGACCAGGGAGAGAGGAATGGATGGAGGGGGATTGTGGTCGAAAAAAAACCCTGAACTCAGCAACGACCACGACTAAAACCTCCAATTACAAAAGTTGTGAAGCTGATCCAGTGCAATGAAACTACTGCTGACCATCTCTCTCTCCCCAGACCTTCTGCTCTGTCTGACACACACACACACACACACACACACACACACACACACACACACACACACACACACACACACACACACACACAGAGAAAAAAAGCCTCATCCTATCTTGTTGACAAATCAAGTCCTGCAGAAAGGATGAAAACGAGAGTAATAGTGTGGCAGAGGGTGAACACAGTGATCACAGGGCTTATAAAGACAGATTAAAGAGCACAAGAAACGGCACAGGACATACAGCACAACTCCTTTCTGTTCATGTAGTGCAGACAAGCAGGATGATGTTTGTGTGTGTGTGTGTGTGTGTGTGTGTGTGTGTGTGTGTGTGTGTGTGTGTGTGTGTGTGTGTGTGTGTGTGTGTGTGGCTGGCTTCAGACAGAGCTCTAATTAATCTTGTTTGAGAGAACCTTTTGCTCCAGCCACTACCGCCGCACAGAGAGGAATTTCTTAGAAAGAGACTTCCTACTTAAAAGCTGGTGGCATGCTGCACAGACACACAAACACACAGAGGAAAATAAACAGCCAGATTAAGCGCTTCAAAAACGACCTGGGGGCTGGTGTGTGTGGGTGTACGCGAGCATAAACAAGCTAGCATATAGAGAATGATCAAGAATAGATTGTAAGAGTCACAAGCCGTTTGTGATGCAGTCTGTCTTTATTGAATAATCCCAACATAACAACTGCCTTAACTGCGCCTCCTCCCTCAGGCAACTCTCTGAGCAATAACGGAGAACACAAAGGATGGCGAGCGTGGCAGCAAAGACACACTGTGAGACACAGAGAGGACATGATGGAAAGACATGAAGAGAGCAGAAATGTAGGGAGCGTGAATTAAAACCTCAGAGCGCCACAAAACTCTCGCCACCTTGCCTTTTTTAAAGAAAGAGGGAGCAGCACTCGCACTCATTGATCTAGCGTGGGCCGAGGGTGTTGAGGGAGTTGGTAAATAATTAACGACGAGCACTGTGTGGAGGCTAATTGAGAATTAGGAATCAGATCTGCGATAATGGCAACCTGTGTATAGAGAGGGGGCAGGCTCACAGCGGAGATACAGGGCCATGGAGACAGGGTGAGGAAGGGGAGACAGAGGGGGGAGAAAAGACACCCGTATGAGCCGTGTGTGTGTGTGTGTGTGTGTGTGTGTGTGTGCGTGTGTGTGTGTGTGTGTGTGTGTGTGTGTGTGTGTGTGTGTGTGTGTGCGTGTGTGTGTGTGTGTGTGTGTGTGTGTGTGTGGAGAAAGAGCAGGAAGCTATTAACTGAGAGGTATGCAGAGCGTGAAATAAGCATGATAACACAGACAGAGAGGGGAGCAGAGGAGGAAAACACAGGGAAAGAGGGAGCAAGAGTCTGGCCCCTCATAAACATAATATATGGAGAAAGAAGAGTGATCACTTTCACACTTTTCTGAGAGTTCAAAAAGGGTTTTGTGTGTCTGTGTGTGTGGGCTGGTTGAGCGCGCGCAAGACAGTGTTTGTGCAAGTGTGTTATTAAAGGCGAGAAAAAGTCCTGGCGTCGACACGTTTTTCCCATTCCAGGTAGTAAGTCGGAGTGTGATGACAAATTTCCCAACACAAGCAAAAAAAGTGCACTGTCAGGCAATTGAGCGCCGGCTCCCTTTTTTTTTTTTTCATAAGTGCTTCTTTTTTTTAAGAGGAGAGAAAGCGTGTACCATAGGTTAAGTTGGCTGAGTCTTTGTGTGTGAATAACACACAGAGGGCTGCGAGGGAGACGGCGATGAGTTAAACGGCGTGTTGGGTTTACCTCCCCCACACGATGGAACAGCAATGCTAACCCGAGACAAAGACGAAAGTTTGAGTGGGGATGTAAGCATCAGTCACATTTAATGAGGAAATATCATCAGAAGCTTCTCTCAGACCAGAAATGAACACACACACACACACACACACACACACACACACACACACACACACACACACACACAGGACAATAGTGTGTGAGCATGTCCACAGTCTGTAATGTCTCTCTTCCTTCGTACAGTCAGTTATTTCTCTGCGCGTCATGCCAAACATTAGTTCATCCTCCAGAGGATTACAAATCCAGAAGAAAGAAATGATTAAATCCAGAAGAAAGAAATGATTAAAACCAGGAGAAAGAAATGTTAAGAACCTGAAGTTTACCCTGATAAAAGGCTTCCTCCTCATCCCAAATGCTTCCTGGAAGAAAGTGGCTGACTTCAGTGTTTCGTATGTGAACAGCCAACTTAGTGTTTGTGCGTCATCCACATGTATTTCTGTTTTTACCCTGATAATATATTGCGTGATTTCCAGATAGAAATCAAAAGGAAACTCATTTTCTACATCACTGAGAAGGTACCACTAAAAAAAAAACTGGTTTTCCTCGTCCAGATTCGTCAGCTTTAGAGCTGACATTATCGGCTGATTAATCGATCAATCAAACAGAAAATTCATCAGCAATAATTCTGATTAATGGTTACATATTTTTAACCAATATGGCCCAAAAACTGACTGATTCAAGTTTCTTAATGGTGAATATTTTCAGGTTTCCTTCATCCACTTTGATAGTAAATGGAACTAAACAACTGATCGATTAAATGAAACGACTAAGATTAATCGACAAAGAAAATAATCATTAGCTTCAGGCCTCGTTAGCTTTGACAACAAAAGCCAAACAGATGGATGAGGGTGAGTAAAAAGGCTCCTGACATGTTTGAGTTGTCAGTATTAGAAAACTGAAATAGAATCAGCATCCAGAGAAGATCAACAGGCATTACCTTAAACAAGAGTACTAGTTCAAAATGGTTGGAAAGTTAAACCTGACTCCATGCTATTTTGCTGGAGAACAGCTCTGATGTGGAGTTTCCAAACTAGGCTTCAATGAGAAGAGGGAAATTAATCCCCGGTGGAGGACTGTTGTTGCATAGAAATAATTCAATGCCACAGGTGAATCCAAAGAGCCGGCACCACATTTGAGGCACACGCGTATCTTTGTTCCCTCCCTTTGCTCCATGGCATTGATCCACACTGTGTTTTTTTATTTTATTTTTTATTTAAGAGGTTCAGAAATTCATACCGTCATGTAATTCTGGGATCGTCACACTGCAGTTAGAAAATGCGGCAATTTGGCGCATAGAGATGATGCAACTGGTGGACAACTCCTGGTACGGATAGTCTTGTTACCAGAGCCTTGCATCTCCACAGCTACATTCTCAGTATCTCAACACTGCATGCAAAACAAAACTACTGCTCTGCTTTACGAAGTGGGTGTGTGTGTGTGTGTGTGGGGGGGGGGGGGGGGGGGGTGAATAGCCTCCTTGAACGGGAGCCTTCTCAAAAACTAAACCAAAACCAAATAAACCCAGAGGTCATCGGGAGGGAAAACATGAGAACTGGACTCAAAGAGTGCTGATCACAAAGCGACTATTGATCCAGCGAATCAGCTTTGTAATACTGTCATTTGAACGCACCACAACCATGTCAGGGCAGGAGGTTCGATCAGGAATTTGAGCTGAATCTGAACTTCTTTTCCATTTCTTATCCTTCTGACTTCTTAGGCGTGTTGCAATGGGATTTATCTTGATTTCATATGTTTTTTTGGTTCTCGGGGAGGTTATGTAAATAAGGAGGAGACACTTGTGGAGGTAGGGCACATTTGACACACATACACACACAAAGTCAAAAGAACACAAGGACAAGCAGCACACTCACATGGAAGCAGGAAAAACAGTGGAGCACAGCAATGATTATGCACCAGATCTGCTTACACCATATTTCATCATTACTGTGGAGAAAAAACACTCAACTATTGATCTGCCCCACTGCTTCCCTTTCTCTCCGCCTCTCTCTCTCACCCTCTCTCCAATTCCGTCTTTTATTCCTGCTTTTACTTCTCTCTCTTTTCTTCTCTCTCACTCACAGAAATTTGCAAGCATAACAAGACTTTTCTGAAATGGATCCCAGTAGTAAACAAGATCATAAACATGTTGACGCTACTCAGAAATGATCTCTGCAAACACCAAACTCTCACACACAAGCATACACAAACAAACACATGCACAGGAGGTGGACACAATATTGTGAACACCTGCGCAATCTAGTGCAATCCAGTCCCATAGCCCTGTTATAAACCACCACCTCGACATTTCAGACTGGAGTGAACGCCTCACTGACAGTTAAGGCTGGGAAACCAAGCTGGTACCAACCTGAACGTGTCCATGGCACTGTAGCAGAAGTTGGTACTGAATTCTTTCTGAGATTCTTAGTCTTGTTTGCTTATTCTTTAATGAAATATTTCCTGGGTGACAATTAAAGGCAAAGTTCTTGTATGGCCGCTCTGCGCTCAGAGAAGATTAAACACTGATTAAAAAACCTTTAAAGTCTATTACTTACAAGTAATGCAATCATCTAATAAAACTAGATAATCAGTTGCAATCCAAAATAAAACATAAAGCAGACAAAGTTTTTAAGACAATACTCATAAATGAGTAGGGTTTCAAATAACGATTGTTATTTATTAATCTGATTAATCTGAAAGCTATTTCCTCAATACCTAATTGGCCAAAATACAATAACCAGTAGTGAAAAATGTCCTAAAGCCAATGCTGACATATTCAAAGAGTGTCAAATCCAGGTATTCAATTTATTGTAATAAGAGAGTGAAAAGTAAAAATATTCCCATTTGAAAAGCTGGAGCCAGTGATTTTTTTAGGATTTTTGCTAATTGACCAATCAATAAATCAATCAATAGTTTCAGCTCTCAACATGAGTGCATCACTTGCTTCCAGAAGGATGAACACTTTGACAGCAGCTGCCGCCCCATCCGTCTTTCCTCACACGCCAAGAGGAGGTTTTACACGGTGTTACATCAACTTGACCCCTGCGCACGCACAGAATCAAACAGCTTCATATGATCACTCACACACAAGCACATTCCTCAGATGTGGTAAAGCAGAGATGTTACGCTCATTACTTCGGACTTCCCCCTGAAGAGAGAAGCCACAGGTCAGACATTGTTAATGATGGAAAGGAACCAACGGACAAGAGCAAAATGTTGTAATGGCCAACTGATAGTAAAATCACTTCCCATTGCTACATCTTCCTTCTGCATCTCGCAAGTGCAGCTAGAAACGCTCACACACTGTTTTTAACCTTGGTGCTTACACACACGGCCCCTAGAGCAACTAGATCTTAGCATCTTAGAGGCGTTTTATATCTCCTGCTCTCTTCACACGCTCTCTCACATGCGCACACACACACACACGTGCACACGACAAGGCAAAGAAAGTAGCTGTGGTAAGTAACAAGTGAAAACGCCATCTGTCAAGCGAGAGCGCATTTGCTTCGCCTCAGCATTTTCAGGGGAATGCCTTGAAGACAAAAAGGTCCTTGTTCTCAATCTCTCCGCAAATCCCATCTCTCATTCTTCCTCCCTCTTCCTTCATCCCTCTTGCTCCGCGCGCCTCGCCGCTCCGCCACCATCAGCAAAGTTGCACACATAAGCATTGGTCAGCGTTCAATTACCGTGAACACCAGGGAAGGATGGGGAAAGTACTTGACAGAGAAATGCACTTCAAGCACTGATTAAATACTGATACCAAGTATAAAAAGTTTAGCCCCTTGGTTGTGTGCAAGTGTGTGTGTGTATGTGCACGTACATGCAATGAGAAAAGTAAATGGGGAAAAGTGTGTGTGTGTATGTGTGTGTGAGAGAGAGAGAGAGAGAGAGAGACAGTGGGGGGGGTTGGGGGGGCTCTTCTCTCTAATACTGATACAACTGTTTCATCATTATGACCCTCTATTACAGTACTTGCCAACTTGCTTACTACATACTTTTGATACACTCTGCAGAGTGCTGACTCTAACTAAAGCTGCTGATATGGAGTCATTAGGGGGTGAAGTTTCTGTTTTTCTTGAGCCCACAGAGCCTCCCTATCACTCTTCAGTGTGGAAGAGTTGCAGTGCTCATAGGTTGCTACCAGGCAGCAGATAATGGCCCATCTACAAGAGATCAATCAGAGGATATTCCGTTGCAACGCATTAAAGTTCATTGAGGTGCTTTCTTTTTTTAGCGCAAGTGTCTGTGAGGGATCATCAGCAATCAATGCTTCACAGTAACTGCCATGAGGATGTGTGTGCCCCCCCCCCCCCAGCTTTTCTTTGTGTTTGTCCAAATACATTTCATGACATTTACGCACAAGGCTAATGTTTGATTTGTAGCCTTTCAGTCAAGCATCTCACAAACAGAGTGAGGTCACTGCAAGGTATCAAGTATGTTTGATTGACTGCTCGTGACTTGGAAAATGCTTTATTCAAGTCATCCCCCAAAGCAAAACCAGGTTAAGCAGCTGAATAATTTACAGAATGATACTCATCATGTCTGTGTGCACATTCCTCCCATTTGCTTTGAATACACTTTGACTGGATAGGTATTTTCAGCCTGACTACACACCAATGTCCTTTAAAACACCCATTCCTCAGCCCACACGAGCTCTAATTATCCCCCAAAATACGTCAACATCCAATAAAAGACCGGGCCTCTTTATTTCAGCGCCAAGCCCCCAATAATATACCGAGCTCTTCCTTCCCTCGCGCCAGACCTTTGTCCGCCCGCCTGCCGCCGGTGCCATGTTGCCATGGCTCCCTCATGCCTCCGCTCTGCTCGCGCAAACGTTGAGAAATAACAACGTTGTGATGAATCAGCATCTCTGCCGCGAGCCCAGCCGGTGTACAACCGGGCACGCCGGGAAATAGACCGTTTAATACGGACAGCGGAAGTCACTTAAGTGTACAATTTCTCAGCCGGTGTTAACATAGACGGACTGAAGGCCTGTCGGAGAACAGCGTCTGACACAAAGCAAATGTCAAAACAGCCGCTCCAGCAGAGTCACGGCTGCGCGCTCTCCAGCAGCGGGGATCCATGACTCCAGCGAGCCGCTGGACGTTTGACAGGTAAACACAGCACAGTGACAGCTGCCGCTCGCTTATTGTTGTCGCCGCGGCTTTTAGTCATTATGTTTCACTTATGTCACGCCGCCAACTGAGCAAGCGGCGAGCGGACAAAATGTTACACCAAGACTCAGTGAAAAACAAAATAAAAGCCCAGCACACTTCACAGCCGAACACCTGACTGGCCATCTTACCTGTGAAGAGGCAACCGACGAGCCGGTCTGTGAAGCGACAGCGGAAGGCTGCCGGTCTGTGTCCGCCGCTGCCGCTTCAGCACCCCGCAGCGAGAGGACAGTCGGGGAAGCTAACGTGGAGGTTAAGTGTTGTTATCGAGGGTTTCCGCCGTCTTAAGTTAGTCTACGGTAGTGCTCTCCCCCCTAGCTCGACTCACTTTCACAGTGTCTGAATATCTTGCTATTTAGTAGCCACAACACCAGGGAATCCCCGTCCATACCAGCGGCACAGAGAGCCGACCTGCTCTCGAACTCCCCGCACGGTCTTCTAATTCCGACACATGGCTTCTTTTTTTAAGCTTGACAGGCGCACGCTGCGTACACCCCCTTTGTCTGTGTTATTACGAAAGAGCCGGGTGGCCGGTCGGCGTGGTCGTTAGAGCGACCGAGCCGGTCTCGGAACAGCATGCATGAGTCCGGATGACGACCGGATCGTGATGATTCAGCACTACCAGCCTGCTGCCCTTTAAACGGCAGCCACAGGACAGCGCAGCGGCAGCGCTCAGCGGCATAAGCGGCGACATAAGCGCGTCCGCACTGTAACTGCATGGAGCGGCGGTCATCGTGCACACTCAGCAAAACAACACCTCTACATTCAGCACTTTTTAAGGCATTTCAGGTTTGATTTCGTTAAACGTGACTCACCAGAAGTCAAGCCGGCGCCTTTCACCCACCGCTCCTTCGAAGGTCGGGGTTCGTCGATGGTTGGTCGGCCCGGTGTAGACAGAGACAGTTGGAGAAATGTTTTTTTTTTTCCGCTCACGCCTTCTCACAGCTCTAGATATATCCACTCCTTCCTCGCTTGTTTTAGTCTATGGTCAGAGGCGCCAGACGTCAAATGATGTTTGGATCACATGGTTTCATTCATGAAGGATCAACGCAACCCACATTTAAAGAGACATGAGACACTACTACTGTGTGATGGACTGTCGTAACAACAGTGAGTGTGTGACAGGACAGCCCCTCCTCCATGCAAATGCCTAAAGTTAGAGCTCACATTTGAAGTGCTGATTGGCTCCAACAATAGCACACAGTGAGGAAATAAAACCATCTGATGCTGTCATTCTTACTGATTACCATCAGCACGTCGCGAATTTAGACATTTGTAAGTTATATACGACGCCAGAGTTGAAGATAATGTCTGCATTTCCCCCCACATTTGACTTTTTACAGCTCTATATTTGAGCTGTATGCCATTTGAAAGTGGTGAAACAGAAAACTTTTTTTTTTTTTGAAAAAGTAACAGAAATAAAAACACTGAACTCAATGTTAAGTTCTGGCTTGAGAAAGTTTCTCATCTTTATATACATGTATCACTGCTGTGCCTCCTCTAAAAGACGGACATGATAATGCTGTTTAAAAAAAAAGAGGAGCTTCTTCACTGTCACAAAAAACTGCACAGTAGATGTTTCCCATTTTTCTTGAGGCCATAAAGTTGTGAAGATTGTTATATACACAAAACAGCAGGGATCAAAATCTCGTTTTTATAGGATTAACATCCATGTTTGGTTGTTCTTGTTTTAAAAAAATCTGTAATTTTACAATTTGGCAGCCACCTGCAGTTTTTAATGTCTGGTTGGCTACATGACAACTTTAAAATAAATCCCACTTTTTCAATTGGTTTTTAATTCTGAAGCTCACTGAAAGATTGAAGAAAACAAACAGTGCTGTAAACCTCTGGAAAGTGATTACAGCCGACATCGTACACAATCTATCCTTACAATTCAATTTCCAGACAGACTATTAGGCCTGGCGTACAATGGTTTATCTAGACGTTATTTCCATTTCTGAGGAACTAATGACTTTCGATACAAGAAAGCACTCAACCAGTATTTGCAGCCTTGTTCCAGATAATGCTTCTCAGTACATAAATAGCCAGTTTTACATATTCAACAGCTGATAACAACACTTGTGTGTTCACAGACCTTTAAGAAATCAAAGTGAATCTCTACCAGGCTGCTGGAAGTGAAATATCACATTTGGCTACGTTTTTTTTTTTTTTTTTTTTTAAAGAAATAGCTCTATCAAGCCCAAATGTAATCATACAGCCTGTTAAGTCATTGTTGGATGAGGTTTAAAATTGTGTTTTCAGGGTCTATTAGCAAATTTTCAAAGCATCTCAAAAAGCAATTTTAGGAATTTCTCATCCGAAGGAGCTCCAGACGTTTTATCAGCAAAGACTTGATAAGAGAGGAAGATGTGTTATTTTATGGGGAGCCTGCTGATGAATGACGCTAACATCCCAACATCGTACTTTTATAATTTGAGTATTTCCATTTTGCACTAATTTCTGCTCCACTACATTTCCCAATAAATATGGTACTTTTTACTATATTTATTTGACAGCTGTAGTCACTATTTGGAGATTCAGATTATAATAAGGAATGTCATCATGATGTATATTTATAGGATACACAGCAGTACATAAAGTAGTCAGAGTAGTTATGAAAGTGATGCTTATGGCATTGATAATCATCATCCAGTATTACTTTAATCTGAAATGAATCATTCTGCCAAATCAGCACAGCATCGTTTTTTTTTTAAAAAACAAAACTGCTCAACTGCTTGGAAAGTTCACCTTGACTACATACAACAGAAAAATGTTGCTTTTATGTCCATCATTAATAAGAATCCATCTAATCAATTACACAGTAACAAATGATTGCTTTTACTTCTGATACTTGAATCCTGCATATTATGCTGATGATTCGTCTGTACTTAAACTTCTGTAATATTCCACAAGCAGTTGCAGTGGAGCACTGTTACGTACATGCATTGCTCCTTTTATGTTAGTAACAGACCTGAATATTTGTTCCACCACTGTACACAAGACAGAAAATATTCAGCCACTCCCACACACCTCTCTGTCTGTCTGATCCCCAGATAAGCATCAGTCCACCAAAGGTGCGTCTCTGCAGGACTGCTAAGTTTGTGCATTGCAAGATGGCATGAAGGGGATGCCAATACTGCAGATTCACTGAATGTGTGGTAACTGACACAGCTTCCTCTTTCCACAACCGTTTCACCAGACAGCTGCACCAAGCTGATACTGTATCAGCCTGGAGATCACACATGTGCACGGGTGTCTCTCACACACACTGACAACACAATGGTGCACAAACAGTGAAAGGGAGGAACATGGGAGACTGAATGTCCACAAACACCTCTTTCTTAGCTCATCTGAGTTTTTCATCCTAGAGAGGATTGGGCGGATGTTTGCTGGTGCTGATGGAGGAGAGAAAGACAGACGAAGCTCTTCCATCTACTCACTCGTGTTGGTTTCTGGCACTCCTCCTGGCCTTGATACGATATGCAAACAACCATGTTCCTGCAAAGGTCAGTGATTACATTGATTGAATGGAGATGACAGGCAGCATCTGGCCTACCTGTGGATAGAAATCCCATGCTGGGGTGGAGCAAACACACACACACACACACACACACACACACACACACACACACACACACACACACACACACACACACACACACTCATACTCTCACACATACACACAGTCGAAACTTTCCACTCAGGATTATGTGCCATTGAACTGCCATCTTAGACCTTCTGCCGGTGTCAAGATGATTGACACAGAGCACATCCTCTTCACCTCAGGTGGAAGAGATGTGTTCAGAGCTGCCCAACCAACGAAAGGTAACACAAGTCTAATAATGAGAGGCAAATGGAAGTCTGGCTAATCTTAACAGACAGAGGCAGGAGCAAGCGGAGAATAACCTTTTGGAATAAAAGAGGGATTACCGAGACACTTCAGCAGCGGAGGAAAAACCATTGCACGCACAAATAAACAGCCCGAGTGCCCTAAGAGCATGCGGGCCCACAATTTAATCAAGGGACACTGGTGTGTGTATTAGTTTAAGGAAAATAAACTAATCCTACAGCAGCTATAAATTGTTCAATTATAATGAGGACATGTCTCCTCACAAACCATCATTTTTCTTCCATCGGTTTTACTTCACCATTATGCACCTGTGTATTGCCTGAATAGACCCGCAGGCCTATCTCATTCTAACACAAAGTGGCATCTGTTAATCCAAAATGCAGAAGCCCGGAGCGCAGGAATGGGCCCAAATATCTACAAAGTACTTCAGACTTCAGGTCTGCTGTAGCTACTGCAATCTCATAACATCCCCAAATGTAACTGCGCTTCTGTCCTCTATCACACTCAGTCAGAACTCATTGATATTTAGTTTCTAAGCTTGCAGGAAAACAAAAGGAAAGTAATATTTACTCAAAATACAAGTGCCTCAATATTGTTCTTCAGTATACTGACGCGCAATAGTGAGGTACTTTACCTCTCACTACATGAGAATTTCTATTTTATGATACGATATACTTCACACTAAACATAAAATGATTATACAACACAATGCATGCATGCAAATACTTAACCAGTGGCTCCTAATCTGTCTGGCTTGTCATCTCTTACAGAAAAAGCAGTGTCTAGTTGGGGCCTTGTCCCATTTCAGATACTTATGAGTTCTTAGCCATTTCGAAAGAGCTTGATTTCCCATCTAAACTTCTCAGATGGCTTCATTTAATGAACTTTTCGAGGCCCAAAAATGATAGAGTTGTGCAGAAGAACTTTTTTTCTTCTGTCCTCTCCCATGAATCATCTCATGAATCCTCAGGTTTATCTTGTGACCCCCTGGAGGTGTCTGACCCTTTGTTTGAGAACCACTGGACCACCAAACTGCATATAAAGGAGTTTAAAGTCCACCTCGACCACCTACAACAATGAAACATTATATACATTTTCTAATAGACTGACAAAACAACAATCAATGCTTAACAATGTTTCTGGAGTTCTTGTTTTTTGCTCAATGGTATGGGTACTACTGAAGAGGACACAGCTGGATCTGCAGACATCCATGATCCCATATGTGCATACATACAGATTTTGGGAGAGGAGGAACCTGATTAGAAAGACTCAACAGGCAGTGACATACCAGAGGAGACAAAACAAGACATGGCTAGAGTTTTGAATGATGAGTGAGTGACATGTGACTGCAGCACTATAGCTAAGTGAGGTGGTGTGGGTACATTTGATGTTAGTCCAGTGTTAATGTTGTTTAAGTCACTCTCAACTGGCAATGATGTGAAGAGGGTAATTTAATTTTAGATGAGGTACAAATGGGTCATAGGGTGCCATCTGCAGGCCAGGGTGCATGTTAACTACTCGCTGATCAAGAGCGGTTGCTCCTTGTCAAAGGGAAACTTCAAAATATAACCAAATCAATAACAAGGAAACATGATGAACAGAGCTCTGACAACAAGCAGAGCTGAAATAACAGACACAAAACAACTCTTCAAAACCAGAGCAGTCAAACCAGACTCCACAAAAGTATTCGATTCGGATTCTTTAATATTGACTTTTTGACTGGCAAAACAACTCTGTGGTTGTTATGCCAAACAAAACAGTTCATAACATGTTACATGGGGATAAAAATATATAGAACAGTACAAAATTAGGACGGATTGAAGGCTGATGTAATTCTTTTACATCATAATCTATAGGAATATATTCTCCGAGTGTTTCATTGTGTAGATGAATGTGTTGTAGCACTTCTCAGGTAACAATGTCACATTCCCTTATGAAAGAAAATGTAAAGTGTGCCTTTGTGGTGACAAGACAGGGGGTTCAAGAGAACAGTTAAAGATTTGGGGTTTAAGACGCACAATGTCCTTAAGTACGACAAAAACAAACACATGAACACAGGGATCTGAGGATAATGCTGTCAGAGGTGTTTTAAAGCTCGGAATGACCTTCATATGTGAGAAATTATATTTTCTGTCCACAAAAGGCACAATCTTCTTTATGTGCTAGAAACCCCATTACAACACTGTTAGGAAGGTATATTATCTGTGAAGACAATAATGTTCATCTACAACAATCAAAAACAACCAAAGATGAAGTTATCCATTTGTTTTGTTCAATCCATATTCAGTCTTTGCTAACAGTAAAACACTGTTGGCCAAACAAAAATATTTGCACAAATAAAAGGAGGGGTGCATGAAGATTTACATTGTGGCTTCATTTAACAACAACAAAAAAAGACATTAACAGGATACATTACGAGTTTGATGGTATCCCAGCAGCCATCTGCTGCCTGGTGGTGTGTACCAGGATCCCATGATGGCCCACTGGGTCATTACCATTTAACAGGCTTAGATGGTCTAGAGCCCGAACACAGACAGACAACAGATTGTAAATGCACTTTTGCTCTTCAGTGTGTATGTGTAGACAATAATCCTGCATCACAACATAAGGCTATAACTGTGAGCAATGCACCCAGAATACACCTGTGCTTGTGTGCACTGTGGTGGTGACACCACCGGGTCCACGGTTCACATTTAACTCAAGTATGAATAAATAATTTGGCAATTATGCCAATTTGGATTTCAGACCAGTCCTGTGTCCACTTTTTGATTGTTTGGCTGAACAGCTGCAGAGGATTTGAGTATGTCCACATGTGTACATGTCAGTACACTGAAAGGTATATTATGCAGGAAATGTCAGTTACTGTTTGTAAATGCAACATTCAAATTTGGCTCAATGCCACCAGAAACACAAAGTACTATTGGAGGAACATAACGTTTGTTGCAATGGAAAAGCCAATACTTCAGCAATCTAACTTAGCCAACCACCAGCACCTACCTGTCCAACACAAAACTGGCCAACTCTGCGTCACTCTTCCTCCCCATCCTCTCCTTCAGTGCTCACCAGTGAGTGAAAGACTCACCCTTGGAGTGAGCTTTGTCAGCTTGGGGTTTTTCCTCGCTATATCGGCATTTCTTTCACCGTTTCCATCATTTTCATAGTTTCCTCAAGGATGTGTGCCGCTTATGGTCTGGCACCTGGCTGCTAAATTTTTAGAAAGTCCCGACCTCACCTATGTGCTGTCACTGGCTGGGGGCTGCACACTCTCTGCCCAAAGGCTGCAGCCCAGAAATGTCCTGACCTCAGCAAAATAAGACCATACAGGCAGAGGGCAGGGTCTCTGCAAATACAGACACTGCCACACACTTCTAGGGGCTTCAAGTGATGATTTTGCACTTTTGAGTCTACACATTGTCTTTTAGGAACATCCTGCATAGTATACCTTTAAACCTGTAATGTGTTTGTGTGTGCGCCTGCCCCTGTGCACTCAGTTCTTCTTGATTCCAGGGCTGCGAGTGTTGAACAGGTTGAGCCCCGATCTGCCGCTCCCATTAGCCACTCCGCTGACTGCGACTCCGGGCTGCTGAAGCACCTTGTCCAGCGTAGTTTTCTTAATGGCTGCTGGAGAGATGCGCTCCTGGTCTGCCAGAAACTGCAGCTCCCTGTTAGAGGACGAGACAATGTAGTGGTAGATACTAGACTGTAGGTTTTTGTGTGTGTGTGTGTGTGTGTGTGTGTGTGTGTGTGTGTGTGTGTGTGTGTGTGTGTGAGTCAACAGTATCTCAATGTTGGCGTTAGGAAGGTAAGTGGGGTCACTTAAATAAGACCAAGAGAGAACTGCATGCTTGAAATATTCATATTGGTTTAGTATTTATCTTTACATAAAACAACAGATTTATAATATGGAATTATTTCTAAATAATCCCTGTGTAGCAGCCCTTCGAAGTGGAATACTCAGATTTGTCTTGGTGATGGTGCCATTACAGGTGCAACTGTCTCACCGTGTCCTAATGCACGAAGCCTCTACTGCATTGATCAGGAGGCTTCGGAAGCCACCACTCTCCATGACGTGCAGGGCATGGATGGTGGCGCCCCCTGGGGAGCAAACGTTGTCCTTCAGCTGGCCCGGGTGCTGCTCCGAGTCCAGCAGCATCTTAGCTGCTCCCTGAAGAGGAACAGGAACATGACGACAAACTTAAAAAATGCAGGTAGATAACTGATTCATATGACAGACAGTTTATCGTTTATGCCTACATAGTCATGGATTGCTGATACAGCGAACTATCCTGAGCAGTAGTAGTAGTGCACAAATAGTGCAAATATGCATTAGAATATAGAATTAAAGATAAAGTTCCTCCAGGAAATGAAATCTAATCTGACGTACAGGCACTAAAATGCGTAAAAGATCCTCCAGGCAGCTTCCTGACTTACAACAGACAAACATGACCATGCAACTATCGTGCCTTTGGTGAGTGTTACCCGCAGACAAATGTGCAAACAAGAGGAGACACTCAGACCAAGAGTATTTACTGTCTACAACAAATAACAACATCTGAAAAGACTCCTGCAGAAAAAGGCTAAACACAGAAGACGGCTCATAAAAATGCACAACGGAGCTGAACACAGTGAGCGGTGAGCAGAAGATAGAGCCTGAAGCAGCTGCCACGATTACAAAAACTGTTTGCAGTGAATCATTTCGAGTAATCTTTTTTGCCAAATTGTGATTAAAACAGTGTCTGCATTAACAAAATTAAGCAACATTTGAGTTTTATTACTCATGCTGAATACAGCAGCAACGAGACATTCCTGTTTTTACCTTTCTTCGATGACGCACGTCGACCGGGCATGTTGAAAATTTATCTTTTTAATCTTCAGTTTTTAGGCAAATCAGAATACCCCACGGGCTTTTATTTTTCTGGAATTTCATCATTTTCTGTAAGTTTACATCAGCGGTTAGAAGTAATGCTGTAATGCTGGGTACATTGAAAACAGCTACTCAATTCGACTGTGTTTTCCGCCTCCAAATACGCTGAGGACCAGTGGACTTAATATTGAGAACAGACGCAGTGAAAGACACATAAATAACACACACACACACTCTCATTCTCTCTCTCACACACACACACACACACACACACACACACACACACACACACACACACACACACACACACACACACACACACACACACACACACACACACACACACACACACACACACACACACACTAAATATAACTGACCAATAGGGCCTGAGCTCCAAGTCTGACTGCCAGTCTCCTGGGCAGACCCATCTTCACTCCTCCATCTGCGAGAGCATCCAGGGCTGTGAACGCCTGTTTACACACACACACACACACACACACACACACACACACACACACACACACACACACACACACACACACACACACACACACACACACACACACACAGTTACAAGTTATCCCTTTAGGGAGCAATGTCATCACAAATTCAACAAATGTAAACCTAACAGTCTGATTGATGAAGAATTTGATTCCACAGACCGATGCTCAGCCCAGCTTCCTTTGCTTCTTCCTTATTATTTAGCCTCCAGTCTGCAGAGTATGAGGCAGAAAGGCAAGTTGACTCTTTAACACCGACATCCACTTAATTAAAAGTTACCTCACTGCCTCTTCGGGGTTAGGATGGGCAAAAATATATTCAGACACTTTCAAGCCTATACTCCAAACTACCTGCATACAGCAGATAAAACCCACCGACGATTATTCTTTATTTCCTCAACCACTGCACACCTCTGTTTGACGTGAGCATTTTACAAAGCAAAAACGACTGAGATTTTGAAATACACACATGACAATACAAGCCATTACCAAAGCTGGGCTCCGTCATATGTTTTCTACTGGACACATTCATTAGAGAGAAGTGTATCCTGACACAGGAAAAGCCTGGCACACATTTGATCTCTACTCCCTGCTGCAGTTTTTCTTGTCTACAACTCAAGCCTGAAAACATCGAGTCAACATATAACCAGCCAGACCTACTGTTTAATCGGCTAAGTCAACCAACACACCAAAAACCCATTTAAGTAACTCATCAAGTAAAAATACCAAAGATGTACTGCTTACAGCTATGAAGATTAGCATACTTTTGTCTGTTTCCTGTTACAATGAATACAGTTTTTGACTTTGTCAGATAACACTTCATCATTTTGAGGCATGGTTTATTTAAATGTCATTGTTTATGACATTTTTAAATTAAATTATTCATCAAAAAACAAGTGATTGATAATAAAAATAAACATTAATTTAGGATCTTGCTGTGAAGCCCAACACCTGAAGATGAAGTAATGGCAACCAGTCTTCCAAAAACACAACACATCAGATCATTCCTACATGAAAACAAATAGGTCTCTGAGTGGAAAAAGAAGAGTTTAAAAGAAAAAAGAAAACGATGATAGCTTTGCTGATACAGAAATTGCAAGATAGCTGGCACAAAATTTGAATAAATCCTGTGACTGCTGACAAAAAGTTTAATCACCAGTGCTTTTATGATAACGGATGACACAGACTATTCCTCCAACACCAGACCACACAGCAACGGCCCAAACCTTTCTCTGCAGCACCTTTTAGTCTGATCCTGGGTGGAATCATCACACCTCATATACGCCTGTTTGTGACAAACACACAGGCCTGAATTCACTTACATAGGCAGGTCCACTGCCACTCAGCCCAGTGACAGCATCAATGAGGTCCTCCTCCACCTCAGTGCAGAAACCCACACTGGCCATCAGCTGCTCCAGCAACTTGCCGTCCTCCACCTGAAAGAAGGAAGACAACATGCTGGTAATGCTATGGGAGAATTAGTCAAAGAAACATATACATAATTAACTCATTCATAGGACTCTTGCTTCCCCTCCACTTTACCTCTGCATGTGTCCCAGTGGCGTACACTGTAGCTCCTTCTCTCACCACCACCGGAGTATTCGTCATACACCTCATGACTTTAGGAGCCGAACGGTACTGAAGCAGCTTCTGTGAAATCACAAGAACAGGAACAGGGGACAGGTGTGTGTCGAGGAGGATGTAAAACAAGTCTTTCACATGTTAGCATAACAACACTTGATTTAACTTAATCTGAGGTAGGGAGGATGAGAGAAAATAAATTAGAGGATGGAAATGCTTGAGGAGAAGAGGGGAAAGACTTGACACAAAATAATTATGGAAATTCACAAGAGGACCAAAACAATACTACAAACTGCACACTACAGATGGAGTCATGAAGAGCCTGTGAAACTTCAGCAGATTGATAACTGTGGATTCCAAAGCCAGAGAGAGATAGTGATAGAGGCCGACCTTCTCTATTGAGTTGATGGTGACGCCTGCTGCACAGGAGACGATGAGATGACGGTCCTCAATGTCCGGCCCAATCTCATCCAGAACAAAAGGGATGATGTGAGGTTTCACGGCCAGGAAGAGCACATCACTCTTGTTGACGGCCTCTTTGTTGCTTGTTGTCAGGTTCACCCCCATTTTCTGCAGAAGGAAATGGAATTGGTAATGATGACGAACAGGTGTTAGGACAGCAACTTGCATCTTGCATGCTCCTCTTGGGCAAGCCCACGCTTGCACACATGCATGCTTACACCAGTGTTTCTATTTCACTTCCCATAACATACAAAAGCAGAATCTCAGCTTCTCACCCTCAGCCCCGACACAGTGGGCAGGTCTGTGTCTGGGGAGCTGGCTGTAATCCTGTGGGTAGCAATCACACCTGGGGAGGGAGACAGGAGGGGGTGGAGAGTGAGGTATGAGGATGTGCAAGGTGGGAAATGACAACTGTAAGATAAGACCTTACTGATCCCCAGAAGGAAAACTGACATCATGCTACAGCAGCTGGTAGGAAACAGATAAAGAACTATCTACCTTCAATACATACAACAAAAGAAGCACAGGAAAAGTCATTAACATTTAATAAATTAGAATTCTCGGGTCATGAATAGGATTTGTGAAAATAGCTCTGTGCACATAGTAATGAGTCGAGTTGTGCAACTCTGCAGGCCAGGCAGAAATGTGTTCATACAGTATACAGTGTATGTGTAGGTGTGACTGCATTTTATCCTGATCCTGCCCAAAATCAGCTGTGTATGATTTGACATCAGTGGTTGAAGGCAAAGGTTGCACAATAAAGAAAGTGGCCTCACCTGCAGCCGTGAACCCTTTCACCAGTGCGTGAGCCAGCTGGCCCGCTCCAATGAATCCAACACTCATCCTGTTAGATGATGTGGCTTCTCTGGCCTGGAAAATCCAGTCAGTGGACCAAATTTATGAGCAAACATCCCACAACAGCCAACCATACAACATGCATGTCACAGTTTTCTTCTGACCTAGGTTGTTAACTTCATAGTTTGGTAATTTTATGAGGTCTTTCCTTAAAATGAAAAGTACAGAGACAGGCATTGGTGATGATGTAATCTAGAGAAAAGTCCTGGAGCTGGCCCACAGACTGTGAATGATGATGAAACACCTCCTCTGACAGTCTGGCAGCACCCATGGGTGACTTTACTGGGATATGGGCACATTTGCTGATTTACAGCTGTGGGCTCTGCATTCAAACCAAATTCAAATGCATGAAAAAACTTTCTAGGGTAACTTAATGCTTTGCTTTCCAGCTGAAGTTATAACGTTATTGTTCATTATTTACCACAAAATCCTTCACATTAGCCTTGTTACACACTGTCCACTGTTTGCTAATAAGTCATGAATTCATCCAGTGCTAACACTAGCGCTCTAATTGATGCTGATGGATGATTATAGCATTTCCTAGCTAGTTAGCTGGTAGCCACCTGTCCTCGGCTAGCTGCCCTGTTAGCTAGGTTTCACAACCAGAAATGAATGAGAAACACGATAAATTCAAGTAACGAGGAGGCAGTTACCTTTCCACACGTTTCGACTGACGTTCCTGACTTAACGGATATAAGTTTGCGTCGTGACCGTTATTTCCCTGCAGCAGAAAAAAACTGAAAATACCACTTTGTGTCAACGTGGCTTCCTTTTTTTAACCGACCTTAAACTGCCCCCATAACTGTAACGGACAGCTACGCTAGCCAATCACGACAGAGACACTGTGAGCTTCTGACTATTGAGAAACTGTATCACAGCATTTGGGCGGGTTTTTACCCTCCGTCACGCCCAGTTGCATCAGTCCTATGTGTGGAAGCGCGACGAAGCTGCCACGGCAAAATGTAGGTCAAGTATATGAACCGTGAGGTGTAGAGTAGGTTATGTTTATATTGGCCAAAGTCAGCACTGACAGTTTCTATTCAGACCGTGTATGATGAATTCCACACGGTTAGATGGGACTTGAAGTGTGTGGGTGGAGAGGAGAGCTAATCCTCCAGTATAGCATCAGAACATGCTGTACTTTGACAATGTAAATGTGCAGCAGTGCCTTTTATGAAAACTGAGGCCCTACCTCACCACCTCAGTATTCACGCATTCATTCATATCTACAGCCAAACCAAAGATCAATACATGATAGATAGATAGATAGATAGATAGATAGATAGATAGATAGATAGATAGATAGATAGATAGATAGATAGATAGATAGATAGATAGATAGTAAAACCACCGTCTAACATATGTTTGCACCATTTACAAAATCAACCCAGAGCTGTTTCAAAATAGCCTATTCCTGTCTGTGCTGTCTCATTACTAAAACCACTGTCTTATAAACTGGCTACATCTATAAAAGATATACTGTCCACATAATATCACTTAGAGACCTCATTCAAGTCATCTTTTCATCCCAGGCCGAGCCTTTCCATCAGTTCCATCCTGAATACAGATTATTTTGAATGTTTACACCACAAAACTATGAGAGCTCAGTCACTTTCAGGGAAATAGACTTTGCACATGCTGTACCTACTTTCTAGCTGTATGTATAGATTTATGTGTCTAAGTATATGTATGTAAGTAATTGTAAAGATATAAATTGTTCTATTCTTTTTTAAACTCTATTCTAATATAGATATTTGTATATATGTTCTGTGTGTGTAGCATTAAACATTTTTCGGTACAAGCCTGTATTATAAAATGATAAATAAATGAATCTTGATACCTTAATGCCTTGATCAGTCAGTAGGGTGCAATCAATACCTCAGTCCCTAGACTCTCTGAATAAATGATATATCCACCTTAATCTGAAGATTTGTACACATGATACAATCGAGTAAACAGGTTTACAAAAAGAGAACAAATAGGTTAACAGTGAAAAAAAAAAAAAAAAAAGGAGAAATCTCTCATACTTGATGGAAATCAAACATGAATACATGAGTTATCACTGATGATTAGACTCGACCTGGGATTCACACCTCATATCATGCAGTAAACAATGTTCTGCCTATTGATCAATCTGCTCGATATTTGATTTATTAATTGATTAATCGTATCATTAAAATGTCAGAAAACAGTAAAACAAGTGAAATCACAATTCTTTATAGTTAAATGTGAGATGTTTTAAATTACATGCCTTGTCTAAGATTACAAAACACCAAAAATATTCAATCACATATGAGAAAGAAAAGCAGCAAATTCTCACATGTTATGTAGCAATGGCTGCTCAATATTGTCTGAGCAGACTGCTGGCCTTTGTAGAATTATGGTTGTCTGATCTGAAACTTGTGTTGAATGCTCCATAAAAAAAAAAACTTTTCATCACTTTTCATCCTCACATTGTAACCTTGCAGGGCAGTCAGATTGAATTGGTGTCACACTACAAGTATCTAGGTATTTAATTGATGATTGCTTAACTTTTAAACCTCACAGTGAAAACTCAGTAATGAAACTGAAGTTCAAGCTCAGTTTTTATTTTAGAAAAAAATCCTGCTTTTCCTCTGTTGCCATAAAAAAAATTGGTTGAAGCTACGTTCCTTCCACTACTTTACTAAGGTGATCTGTTGTTCATGCATGCCTGTTCACTGCTTGCATCTGCTGGATACAGTGTACCACAGCTCTATGAAGTTTGGCTGCAAAGCTCTTACTCACCATTGCACTCTATATGGCAGTGTTCAGTAGCCTTTATTGTCCTTGTGCACACTCATTCACTAGTACATATTTATGTATATAACCTGGGACCACTTGCAGACAGATCTGATCCCAGTTAGGGAATTTAAAATGTAGTGAAAGGTTTTTTGGTAAATTCATCTGTAATTTTTAATTGCTTCTTTTGCTTAATCCACTTTCTCCTGTCTGTCTTCTTCTATATATGATTCTCTGAGCTGATAATATATGTTTTGTTTCGGTGCTTTTAATGTTTGTATGTCTGTGGTTAGAAACATTGTAATGCTGCTATCTCGGCTCCCTTGAAAAAGAGATTGTGTGATGTCAATGGGATTGCTATGATTTAAGCAATTAATCACCTATCAAATTAATTGCCAATACATTTTCTGTGAACTGACTCATCAATTGACAAATAATTTCAGCTTTCATGTCCACACAAAAGTGATCTTAGTTGTTATGGCACTTATCTTAACCTTAATTTAAAATTGATCCAATGATTTCTGTATTGAAATACTATAAAAACCTTTAGATGTGATTTATACACTGTAGATGCAGTTTTCGTGATACACCAGAAATCACTGCCTCTTTCTTGTGATTTATTCGTGGAGACAACATGTCACCTTTTTACATGCCAACAGAAAAATCTTCCACCAGAATGATTTGGGCACATGTTCAGAGTTCATTATGTTGAATGCAAATGTATTGCGATTTGAAGATGACTCACCAAAACACTTGAGGGTACCAGAAGTGGCTTGTGATATTTGAGGGACCTGCATTTGAATGAAGGGTTGTTATTCTAAGAGGAGACCGTAGACCAGCGCTTCTTCCTCTCCCCTTAGATTTGATAGAATCTGAAATAAAGCAGAATCAGATGGTGTGTACACTAATGAGCCACGGCACTCGAATACAGTTTGCCTGCCTATCCCTTGGTACCTCACCAATGCATATTCTCAAAATTAACCATGAACTTGGCCTGTATCTGTCAGTTTGATGCTAAAATCCCCCCTCTGCATATTTTAATAGGCCTGACCCTCCTGTCTATCTGCCTGCCTCTTCCTCCCTGTGTTTCTCATGCCATACCATGCCATGCCAAACTAAATTTACACTTCACAAGAGGTACTGTATGTCTCCTTTGAGGGACCTCATACCGTTTATTTTCTCACAGTGCTGTTGGACAGGAATGCAGATTGAGGGGTTGCGTATGCTGCTGTCTATATATAACACAGAATGCATGGCTCTTCAACAGCACCAGCTGTTAGTATACTTCCTCTTCAGTAGGCTGGGCAGAGTGTCAGTTTATTCTCTGACTTACAGGTGTACACGCCAACACCTTGAAATAGTCCTTTCTGTCATGTGCTCAGGGCCTTTGCTAGGATCTTTGAAATACTGTGAGAATAAATACAAGTATATTTAATTGTTCAGTCATATGTTTCATCAGTCTGTATGGAGAAATACTGAATGTCTTGATTGTTCTTTCTTTTTTGTGCATAATTTCAAAATGTAAACTCTTCCTCAGGAAAGAATTTTGAATTCCACCTGATTTTACCCCTTATTTACGATTTAATAAATCTAGTTTGTTCAAATATTGTCAGAAGAGGAGGTTTTGAAGTGAAAGATGTCACATTATCTCGCCTAGTGTGTGTGTGTGTGCTCTTTGTCAGAATAAAACACAACATTTTAGGGAACAGTATGACAGTTCATTCCCTTCTGATGTTACAAAGTTCATAATAATAACAGACGGAGCAGTGAATGAGGGGCCACGGCACAGTGTCCCCTTCCCCTTGTTGCATCAGTTTGCAGAATAATTACCCACAAAACTGTTCTCCGAACCTAATCTCAAACAAGCTGAAAATTTCATTGACGTATCCTTGCAACTCTGCTCTTGGTCTCACACTTGGTCTCACACACACACACACACACACACACACACACACACACACACACACACACACACACACAACGCAAAGTCAATTTACCACTGCCTGCCTCTGTACTATCTATCACTCAGACTTGGCAGGTGTGCTGAGGCGTGACAACACTCATTTGGTCTTTCTTTTTCTGACAAAACCCCAAGAGATTTATTAAAAATACCACAGTGCACAAATCTTTTTCTTCTTCTTCTTTTTGCCACACAACAACAAGCGGATTTAGGTGAAGCGTTCACAACAATTTGTTGCTTGCAGTGATTAGGGCCCAGAGGTGTGTGCGTGTGTGTGTGTGTGTGTGTGTGTGTGTGTGTGTGTGTGTGTGTGTGTGTGTGTGTGTGTGTGTGTGTGTGTGTGTGTATCTTTATGGGAACCAATTTGAGTTTAAGACATTGGGAGTGAGGACATTTTTGGAAAATGAGGACAGTTAGGCCGGTCTTCACTTTGGGACAGACCTTCAAAGAGCTGTTTGCCAGTTAAGACCTGGCTTTAAGGGTTAGGTTAGGATTAGGTTTAGGTTAGGGTCAGGGTTAGGAATTGAGTTGTGATGGTTAAGGTTAGAATAAGGGACAACTGAATGCATTTATGTCAATGACGGTCCTCGCAAGGATAGAAGTACAATTGTGTGCGTGCGTGTGTGCTTGACATTGTAAGAACAAGAGAGCTGGATTGAGAAAATGCCAGAGAGAGAGAGAGAGAGAAGTAGCTTTGCTGAGTGAGAGATGTGCATATTTAATATCACAGAGAGAAAATCTTTCCCAAGTGTGCATACGTCTCCCTCCTGCAGTCTGAGACAAGAATGAGTGACAAGAATGAGTCGGAGACAAGAAGGAATACAAATGAATACAAAAGAAATGACAGCAGAGACGTGAAGGCAGCCGTGTAATGTCAGCTATCAACTTTATGCAAAAGCCCAAAACTAATAAAGGATTTCCCAAAGTACACCACGAAATCTCACGGACAAATCAGAATGAAAATACCAAGGGAACACGAGAAGAACAGAAGCTGTACAATATGGCATACTTCATTTGGATTACTACCCTCAGTTCAGCAGGTATTAGAGAGTGCATGCAATTACCCAGTTAGATAACAGAGATTTTCTTCTTTGTTTCTGATGGGTGGAGGTAGTCAGAAGGTTGGAGAGGGCAAACTGTGGCCAGAAGGTCGCAGGAGGATATTTGATGATTGTGCTCTCTTTTGTTGGCTCACTAGTTTCCATCAACATGGTGACGCAGTACTAAAAGGTTGCCAGGCTGGTCGTCTCTGTACTTTGACCTTCAGGTGGAAATGAGCGTGAAGGGGGGCTGTGTTTGTCTACTGCAAAAAAATCCTTGGACGAACACAATTACATTTGTCTCACACCATTGTGAATCTATTTATCAGAGTTTTGTTTTCCAAACCATAGCAATGCTGACCATAGACTTTCAATCAACATACAAACAGAGAAAGGCCTCACTACACATCAGTGTAATATGCCCATAGATGATAATATTTCAGTGTATCACAGGATTATATAAAGGGGTTCGACGTTTATTATAATCCAAAGAAGATTGCTTTTTTATGATTTTTTTTAATGATTTTGAGATATTTCTTTGTCGGGGGAACCACAAAGTATAAATCTAAGTTTCTTTATCTTCCTAGTCTTCCAAGTCTACCAATTTCCTATCAGTTTTAATAAAAGCTGAAACTGGTTGCATCCTATATTTACTTCATTTTATATACCTATATTCTTGAGAAAAATCAAATATTACAATCAGTGAAACTGGATGTATCAGATGCAAAAAAAATGTCTGATAACATAACTGATAAAAATGAGCTGAAAAACGATAGCAATAGGTTACACTCAGAGGTCCTTGTTAGTGAACACTAAAATCCCAAAAGACCACGTCTAATAAAAATTGATGTTGTTTGAACTCATATTGTTCGATGTTTCTATTGTTTTGTCCACCCCTGGAATTGTTAAAAGTAAAACCCCAGGTCTCATTCTGCACTGTGTGTGCTGGCAGTGCCTCCACAGTTCCTCTTGTACAGTAGCTTCCTACATGATGTGAAGCTAGGGGGGCTGGCATAGATTCAAATCCACTGGGACCAAAGATTTAGCCTTCAACAATGTTCCACCCAACATTTGGCAAAACAAGAGCCAAGAGCTATGGGGGGGAAGCTGACATCAGCAACATACGCCACCAGAGATTAGTCACGACAGCCAGCCAGCAGTCCCCTGTCTCTCCATGTCCCCCCGGCTGGAGAATCAGGAAGGGACGGTTATGATGGACACCTGTCGCAGCTCATCTCTGTCAGAAGAGTTCATACACCGAAGGCTGTGTGTGTGTGTGTGTGTGTGTGTGTGTGTGTGTGTGTGTGTGTGTGTGTGTGTGTGTGTGTGTGTGTGTGTGTGTGTGTGTGTGTGTGTAGAAACACAGCTATGTTTAAGACAGAGGCCCGCAGGGAGTGAGAAGTAAAATGAGTGCCCAACATGGAACAGCTGCTAAATGGGGCTCTGCAGAGGAGCAGGGAGTACATGGGGCTTAATGGAGCTACAGATGCTCTGTGGCAGTACTGTCCATCACTTTCAGTGGTAGCTTTCTCTGGGCTCTGACATATCCCACTGATGTTACATCCTACTTCTGAAATATTAGTCAGGATAAGAGTGCAAGTGTACAGAGCGCCGCTTCCAGAGGGCCTCGTGTTCGAAAGAATTCTGCAGTATTTATCAGAGGATGAAAATGCTTTCATAAGCAACAAACACACACACGGGATAAATCCGTTAGTTCAACAACACAGCGGTATTTATTGCTGCAAAAATCACCACCAATTTACATAAACACCCTTAAAATCCACTGTTCATCTGCTCTTTCCGTCATGTTATTTACTTGTATTTGCGTGATAATTTACAAAAATTGGCCCAGTGTCTGAAATAGTAAATCTCTAAGACACACAGTGACGTTCTCTGTGATCTTAGACAGATTTGGATACAAGAGCAGCCAACTGGTGTTGGATTTGCTGCTGAGCACCAAGACAGTTTTGCTTTACGTATGTGGTACAGTGGCTTCACGAGGACTTAATATAATACATCCATAGCACTCACAGATGTGACAGGAAAATACATTGATCCTGGATTACAGAGATGAGATTCACGAGGTGACCAAAGCAGAGAGGAGTGAAGGATGGAGAGGAGGATGATGTATGAGAGAGAAACAGAGGGAGGGAGGGTGAAAATCTGGAGAGAGAGTGAGAGGAGAGAGAGAAATCTTAATCAAGAGAAAAGGAAGAGGACAAGGAGAGACGGGTAAAGCTAAACCGTGGCAGCCAGATGTCCTCTCCTGTTTTATTCTTGTGGAATAAGAAGACAAAAGTGCTGACAGAGAGGATGGCAGCCAGAGAGGCCTCAGTCTCTCCTGCTTTACCCCCACAGTGTGCAGGGACAGTGGTGTATCAATTCACACTAGGATGGAGTTATACACTGCCTGAACAACACTTGTGCTTGTGTGGCCACTAGGTTCATCACCTAGTTGCTTGTCTGTCAGCTGTTTGAGGCTGAGCAGGTAGTGCTCAGTGGGTGACTCAAAACAGTAAAGTTGTGTCAATAAAATCAAACTGCAATGAGCTGAAAGATGTCAAAGCACTCTCTATGCTTCAGACATAGTCATTTGATCTATTTTGAATATAAAATACTGATTACATCAGCGTTTAAATCTATGTATAACTATGTACCAGTATCTATTTCTGGAGACTTGCAGCTGAAAATATGTTTGTTTAGTATCTTAATTTGTATAAAACCCATCGAACAACAAAGACCATGTGTAAAAATGTGCACGCTGTCCTCGGTCACACTGACCATGTTCAAATTGTGCAATTGTGTGTTTTGAGACGTGGCACTGGCAGTTCAAACAGTGTGTCATCTCAGCAGTGCTGTGGAAAGAAACAGGCTCTACTTTTTCATCATAGACTGAAGGAAGCATTTCATAGAGAGGTTTTAAAGACACCAGCCTCTTATAAATGCTGTCTCATGACCTCAGTATGAGTGCTGGCAGCTCGTGTTTATTTTTGGCAGCCTGGGTAATGTGCGTCGATCTCTGGAGTGGGGTTTGCAGATGACAGGGATGCCACGGATGCCAATGCCAGATTTACTATTTATTTTCAAGACATTTATGTATTATTTGAGCAGAAGTACAAGCAGTGAGTAAGTGTGTGTGTTATGCTGCAGGTCAAGAATAGCAGGAGTGTCTTGGTTTATGAGGATTTGGCAGGACATACCAGTGAGCCCTGGCTGCTTGGGTGAGGCTTGATGCCAAAAGCTCTCAGAGGGCAGCAGGGGTGAGTTAAAGAGATGGGGTGTCACCTCGGTGGGGTGTGGCAGAGGGGTTGAGTGGTGAAATTCCTCGTTCACATTCCGCAGTGCTTTCACATTGAATTCTGGGTGTCTGGGTGCCTCAGCAGCAGACTGCAAGCAGCACCATTGATGTCCTGGACCTGGGAGCTTTCACTTGTATCCATCTCTCCCCCTCAACATTTTCTGTGTCTTTCAATATCAAATAACAACAAAATCATGAACAGTGAATCAGATGCATAAATAACTTAAACCTGTTAAGCCAGTGATGCAAGATATGCTTCCATATGACTCTACACTCTTGAGTTTGTGGGCATGTGTGAGGAGACAAATCGTATCCTCTGGGAGTAGATCAGGTCGGCCACATACAGTCCAAAGTTGACAATGGAGAACACCGCCACCACTACCTTACTGTCCCAGGGACACTTCCCCTGAGGGCAAGATGACGGTCTCCATGGAGAGCCGTATTTTGTGTCAAAGCAGAACACTGGCCACACCACTGATGCACTCAGATAGAGCAGAACTTCCAGGAGGGTGCACACCACCACGAAGCGGTCAAAGGACAAGCAGCGCACCGCCTTGGTCCGCCCACACACAGTCATTATGACCACCAGTGCAGTCAGAGCAAAGCAGAAAGCGTAGACGACGACACAGTAGATTGTGGCAACATAACGAGAATATTCGCTCCTGTTGGCGAGAGCTCCAAAGATGATGCAGGCCACAAAGCCCTGAACGACTTTGAGGAGGCCAGAGACGGTGGCCATATAGCCCACCACTGCCTGGCCTGGCCTGGCTCGGCACAAGGCCACTTCAGCCCCGTAGGCCACAGTGCCAAGGATGGAACAGATGGTCACTGCGATTCGGAAATTTCGGACATCGCAGCCGGCGTAAGGGCACTCAGATCGGACAAAGAAGAGTGGGTAGACCACAGAGGCGGTCACATACCTGCAGGAGAAGACAGGAACATTTCATTTAGTATGTGGACCTTAAATTGAAATTATTTTGTACTTAAACCTGCACTGATTGATTTCTTTGGCCACTTGGGCGGCATGTATTATCACCTTATAAGGTGGTAGCTAACAGTTGCGTATTGACAAATCCAGCAGTTACAAAACAACACTATAATTTATTTAGATGTGTCCACCTGATGAATGTAAATCTAATTTTCACTCTCCTTTTAGCTCTGCTGCTGGAAACAAAGCTGTGAGAGTGAACCAAAGCAATAAAATTGTGGTCCATAAAACCAAAACAATGAGCTGAAAGACAGTAAAACGCACTATAGACCTGATGGGAATCACAAAATCAGGCGACACTTCGCTTTGGGCTCATCACTTGAACATCAGCACCACTAAATCAACTGATGATGAGAGTCACACCTGAACAGGTGACTTACATGAGCGACGCAAAGGCAGCACAGGTGACCGTGAGGTTGTCCCAGGATATGGGCAGGCAGCTGTAGAGACGAGTGGCATCCAGGAAAAACACCACAACCGTCATGGCGAAGCAGAAGCACCACGCCGCCATGCAGAACACACCATGTGAGCCGCTGAAGCCGGCACTGTGGGTTACCATGGCAATCACAGCACAGCCCATAGCTAACTGGCAGAGGCGGGCAGCGCCCAGAGGTGAGCAGAGGGCCCTCTTGTTGAGGTAAGGACCACCCTGTGAATCCATGGCTGGGTGAGTGTGGGACAGTCTGAGAAATAGATATTCTACAGTGAGATCTTCAGGAGGTAAAGTTCAGGACCTCACACAGATTTCCAGCAGTTCTGGTGCAACAGATGTGATAGTGACACTCAGAGATCACGTCCAGCCTAGACACTGTGTCATCCAGCGTCTTGACACAGTCTGTCCAGGAAAAGCAAAAAGTTTAAAACTCTGCTCTTCTGCTCAAACTGTGGGGAAACCTCCAGCGTCCTTGATGAACATGTGTCAGGACGTCGGGATGCTCAGGTGCTTCAATGTGTTACCTTGTGTGGGATGGGTAGACTCTAGGTTTTGTGTGCATTATTCCGTCTCCACCCCTGCAGGGTCGCACTCCGCTCTTTCTGCTGTGCTTACACACTCGGTGGGGACTTCCTGAAACTCTATTTCTGTGTTGATGAATCAGAGCATTTCTCAAAGAGAACGCATGATAAACACGGTGGAAATCTGTCTTTGAGATCTTCTGGAAGAGCCCAAGCTGGCCAGGCTGGCAGACACACTCACCTTTCTGTCTGTGTGTGATCTCTCAGATCACACTGACTCATCCGTCACAAATATCTAGCAAAACAGGAAAGATGGGTTGAAAGATCCGCCTCACTGGACATGTGTTTTCAGAGAATGTTCGTTCTGTTATGAGAACCTGTAGATCCTTTAAGTCCGACTGACAACTGTGAGCCAGTTCTTCTTCTTCTTCTAGTCAATAGCTGTTGCAGAGCCACAGCAGAACCTGGTCAACTCCACCCCTTCAGCTGACTCGGTCCAGTCCAGATTCAGAATCTCATGGTGAATCTTCTTGGATCAATTATCCAGACACGCTCGTTTTGTTATCTGTTGCTTTACAAGCTCGTCATGTGAATCCATGTGACCACATGAGTCGAAGACACTATCAGCTCTAATCGTCTTAAGTTCCCTCTGTCACACACTCTTCCTCTCACACTTTCTCCTTCCTCACTGTCCCTTGCTGTGCTGTGAGGAGGGGGTGCTGCCACTGACCAGAATGGAAGTTATTTAGGGTTGGGCCACCACCACATGAGTGTCGGAGGGATGTGTATATGTGGTTGGGCGTGGGGTTGGGGCACACACACACACACACACACGCAAAGATAACTGTACCACTGATGTCAGGACATGAACAGATCACGGCCGATACATGATAGTCAGGGGACACTTATTGGATTATATAGCTGGGAGTGTTTTAATGCCATGACCAGAGAGTGGGAACATCTGAGCAATGAAAATACTGTACTAAAGACCTCCTCCAATGAAAATCAAGCTTTCAACCTTGTTAAGATGTCCATAAGGTGTTTTAAATATGCTACAAGACATGTCATGAGCATACCTTGGGAAGACAGTGTATCAATGACAGCCAGGCTTTCGTATGTAACATACTTGATGAACCAGTCTCGTCCTGCAGGGTGGGGCTACAGTGAAACGAGGGGTATCAGAGGAGAAGCCAGGTGTAGCTACGTATCATATTTTGCTAACTAAGTTTCAATATTTTCGAATCGACGGCAGAGATGTGTTTCCATGTATTGGAAGGTAATCTACACATTTTTGAAAAGCGGATGATTTTGCCACAAAATTTCCACTGAAGCCCGACGCTGTTCTATCTATTTATCCTGGGGACACATGGGGTACAGGCCAACATGCTGCTAAGTTTATTGTTCTCCTCTTTCAGCTGTTGACTGTGTCCAAACAGATCCGCAGTGTGCTTGATGAGCCAGCGCTAGCCTGCCAAGCTACATGATGGTTCACATGCTGACAGGACTTTTTATATGACTTCGGGATGTTGACAAAGAAAGTTACAGCAAATGTTCCTCAAAAACAGTTTGTCAGATGGCTGAGCTGCTGAGTTAGATGATGGCTACATTAATTATGAGAATTCTGACAGAAAACTTTGGGGTTATTCATGAGGAAAGCGTGTTATGATAAAGGTCATCCTCATAAGATGCCAGTGTTAGCAAAATAAGGGAGAAGGTTTCCTTCAGGGCTTTCTGCCAGAAAGTGTGTTTGTGTGTTTGATGAGCAGAGTTGAAGGTGAGTAGGTATGGTGGAGCTGCAGGTGGTGGAGGGGTGGGTGGGGATAGAGGCGTATTCATAGATCCACTCATACTAAATGAAGGAAAGGGTGTAGAGTTACATTTAAGCCACTTTAAGACACAAAGGGATTTTTTTTTTAATGGAAAAACCTCTAAATATGTTATTTTGATGAGCAGAGATGAGGTTTTATATGTGTATTCACTGCCAGGAGAGGAACTTTAAAAGGTTTTTAGGTCCATAAATCACACTTCAGTGATTTACTTAGTGAGTCACTGGAGCGTATCAGCATCAATCCTGTTACCTTATTATGATTACAATGTATGCAACCAACACAAGAGGCAATAATTCATTCACATGCTGGCCTCATCAAAGGAACTCCACAGTGTTGAAAAATAATTTATACATTGTGAAATAAAAAAGAACCAATTAATTGTGAAATAAAACAGAGTTTTAAAAAATTGAATTTTTAATATGATATAAGCCCCTACCTACTAATACTTTTGGTTATGTGTACATTTTATTCATGTCGTGATTTATTTCATACTGTCACAATGTAAATCTGTTTTAGTCTCACCCACTCCTGAGAGAAATTAGCTGCTAAACGCTCCACTATGTTCACCAGCTATAGCTGCTAACTGTGTCTGTCTGCGCTTTGCTTCTGGGCATGTAGTGTCCAGAAAATCTGAAAACAGCTGCCTGCTGCAACTAAAGACGAGTTTGATAAAAGTGGACTTGATCTCATTAAAGCTAATCCTGAACTCCACAGATAGTTGTCTTTTTTAGGAACTGATGTCACCTGTACAATAAAAGCACCTGCTAGTCCTGTAAAAACTCACATGTCCTCCTCATCACTAATTCACCTCTTGTATGTCTAACTAATGTCACAGCAGAGTGTCAACAGTGGGTCCATGTATGAACAATCCTCCCATCTCAGGATCAGCTGCAGTCAGCGGTCCTCTGCTGTCCTCAGGTCTCTGTCTCCACCTGCAGGTGTGTGACAGCCTCTCTGCTCCTACACAGTTCACACATTCATCAATCTAAAAATATACTTAACAGCTGTATGGAAGTCATGTCCTAAAGGCGACGTGTGACATGGTCTGTAATGAACGTACAAGGTCTGCACTGTATCTATGCTCTAATACTTTAATGGAGATGATGAATGAATAAATAGAAACGTGAATATGTAGACATTCAGAGTAAATATATGTTTAAAAATAAATGAGGAAGCGACAAATATATTATAAATAAATCACTACATACAGATGACCTTGTTTTTATTTTGAGGGGAAATATGAATGATATGAATAATAATTTAGCCATGATCACTTTCATCATTTGTGTATTTATTTCCTGTGCCACTTTTGGGCCTTGATAACTTTTGTGATTCATATACTGTACATTGATAATACAATACATGAGAGAAACAGACTGTGGCCCCTTTATTCTAGGGGCACTGTACTGTATCAGCGTCCTGCTGTTTGACATTTAAATACACCAGACACTAGATGTACGCTGGTGTTACATCAGTGCAGAAGCTCCAGTCATAACACACTGTGTCAATACAGGATTTAAAAAGCATTGCATCAGCTGCAAGGGATCATAAAGAGAGACTCTGTGCTTCTTTTTCTCTGAAATATGACGAGCAGCATGATGCATTTCCCATCCAAAGATATCAATCTGTACCTCAGCTGTCACAGAGACTGAAACTCTAAACACACGTCAAACTGATCCTGAGTCATCGAGCACTATAAACTGTAAAACTATTCATTGAACAGCCTCTAACACACAGTGTGGGCTGTCTGTCTTTAAAACAGGCGTTTCATAGATCTAACAGGTGTTAGATCTATGAACCCTCCAAATGTTGATATTGGTGTGAAGGTTTAACTGCCATTCTAGTTAAGGTCTGTATGGCATCACCGACTGCGAGATGATCTAACTCATCAATTGATGGGTTACAAAATGCTTTAAGGATGAACAACGTACACAAGACTGTAGCTCCATGAGCACCATAAGAGCTAAAGAAAAAAACAAAAGCATCCTTTAATGTTGTGCAGCCCTAAAGTCTTTGAACCGTCCAATAATATTTGATCTCAAATTCTTAAGATCTTGTATTAAAAACCTCATTAATTTATTAGAATGTACACATATTCCAACCATGAATTCTTTTCTTTTTTTTTTTTTTTACTTTTTAACTGAAAGCTTTTGCCATAGAAACAGAAGACATTTTTAAAGGAACATTACTCGCTGCTCCTCTCTTCTCACTGAGGCAGCTGTGGTCTTGGGGTGCCACTTGATGTTGCAACATCTGCCACCAGGGGCCAGTGTTGGAGCAAGGCAGCAGCACTGCAGCCAAAACAGGCAGAGGCCCTGTGTGCTGACACCACAGCTTTCATTACAGCCTTTGAATGTCCAACTGGTAACTGTCTGCATAACAAGCAAAAGACTAGCTATGAGCAGGCAGTGACTTTTGAGTATTTTGACTTCAAATAATCATGAAAAAGTAGTTTTGCTGTGAGTTAAACATCCTGACTGACACACAACCAACAGACACTCCATGAACAGCCGCTCTGCTGTGAATGCCCATCGTGTTATTTGGCATCAAAGACTCCAGGGGCAGTTGGAAGTAATTAATTTGCAAGAGGGAGACAGAATGTGTGTCTAGTGTGTGTGTGTGTGTGTGTGTGAGAGGGGGGGAGAGAGAGAGAGAGAGAGAGACAGAAGTGGATGGAATGCACTCCTCCCTCTTACTCCCACAGCACATACACACACATACACACACCACACAGGGTCCTGCTCCCCTCTGTTCGGCCTCTTTTTGAAGTTCCTCCTGCAGCTGAAAGAGAGTGTGTGTGTATGTGTGTGTGATGGTGACAACATGAAAAAAATGGCTGCGTGCTGCTTGTTTATTCTACCATTACCTGCGGACGGTCAGATCAGTCAGAGCATGTGAGAGTCAGAGGCTGTGTGAATTTGTGTTATCATGAGGTTCTGATTAAAGCTGTGGTCGTGTTCCAGGGAGGCACCTGCAAAACGCTGAGCTGCTCTGTAACACCGCCATTCACGGAGCAGCACACACACACACACACACACACACACACACACAGGGCCTCTGCTATGGCTGTGACAGACGGATGGATCAGCCCACGTGAGTCAGGTGTAACCTCATATACAACCCATCATTGTTTCTCCTGACTTTCTGCCATTGTCCTGGAAAAGAAAATACAGTTTCTTTTAACATATACTGTGATATATAAACAGTGATGGTGAGGAAAAAAGCTACATAATATGTAAAAGAAATCCAGATAATGTTTTGGGAATGCAAGGAGCAAAATGTATTTTTAAATTTTTCTCATCGTAGGAATATGATGAGATAATATGCTGCTGCTTCAATTTAATACAATTAAATTCAAGAGTTTTAAGTAGCTGAACAGCTCCAAAGAGCATCATTTTCATTAGAGCCATATGCTGTCATGGTGGTTACTGGTCCCTGCTAAGCTAGTTAGCTTGAGCAGTTTCACTGTCCATCGTATGACTGGATTTAGCAACAGCACTGACTTTTTTTAGTTATGTGGAATAACAAACAGACTCACAAAGATTTGGGTTCATCGAAATGGATTTGTTTTTTATTTATAAAAAAAAGTTTAAAAAAGTTTAGTTTTAGCTCACACTAAGGCTAGCTATGGCTGTTTAGCTTTCGCATGATGTAGCGGTCTTGCGTTAGCTGCTGCAGTTAGCAAAGGCCGGTGGTGAAGCCCCAAGCTTACACAGCTGCTGTCAGAGGAGTTTGGCTTTCATGTCGGAGGCGTTATGTTTTCGGGTTGGTTCTGCTGATATTGAGCTTCTGGTGATTGTCGTTGCACCGTGTGATGAAGCTCTCTATGAGTCCTCTGTAAAAAGTAACTTTGTCTTCAGTAAAGTGAAGCAGTAATTCTGGTTAGGTCTGTTTTGACATTAGTTTAAATTTTACATAGTGTTTTCCCTGAAAATGCTACATTTCCATAGCATAATACTTTTTGACATGGTAAGATGCCAAAACATCAGATTCCAGCCTTAATTTTGACTAAATATGGAGTTACTGTGTAAACCTGTAACACTTTCTGTCCAAGGACTGCCAGCAAATGGTGACAGCATGTACAAGGTCAGCCCTGCGAGGTTGAGTAACACATAAGAATGTCAGTGTCCTGCTGAAGTGGGAGACGTCATCACTTCTGTTGCTGTAGACTGCAGGTTATTTACTGTAAGAGATCAAAACCTTATGGTATGGATTTCTGCTTCTTCCAACACACAGCTAAAATGCTAAAACTGTTGAGGATGCATATGCTTCAACACAAGACAATATACGTTTTTAGTACAACAACCTTTATTCACTTGGCACTGCATCCCCCCCCGGTGAATAAAAACAACCTCTTCAGCACTCTTTCCTCCAACCGGAATGAAACACATCTTCGTAGCAATGAAATATTCACAATTCGCCGTTATTCATCTCAATGTTTTGACCGTTTTAAAACCTAGTCAAGTGCAGGCTTCTTCCACGCTGGATTAAATCCACGGTGGTCAAAAGTTGAGCCTTTATCAAAGGTCAGCAAAGCTGTAAGTGCTCTACTCAGTCTACAAGCAGCTCGTCAGACGTCTGTTGTGGTAAGTCCTCCCATAAACACACAGCAGCCGCCTTATTTCTTACCTGTGAGGGAAAAAGGAAATAAATTTACAATCAGTAATCAATACATGTTGACAGTCACAGTTTTTAACACAATTTAAAGGAATCATTGAGATTTTGCGAAATGCCTCAAAGCACGTTCTATTCTTTCTGCAGGCTTGATAAGAAGATCAATACCACTCTGATGTGTGTCGATTAAATATGCTGTCACTGTGCAAGGCCAAGAAACAGTCCAGCACATAACACCCCCCCCCAATAAGACAGGTTAAACTACCGAACATCCTCAGTGATTTATAAACAGTCTTTGTCAGTGTGTGTGTGTGTGTGTGTGTGTGTGTGTGTGTGTGTGTGTGTGTGTGTGTGTGTGTGTGTGTGTGTCCTCTGTACTGTAGGGCTCCACACATGGAGTCTATAACTCCCAATTCAGCTCCCCTCCCCTCACTCTTTCTTTTAACTTTCCTCATGAAAGAGAAAGCAGCCACAACTTTTTTAAAAAGATGCACATGGACACACACAGAGATCAGCCAGAAATAAAACACGCACAAAAACACAAACAAGACAGAAAGAGGGAGAAAAGGGAGCATTATTCTAAACAAAAACATCAATACAGTGACCACCAGAAACACCACAATAGAGCGGCAGAAAAGCGCCGTGCCTGGACAGACCACAGGGGCTTGTGCTGTGTGATGTGGCCCAGCGGCGGGCTCTCTCCCTGGGCTCTCTGAGTGTCTGTAGTGGTCTCCTGGGCTGGAGGGGGTGACCATCCTGAACTAATTGGTCCATCCTAACATGCATCCTTATCTTCTGAGTCATGAGGAATTCTGCTTTCAAAAAGGGGCCATTTCCTATTGACTGTGGTTTTGGGGTTTGTGTGCATGTGTGTGTGTGCTGACCACACTGTTCTTTCTCTACAGAAAAAAAGGAAGTGATCTTGGAGGAGGGTGGCTGGAGGGGCGAAGAACTTGTTTCTGTGTTTGGTGTGTAAGGATGCTTTCACATCTAACCTGTTTGGTGCGGTTCACGTGAACTCTGGGGTGTTTGCTTGTTTGGTTGGGTTCGTTTGAGCTGCTGTGAAAGCTGTCAATCGACCTCCAGTGCAGACTGAACAACTGTACCGAGACCGCCTGAAAAGGTGGGTCTTCAACATGGACCCTGGTGTGGTTTGTTTGTGGTGTGAAAGTAAAGCAGACCAGCCACAAGATTTTGTGGCAGTAGATCAATGTTTGAATAAGCTAATAAAGCAGTCTGACGATGGTCAGCTGTCAAGAAAGTGATCTCTATGAGCTGAAGTATTGGCGTGAACATAAGACAATCATTACTCTTCCTGCAAGTTCCATTTGACAAAGTGTCAGTCTCATTATATTTAAAGACTAAACAAAGGCATACTCACAACACCAGATTTTTCTGTTCTGGCGTAATATCTGCTCCTATGCAGAGTGTTGCATGATGGTTTGTTTGTAGCCTAAATTATTGCTCGGCTAGCAAGTTTCTTCAAGTCTTTTTATAGTGTATCTGTAACACTTAGTCAGCCCGACAAGTATTCATAAAGCCCAGCTTGACTTTGAGGAGTTTCTGGTGGCTTGTGTAACATTGTTTTGCTGCCATGAAGGAAATAAATTCCTGACAAGCGAAAACATCTCCTGCTTGGAAATGGACCGAGGACGGCATCATCTGCCAACCAGCCAAGTGTGACTGTTGTCACAGAATGTCATGATGAAGAGCTCAAAAAGACTGTCGTCTGGAAAACAGCCAGAGAAAATCACTCCGTCCCCTCCAACAGGAACTGACTGGCAGACGAGCTGCATGTTGTGTTTTAATGGATATATTACATGTTTCACTTTTTCCAACTAGACTTACCGCCTCGCGGTTTTATGCCTCTGCCAACCAGTCAAGTTGCATTTACATCCACGTCTGTCCAGACTCATATGATATATGTAGTGAAGACTTTGAAGGTATTTAATTAAAGATATTAAGTTTTGGTGAAAAGGAAGTTCTCACTACATACACTACTTTACGTGTGTATGTACAAATATATTCCAGTGAGAAACATGCTGTCTTCACTTAGAGACTATCGTTCCAGAGCAGCACAGAGGATGATGGAGAGCTTCATCACATGAAGCAACGACAATCACCTGAAGCTCAATGATGACCACAGTGCTTCAAATATGGATGGTGCTGCAAAGAAGCTACAGATTGTAAAACGTGGAGGCTTCACACACATCTTAGACCCGACAGCACAGAAGACCTAAACAATCAGCACAGTTTGAAGGCGGACACCAAAGATTAGAGTCATCAATCCAGTGTCTGACCAAATGTGAAGTATGGTCACAATCTCTTCTGAGTTCTGGTTTTGAATAGTGGCCAGAAAAGTGTTTCTACAGAACATTATGAGGTCACAGTGAAGTTGACCTTTGACCTTTTGCAGCGCCTTTAGCAGCAATATAAGGGATATTTTGGTTCCCTTTTTTTTGCAGTGGGCGGAAGTGGAGACTCATCATCCAACTTTCTTCACACTCATCGGACTAAATGAAACCAATTTCAGTTGTGGAAGTGACTGAAATGAGTACGTGTTCGTGCGTGTGCTCTACATCCCGTCCCCTCCTCACCTGGAAGCTTGAGCCACTTGGGCACCTTGCCTGCATCAGATCTGGTAGGTTTAGCAGCCTGTGTGTGTGCAGGCGGGTCCTGCTCGCCCTGCGTGCATCCACTGGTGTCCGCCCTCGGCTCTGGGCGACACGGAGGCTCCTCGAAGCCCGCAGAGCTGGAAGAGGGTAAAGGGGACCGGGGCATACAGCTGAGGAGGGGTAAGAAAAAACAAAGGTTAAAACGTTAAAAAATGTGGCACCAGGAAAGCCACTTTGGAGAACAGCAGCTTGCTGTTTGCTGTTTTTGGTTTTCTTGAGAAATGACTATTTGTTCTATTTAAAGCAGCATTGTTTTGCATGAAGGTCTGTGGCAGAAGTGGAATAACCAAGTGAGATCAAGATCTGAAACAGAGGAGGAGTGATGACCTTGTTGAAGAAGCAAAAGGACAACAGATGGGGGTCACTTTTGGGAAATGGGCTCTATCTTTAGAAGGACTGGAAAATGGTTTGTGTGAGTGTGTGTTTATGTGTGTGCGTGTGTGGAGGAAATGAGGGCGCATGGGGGCACCTGCTGTTTAGGCAGAACCTCAAAGGGATTCCAATGATGACAGCTTTGTGACAGGAAAATAGGCTGGTTGCCGCGGGATACAAGTGCACATACACACCCAAATGCACGCACGGCAGGACACATTTAAACACACACACACAGACACACACAGACACACACAGACGTACACAGACGTACACATACCTTGCAATGGACTCATTTGCTTGCATGGCCGAGACAGAGGATTCACGCAGGTCGCTCTTTATGTAAAAGTCTGTGGCAGAAACACACACACACACACACACACACACACACACACACACACACACACACACACTGTCACACAATGTAAACTATTGTTTTGTTATATTACATTCCTCAGTAATGCACCAGTATCTAAATTCAAAATCAGCATATGAAAGAAAAGAACCAGAGACAAAAACCTGTCTTAACGTCGGAGCCAAAGTACACCAGTGCACCAGGAAACAGGTCGGCCTGCAGACACGGAGAGAGAAAGTGGAGAAGTGAACAGAAGCCATCAAAAATGTTTGGCACACAAGTCAATTTCTGCAAAACATGGAAAAATCTAAACAAAACTGCCTCCAGCTACACGCAAACCAAGCGGTGCCGCCACATCCAAGCCAAAGTCAAGTTCATTTTTTAAGATGATTCATTGCTTGGGGATCTGAACCAGCAACCGTGGTTCTTTGAAGTACACCACAAAATGAGCTCCAATCAAATGGTTAGAGAAAACACTTTCACCCCTGAAGCACAACACTTCTCTCCGGTAAACGTCTTAATGGTTATAATGGACCGGTGGCAGGCTGATATTATCAAGCGTACAATTATGGAGGCAGAAACGCAGACAGGCTAAGAGGGTGCATGTCTGTGAGTCTAATAGAAAGTACACAACAACAAAATTAGTTAAAGAAAAAAAAAACAAAAAAAAACCCCTGCAGTATTCTACTCGTGCACATTCACAGAAACACACGAGCGACACAGGAGAGCATTGTGAGCAGAAGTTATGATGTCGTGGTAAACTAACTTTCAGCTGGTGGTCATCATGTGGCCAAAAACCACCAACGGGGACAAACCTCAACTTCATTCTCAAGAGAAATACCACGAGGAATTTCTGCTTTTATTTCCTTCGCTCCACTGAATAATATCCTCAAACGTATAACAGCCTTCACATGAATATGATCAAATAAATGACATATTAAATAAATGTAAACCAAAAGGCTGACTTCTCTCTTTACACTGAGCGCAGACGCAGTGTGTAACAGCAGAGGAAGCCTCCTCCTACAGAGGGTCTCCACAGACGAGATGGCTTACAGAGCATGCTTCGACCACAGAAAGTCAAGGGTGAAAAACGCAGCATGAAATGGAATCACTGCTGTCACGACAGACACGGATCAATGCGCTGCCCCCTTTTCCCTCTTTCTCCTTTTTGTTGGGAGGCGTCTGAGCCTGAATCCCTTGCTATTGTGAGCCTTGAATATGTTCTTTATCCTCCCCCTGATGTGTTTTTAATAACCTTGTCATGGATTTGTTTGTGTATTTAGGTTTTATTTTGTTGTGTCCATTTATCTTCTTACACAACTTTGGCCCGTTTGATCAGTGTCAGTAAAGGCTGGGAGGTTGGCACCATGTCTTGTAGAAGACATTGATGTGATGTTCTCTTTGTCTGGAACATCAAGTGAATCCATATTGGGCTCTTTCCCCACCAGTTAGTCGCTCTCTGCTCTTCTAGATCATTGTAATAAAACACTCACAGCATCTCGTCGCAGATATGATACATTTGATGAAGCCTGAATTGTGCTATTTTGTGTATCTATTCTAATCTTGTCCAAAGTAATACTCTGATTTTCCCACACTTAACTGCATCCAACTTAACAGCCTTTAAACAGACGGCAACCATAAGCCAACTTTTCAGCTTTGGCTTCTCAGATGTGGGAATTTGCTGCTTTTCTCAGTCTGATATCAGTATAAATGGATTATATTTGAGTTTTTTATTTGGTCGGACAAAACAAGAAATTGTGCATGAACCTGGGCTCTGGGATATTGAGTGGGCCATTTCTCACTATGTTCTGAGAAATTAGAGACTAAAACATAGTTCTTGCATGTATTAAGAATATTCTTCAGTCTTTTCACATGGCATCACATTTAAGACCCATTTTACAAGATTCTTGTTTTAAAACCTGAAACACTAAAAAGTCATTTTGAATCACTTCATGCACCTTAACTTAGCTAAATGACCTAAATGACTGAGCAACAGGTAACTAAATCTGCCAGTGTCATTCTCTGTTTCAGCCAGGAAAATCAATAGTCACCTGCTTGAAATGAGGAGCTGCTTTTGTTTAACTCTGTCTGAAAATCAAGGCTGACTAATCGGTCGTGGAAATAACGGTTAGCTGCAGTGCGAGTGCCATCAGTGTAACATTTTCCATGTAGCTCAGCCCTCCACTGTCTCAAACCAACAGTGTAAAAAGAGATGGCAGCATGGCTGTCACTGGGATTAGGCAGCTTTACCCTCCACTACAACCCATCTTACACACACTGTCCTTTCTCTCTCTCTGCCCCCCTTACTAGCTTGTGGCTAAATTGGGACACACTGGCCTAATTGCTATTATCGCAGCCCTGTGAGCAGGAAACAATGTGTTACAGTGGAACAACGGGCGTTCCTGCTATCCTGCTCCCTCTGGCAGTGGCACTTCCATTTGGGATGAGACAGGGCAACTGGACAAGACCTGTGTGTGTGTGTGTGTGTGTGTGTGTGTGTGAGAGAGAGAGAGAGAGAGAGAGAGAGAGAGAGAGAGAGAGAGAGAGAGAGAGAGAGAGAGAGAGAGAGAGAGAGAGAGAGAGAGAGAGAGAGAGTGTAAAAAAACATATAAGAGAGAAATGGAGAGAGGGAGAGCGGAAGAACGGATCCTGATGGAAGACAGAGGGAGAGACGGATGAGGGAGGGGACGCCTGGTATCAAAGGGCTTCTGGGTTGGGAGGCATTCCTTTCCTGACATGACACAAAGTGATTAAAGTGTGTGTCTGTGTGTGTGTGTGTGTGAGAGAGAGAGCAAGAGAGCGAGAGAGAGAGAGAGAGAGAAAGAGAGAGAGAGAGAGAGAGAGAGAGAGAGAGAGAGAGAGAGAGAGAGAGAGAGAGAGAGAGAGTGTGTGTGTGTACATATGCATGTGCACTCATGTCTATGTGACGTGACAAAAAAGATTAAAGATTCCTTGAGTGTGTGTGTGTGTGTGTGTGTGTGTGTGTGTGTGTGTGTGAGAGAGAGAGAGAGACAGATTGATGTATAGACAGGGAAAAGAGAGCCAGACTGTGTGTGTGTGTGTGTGTGTGTGTGTGTGTGTGTGTGTGTGAGACATGACACCAAGGGGATTAAAGATTTTGTTTTTGTGCACTTTAATGCTTTTAAGTCCCTAATGGATAGAGACATGGGGGTGAGGGGAGGGGGAGGCACAAGAGAGGGCTGGAGAGAGGGACAGTGGTGGTGGTGGTGGAAGTGGATGGGGGGGGTCAATGAGAGGAAAAGAGAGAAAGCTGGCGTTGGGGTACAGGAGAGGGACGTGTCGTGATAAACAGGCAGGGAGAGTTCAGCAAGGGACAAAAAGATAAAAAAACAAAGAGAGACGGCGACTTCCATCAGAACATCACATTTGGTTCAGAGAGACCATGGCACCAAAAGGACATGTGCGCGCACACACACGCACGCACGCACACACGCGCGCGCGCGCGCGCGCACACACACACACACACACTTGCTTTTGAGGATGGTTATCTTTTGTAGCAGTCCCTCTGAGGAGGTGAATCTCGTTCATCATCACAACAGGATATCACTTCAAACTACTTTCTCTTCCTCCCCTTCGTTCCTCCTCTCCTTCTTTCGTCGACTTAAGGTCGAGTCAAAGTGTCAAAAGAGAAACAGGACAATGAAATAATGTATCTAAAAATGGAAGAACAAGGAGAGCAGGTGACGCCGTCTGGGTATAGACTGATCAGCTCATTCATTTTCATTGTATCTCCACTCTCAACTCGTTCATTATTCCAATAGCTCTGAACTCTGAAGGCAACAAAGCATCGAGGCTGCCATCGCTCTGTGTACGCCTGTGTGCCTGCATGTATGTGTGTGTGTGTGTGTGTCAAGATCAAAGCGAGGCCTGTATTAACCCCATGTGCCAGTCTGGGAAAAATCAAGCCCAGCTGGGGTCAAGGACAGTGGAGAGGGGGAACAAGTGTGAGAGTGTGTAGGAGCAAGAGAAGAGAGGGAGAACGGGAATGTGGTGGGGCTTTGAAGAGGAGAGAGGGACCAGCCGATGCATTTTACAGTCTCTGTGTGTGCGTGCGTGTGTGTGCATTGAGATCGTTTCAAAGATGGGAAGCCAGAGTTTTGTAGTTGTTGTTTTCTGGAGTTTGACTGTGATGTGGCTTGTTTGAGTGAAATCATTCTGTTTATTATTGTGGTTTAAAACAGTGTTGCCTCAAGACTTGAATGGCAGCGTGAGGGCTCTTACCTGGAACAGTGTGGCTGAAGGGTCACTCAGAATGGTTTTTGGGGGGGTGATGACTGAAAGAAGGTTTACAGCAAAAACAAGAAGGGCAGAAATGAGCTGAAATCTGCACTGAAGCCATGACTGACACTTAAGATAAACCAAACAAAGCGAATTTAAAACGGAGAGAACGACAACGTTTGCAGACATTTGTCAGCTTTTCTAACGGAAGATGATCATTCATCTAAAACTAATGCAGCTTTCTAACGTCTTGTCCACATCGACAAATACTCTACATGAACTGAATTTCAAAAGATGATTCCAGTTTAATGCAGCTAAGGTAGCTCTGACCATCATTTCTATTGGTTATGAAACCTGCAGCCTAGCCAGTCTAAGCTGAACGAGAGAAAGTGGTACGACACTCGTTTCTCGCCCTATTGAAGCTCCGATCTCAGCAGTTACTTCTGATGAGGAAAGAGATAAATCAACCGACGTTAGCTTATCACATCTATGTTTGTACTCGTGTATATATTAGCTATAATGAACAAGAAATTTCAGTAACTATGTTTAAGTCTCCATTAAGTTTATCTTTCACCTGTAAAATGTCTCATTCAGGAGACACTTAAAAACACAACAGAAATGTTTTTAAGACCCTGATTCCAAAAAGGTTGGGCCGCTGTGCAAAACATAAATAAACACAGGATGAAATCATTTCTAAATGAAGTTTCACAAACTGTTCCTGAGCCCATGTATTAATATCCTTTACACAATTATTATACAAACCTCACCTGTTACCAGTGAGCCTGTTTACCTGTGGAATGTTCCAAACAGGTGTTTCTGGAGCATTCCACAGCTTTCCCAGTTTAGTTGGCCCTGTCCCAACGTGTTGCTGCATCAAAGTCAGAATAAGCAGATATCTACAAAAATCAATGAAGCTGATGAGGTCAAACATTCAATATATTGTCTTTGTACTGTTCTCAATTGTGCAAATGTCAGAAAGGATTATCAAGCTATCACATTCTGTTCTATTTATGTTTTACACAGCGTGCCAACTTTTGTGGAATCAAGGTTGTCTATTAAGTATCAATGGTGTCAGTTTTCGAAATCCAGTGCTGGTCAGGTTAGAATCACAGCTGAGAGAAATGATCTACAACTGTGAAAGCACAGAAATTAAGTTTCATAACATCACAAAGGAGCTACAGGGCTGCATTTCCATGGCGGATGATGTTGCGATTCATTCGGGGGAAAAATAAACGACACTTACACAGGTAGAAACTGAGCTGAGGATCCTCCAAGTGACTCCTCACAAAATGCCTCACAGCACCAACTGGACACAAAACAAACACAGAACACCTTCATCAGTCACTGTGAGGAGTATAATTCATTTTTCAGATGGAATTTCCCTCAGATTTGTTGATCTGCTGGTTGTCGTGTTGCTGTTGGGGTGAGGTGGATCTAATCCATGGAATTACAGACCTGTCTCATTCCTGCCGTCTCTGTCACTCTGGTGTGGCTACAGTCATAAATGTGGTGAGAGAGCCGCAAGCAGCTTTAACATTGCAACCATACCTGTGGCTAGCCAGCTGAAATCAACACTCTCCACACACACGCACGCACACGTGTGCGCACACACACACACACACACACACACACACACACACACACACAGACACACACACACACACACACACACACACACAGACACAGACACACACACACACACAGACACACACACACACACACACACACACACACACACACACACACACACACACACACACACACACACACACACACACACACACACACACACACACACACCTGTCTCCAGAGGCCTGAAGAAGCCTTGTAGAACATGTCTGTCTGGAAACTGGACCCTCAGGACCACCTGGAGACACAGGGTGGCAGCAGGTTATTCAATGTCTGTATATCTCCTAAAAACACACACATTTAAAAACAGGATTGCGGTTATGCAGCTGTCACTCGTGCTCACTTTGGGATATCTTTCCATCTTCTCCTTTAGCTGTGCTTCTCTCAGAGATTTAGTCATCAGCGGGGCCTCTTCCAGAAACTTCCTGGTGGAACGAAGGAGAAGGAGACAAGACGGTTAGAATGAAATAAAAAGGAGACTGTGGGAGTCGACAATGGGGAAGACGAGCAGGAAAAGCTTCACCCTCTACCCTGACTCGTGTGTGGCCGTGCATGCGCGTCAGAGGCACGAGATGAATTGCTGTGGTCGGCTTAATTCCACCCCTCGGTAATTGCAGTCATTGACACGGTAGTAGCGCAGCCATGAGGCAGCCAGCTAAGTCCGTGTCGACGGAGATTAAAGGACGTACGCGGTGTGGTCTCAACCTGACGGCGTTTGGTCGATGGCTGGAAGATAAACGTCTACCCAGAACAGGCTCACTAATTGCTCCCTGGATGCCCTATTTAGAAGCTTTTGTAGTGTGCGTGGTGTCTTATAAATGAGAACATGTTTACAAACACACACAATGTCTCAGCAGCTGTGGTCTGCTGCGGCCACATCCAGAGAGCGCAGAGTAAACTTGTCCGCATCTGTTTTGAAGAAGAGCTCATAAATAAATAAAAACTTCAAACTCATAATAAATTAAAAAACAAACAAACAAAAAAACTTCAAAACGCACGCAGTGATGCCCGGCATTCTCCCTGCCTATGGCCTCTCATCATTGCTATGGTATTCTGCAATTAAGGGTTATACATCGACACAACACCACAGGACCAAATGCCAAACTGACTAATTATCTGTTACAAACAGTGCAGGAACACATCTGATCCAGACGTGTTTCTGCAGCAACAAGGTATTTATACTAAATATCACACACAGTCCTCTAACCCCAACGTCACTCATCCGTCTCCATTCGCTTCCTTCTCCCACCTCTCACTCTTCAGCTGGGCGAAACGCTTGCGCACATCATCCACCGTCACTTCAAAGAACTCGTCCGGCAGATCCCCGTGGTAGTCGGAGTGATGGGACATCGAGTCCAGATGGTAGATGAGAGGCTCCCTCTCTACTGGCTGCAGGGAGACAGCCGGTGAATGAAGGGATGGACACAGCAGATAAAACTGAAATAAACAGGTAACGTGCTAAAGGTGAGAAACTTCTGACCAGAAACAAATGGGTTTACCTCCAAGAACTCCTCCCCCTGTTCCATGTCCTCGTCTGGCTGACCGGCAGTGGTTTGACGCTATGAAAGGAACACAAAAGGAACAATTTATACTCAGTTCCTCGTGGAGGAATTGCTCCGTCAGTTTCTACAGTCAGGAAGGAACTTTCAATCTCAAAAGCTTGATACCATTGCTTGAAGGTGGCATTAAAATTGGCTCACTGCCATCAACATCAGTTGATCTTAAAAGTGCGATGAGCGTCCTGGTAGCCTCATGTGCATGTGACGCACTGACCATGCCATGTGCTCTTTTGATCTATCTCTTCTCTGCTCGAGCTGTAAAACGGATTGACAATCATACTTTGACCCACAGTCTGAGGTTGGAAGTTATTCTTGATCTTGGAAACAACAGTTGGAAAAGCGATCTCAACACAAGGTCAATTTAGCTGTGCAGCTTTCAATCATATAAAGTGAAGATCATCACTTTTTAAGCCAACTTGGACAAGAAGTGGTGGGAATGCTGAAAAAATGGAAACGTTAACGTCTGCAATTTCATGACGACCAGGCAGACTGTAACTGCTGGATGAGCCGTGCGGAGATTGTTTTCTAAAGATCTAATAATCTGAAAATGTAAATTGTCCTTTGAAAGATGATTTCTCTTGGATAAAAAAAGACCATTTACTTATTCTAAAATGAGATATTTGGACTTCCGTCGCTTGCCCTTCTTGTAGTCAAACGGCTCACCTTGGTGCTAGAACCATGGCTGGATTTGGCTTTCTTGGCTTTGGGTGATTCTACTGCAGCAGTGAGAGCTGAAAGAGATGAGGATGATGAGGATGAAGACAGCGAGCGTCCTGTTGCACCTCCCCGGGGACCCCCGAGGCGCTGACCGCCTCCGGAGAAGGGAATGAAGGGAGCTGAGGGAGCGGCGGAGGAGGAGGGCGTAGATGGGTGGGAGTTCAGTCCTGAGGGCCCTGCTTTCTCGCCATCATCCTCTGGTGTTCCTCTCTCAATGGGAGTAAACTTTGGCCCAGCTGCATCCTGGGAGTTTGGAACCTCTTCCAGTTGAACAGGAAGTGTGCTTGTGGCAACAGTGGGAGGTGGCGCAGGGTGGGTTTCCACTGGATTATCGGGGCTGAAATTTTTCCTCGGTACCTCTGTTGTTGACATCTCCACGTGTGACGGAGCGGGATCTGGCTGAGATGTGAATGCGGCTTCCTTGGCAACATGTGTGGTCGGCATAGCAGCTGTTTCAGTGGCTCCCCTGCCATCCTCTCCCTGTGCTTTGTTGTTTTTGAGTAAAAACCTTAAACAGAAATGGAAACAATGGCTTTATTAGAAAACATACAGTAAACGTTCAACTTAAAATTGTCTTGTGATTGTTTATGCTGTTTGTACACATTAATCAAATCAGCTTGAACACATGCAGCCGACCTGATGATGGCACTTCCTCCTGTAAGACCCAGAGACTTCAGAGTGGCCTTCTTGAGTGCTTCTTCCCCACTCACCTACACACACACACACACACACGCACACACACAGCTTTGTTACCATAAAACTCACTTTCATCTCTTGAAAAAGGGAGAGTTAGCGAACACTGCATACCTCGTCTCTCATGTAAACACACACAGGGGTGGATCCTGACTCAGACAGCTGCGACGCACTGTAATAAGGTGGTGAAGGCAGGAAAAACAGACATTAAAATCATGGGCCAATGATTTTTATTTGCTTTAACGGTGACAAAACTAAACACAGAAGTGACTTTCCCTTGTTCAAGGAAATCAGTTCTGCGATTTTACAATAAAACCTCATGTGATGCAGTGGCACGCTCGCTGCATGTGCAAACCATGTGTGCACAATCCTGTGTAGAAACTAATTGAACCATAAATGTTTTACTATTGTTCTCCTCAATTCTGAAAATCAAAGCTTCCCCCTCCGCTTCACAACATTCCTGGAGCTTTTACGCCGGTGTGGAGCTAATATTAATTTCATGGAAGCATAACTTCCCTCGAAAAGGGTCAGGATATGGAGTGATGTCATTTAATAGAGATGAGATGAGGGCTGGACGGATGCACGAGCACCTGGGACCGCACAGCTGGAACTACTGACTAACAGCTGCGTGTGTGTGTGTTTGAGTGAGTGGTGGTAATGTGTGGGAAAGTTTAAACCACAGTAGAGGAGTGACGAGAAGAAAGGAGGTTATCTAACACAGTGGTGGCCTGCGTTCATTCCTACACAATGGTCACCCTCGCTTTCTGGCCTGCTGCAGAGTAAAGGCATGCACACACGCGCGCGCGCGTTAGCAGGATTATTTTGATTAATACTGAGATTCCAACTATTTAACACAATTACTCACTGACTTTGAAAACATCGGTCATTTCTTGAACTTTTCTAATAGCAGATTATGGGACTGCCACAGTGTGTAATGACCACCCTTGAGTGAGTGTGTGAGCATGCACTTGCTGTGTGCATGCATCTTCCCGCCTAACAGCTGATTTGTTTTGACCTTTCTCGTTGACCAAAGGCTGTCTACCTATCATCTTGGCTAAAGCTGGACTCAACATGCCAAAACTGGCTGACAGTGGGTTCGGGCATTTAGCGAGGGGTGAGAGCACACTGCTGTAAAGGAAAGCCTCACTGTGAAAGAGAACGTGGCACAGCAATCGTTTGATCTCAATTATCCTGTTTTCTGAATGGATGGAAGCAAAAATTGAAAATTGAAAATAACATTTGATTAATCGCCTTGCCCTACCATGTTCCTGCAGTGGCCACACTCTTCATATGTATGAACAAAAACCTCAGTAACTAACACTGTTAGTTGTTAGTTTATTATGTACAGCTTGCTCAGCATCATTCATTTGGACTAATCCATTCATCGATATGGACAGAAATTTGATAACATGATAGCATCATATCATCAGTATACAATTCATCTGAAAATCGATTAACAATAACATTGAATAGAGTTGCAAAGATGATAAAAGCCTGATTAAATTTCTCCATAGACAATGGCAGGTGGATAAAACCACAGTATTGTGAAAAGGATTTCACAGTCCGGAGGTTAAATAAATTCGCTTTTAAATTCAGGTTCGACTTTGGATGAAACTACGGCACTGTGGGGTTTTTTGGTTTCTTTTTGCAACTGCAACACCAAATTAACAACACGAAAGGGTTTTGAATTCTCTACTGCTCCAAATGACGCCTCACACTGGATTCTCGTCCACAGCAAAGGCAGCTGAAGTTCATGGGTATTGTAGTATTTAAAACAGAGTTTTAACCTTTGTTCAGTCCTGTGAAGACTGGAAAAAATGTCTTCACTTTCCAAAAATGTCCTCACATTGCTTCTATTTGGTCCTTGGAATGATAGATGCGCAAGAGCCCACCCACACAAATAAACTTTGCACATGTGCACATACTCATACACACACCTGATCTGAGGAAAATGTGCGAGCAGTTCCCAAAGACTCTGTCCACTGGAGAAGGAACCCTGGAGCCGAGAGCCGTCCTCCATCTGCAGTGCAATCCGAATCTGAGCGACATGAAACCATGGTGACACACAACTGTAGTTTAAACATACATCAGAGACCACAAACTCACTTGATACGCTGAGGAACCAATAACAGGTCTGAATGATGAACAACGATCACCCACACCTCCTGAGCTGGGTGTCAAACCTCATGGTATACACAGTATGTATATGCTATACACGTTTACGTGTCCCACTGACTCTTTCCTTTAAACTTTCTCACAATATTAATTGCTCTTAAATACTATAAAATACAAAAAAAAAAAAAAAAAAAGGCGATGTAAATTGCAGGAAGGACACTCACTACACTAAGTATCAAAATCTCTCTAGGTTGCCGTTGTTAAGTCCTTGGCTCTACAGTCTTGAGCCATCGTGCAGGAAGAAAATTCTTTGATAATCGAACTTGATTAAGCTGCACATGTGGGCCTACCTCAGTCTGGAAATGAGTAACACCAGGCATCAGGGCAGGTCCTTGCTGTTCTTTCTCTCTCTGAGTCATTATAAGAGTTGTTTATGTTTACTGAACAACCACGTTGTTCAGTAAAGAAAGGATGATGTATGTCGGCACACCAGGAGAGATGAAAAGAGCACCTTGGCTGTCAACAGCCAAACACAAAACGCTCTCACACACCAGTCTGGCTGAGGTAAATCTTGGGAGAGCCTGAATGTGTGTGTGTGGTGTGTGAGTATATAAATTCTGTGAGGTATCAACAGTCAACCATCCATCAAATGAACAAGAACAACAGATCAAACCCAGCCGTTATTTTACTGCTCAGATTATAATGGCATGATGTCATAGGAAACTACAGCTCAGCTACAACAAAGTGTGTTTTTGGATACAGATCAGGTCAGAGCAAACGCAGCAACACAGACGAAGAATTTATGAATTTCCAGGTACTGACAATAAAAACTCACATATATCTGACAGACATACCAAATATATTTGATTTGCAATATAAAGTCACATTTTTGAGCTGATTTTTTTCCCCCAAATATCGTTATGGATGGGACAAATCTTAATATGGTTTCGTGTGATACAATACTGATGCTCTGGCGCCAGGATCACTATACTTTGTGTTGTGTTATTGAAGCAGAGGTATTTCCTTTCTTCCCTGCAGATATTTCCTCTTTCAACTGTTATGTCTTTTGCCAATTGAGGGCTGTCTGACACTATCATAGCACATGTGTCCGTGTGGATCAGATTCCCTGCACTCTGTTAGAAGGGATTCATCTCACCTGTGCATACTTAACTTTGTGGAAGTTAAAGCTCTTCATAATCCAGTGAAGCTTAGATAATTTTCTTGCAAAGTCCAGCCCTAATCATCATACTGTGATACAGAGGAGTAAGAAATTAAAGGAAAAACCTGAACAAAGCAGTAATCAAATGAACGCAGATGCTTTACAGGGCTCGAGAGGTTGAAGAGTATGAAAATGATGTGAATGCTACGCTGTGGCCTTCACAGTGACAAGATCTCAACCAGACGAGGCACCTATAGGAGATTTTGGCTGATGTGTTAGATAGCACTCTCCACCAACCTCATGACACCAAACGAGTGCATTTCTTTTGAAAGAATGTAGAGTACGGACACTTGAAGTATCTCTGATGAGAAGCACTGAAGCTGTTCTGGAGGCTCTTGGTGGGACAGCACCACACTGAGACATGCTCTCGGTCCACAGTGAAAACTACATCACAGTTATGAAATACAATGTTTTGAACTGAGTGAAATCCTCATTTGTAATTAATAATAATGTTAATATTATTATTTCTTTTCAGAGTCCACATGTCAGCAATGAAAACACCAAAACAAAAAAACATGAGTGTTTGAATAATGAAAGCGTGAGTTAAAATGTTGTGATGTTTGATTCAGTCAGCTGTGCCTTCACACATAGATGCCAAAGGAATAATTACTGAACATAAATGGAATCCAAGCTCATAAATATGCATTAATGTGGATTTGGGACATGTATTAAGTAGGAAAGCACAGCCAATGATTGTGGTTTGAAAGCCAAACAAAACCATGAAGTTATCATTATATTTAATATACAGAATATCTTCAATACAGTTCAATGTGTTGCAGTGTTTGTTCATTACTTCGGAAAGAAAAACAAACAACATTTACGTTCCTCAAGTTAAAAACTATATTTATGTGAAAAGCTTAGATTTTTCTCTTTCACAAAGTCACACCTGATATTCAAGCTACTATACTTGTGCTACCAGTGTACTCTTACATACTGTGCTTCACGCATACACTGATGACTTAATGCATATTTGTTATGTGGTCAGCCTGCAGTTTGACACTGTTATCTCTCTCGGCCTCTCTCTCACAAACACACACACACAAACACACACACACACACACACACACACACACACACACACTTTGTTTTAACTAACCTGGCTGTCAGCTACAGCCTGTTTCCTTGTACCCGTCACCATTTCTAGCTTGGCATTGTTGGGCAGGTTGGCAAACCTCCATGGCAGCGTCAGGTCAACAGTAGTTCTCTGAAACCTGTTAACAGTTGACGACAGAGGAGAGACATGTGAGCATGATGGGTCAATCAAATCAAATTATTAATAATATTAAAATAAAGAACACTGAGAAAACACCTCTCTTCTAGAGCTGCTGGGTTCTCGGGTTATTAAAACATTATATCATTCCTGGGGGTGATTAAAGTAAGGAATGATTGTCACATTGACTTCATTCTTTTGTTGAAGTGAAGGCAGCGTTACAGAATTAAAAAAAGAAAACAAACACTTGCTAACCTTTGATAGTTCAAATATAATTAAACGCACTATAAAGCCAAAATGACATTTGTTTTTCTAAACAACAGGTAAGATTCAGAGCTTGGATTCAACCCTACTGTTAAATACTTCCCCTAAAATAGTTTGGAGATATATAACAGCAAGGAGATATATGGAGATATATATATGGAGATATATACAACAGGCAAGTGTTCGCTCCTGTTAACCTCTCAGACTTCACATCTCACACACACACACAGCATACTCTAGCCAATTCAGTAAAACACACACACACACAGCATACTCTAGCCAATTCAGTAACACACACACACACACACACACACACACACACACACACACACACACACACACACACACACACACACACACACACACACACACACCAGACTCAGGCCAGCAATTAGAAGCTGATAATGTTAATTTCGCTGAAATGTCAGTATTGTAAAAGCTACATCAACCAACTGATACTCACTTCAACCCGTGGTCGTCCGGGTTAAATCCATGCTTTTTGCAGACATCCTCCAGCACCTTCAGATGACAAATATAAAAGGAAACTCACAGATTACATGTTGCCACTTAATCATCAAGGTAATTTGATTTCACCCGCACAAACACAGAAACTGAACTGTCACTGGCTAACTACAGTTAGCCAAATAAGCTAACTCGGAGGAGAACAGTTTGCTCCGGTTTTCGAGCAAGGCAACCACATGAAACTAACCGTCCACGACAGAAAACACGAAACGTTCTTCCAAAGCAAGTTACCTGCAATAACGGTGTGTTTGGAGACACTTTAACTGTCTGTCTTCTCCCATTTGGAGTGAGAACCGTTACAGCTGTACCACTGGCAGCCATTGTCTGTCGTGACGTCACAGTGTTTATTTGAATAAACTTTATCGACTCGTTACAATCGGGATTTAAAGGGTCAATTCACCGAAATTATAGGAGGCAATTTCTGTGGGGGAGGGAAAACAACTTGAAAAAAGAAGAAGAAGTTGGCGGTGCTCACAGTATTGAAAGTTACAGTTTATAAACGTCAGTGTGTCTCACTTTTTCCCTTCTGTGCCTGAAACAATGTCACAGTAATTTTGAACCATCCACAGATCTCAATGCTGAAGCAATGGTCTGCTGAAAAAATAATCCCCAAGACATCTGACATGCCCTGTAATGTATTATAAATATGAAAAAAAATCAACATAAGTCACAAATGTAAATGATGCTTATTTCACTTCATGTATCAATGTAGCTTTAAATCTATTAGAAATGATAAATAAACTTGAATAAATGAGAAGAGAAACATGATGTCTTGCCTCCATACAGCACAGGTATGCTCTATGAGCATCAAAACACCAATTGGGGAAACATCTTTCCCAAATTTAACATACATACATGTACTGGTTCAGTGTAAGAGTGCACTTTATGTGTCTCCAAAAAGAGAGGTAACATATAGGAGACTGAGAAAGCCATAGTGGGACACCTTTACACAGGAAGTGGTGTCTCATACTTTTAATTAGTCATCTCTGCTTGTGTAATCCTTGATTTGCAAATCCAATTTTTAGAATTTCATTAAAATGTCAATAACCCTCATGAGGTTCAGTCAAAATTTCTAGTTCTCTCATTCTTTCTCTCAGCAAGAATCAAACCGGATCAAAGCTGGAATCAGACTGGACAGACACCAGGACACGTGGTGCCAACAGCTGGAGAGGTGTGAGGTCAGAGCGTCAGAGAACATGCAACTGACTGACTGACTGACTGACTGACCACTTCAGCAACATTCAGAGTCAGACTCCACCTGGGAAGGAGAGAGAGAGACAGAGGTGAATACAGTTCTCAGTTCTGGGGGGAAATTGCCACCGTCTGAATAAACAAACAAACAATCAGTTTCCTTCCTCACTCAGCAGGCTAGAAACTTCAAAACTGCCCAGACACATGAAGGCATCTGTGCTGGGAGTTTGTCGACTTTTATGCAACATTTTCATACAAAATACCTTGAGTTACAGCTTAACGAATGGCAAACAAACACACTTTTAAACAGGGTTTCCTTTCTTGTAAAACCCTGAAGCTTATCAAAGTCAGCTAACAAAAATTTTAATAGCTTATTTCTAGAAGATTTTTCATGCACCAACTTTACCAAAACAAATTGCTGGTATGTGTAAAATCGTACTTGGCAATAAAGCTTTTTCTGATTCTGAAAAAGTAAAGGCAGTATGTTGCTGAATGTCAGACTTAAAGATGGATGCTGGGCTGGTTTTAAATACTGATTTGAACATTTTCACCAGTAGTCAGCAGGAGTTTTTATGACTTACATCAGTACATATTAGATTTAGAATGGATTAAAGAAGGTGCTTTAGATGAGGATGAGGCAAATAAAGAGACCAGGCTGTGTTACCAATATGCTGTCAAGCTGCTATGTGGAAATATTGTCATATTTCTGAGGGAAAGTTAAGTCAAAGTGAGGCTGTTCAGTGATAAAATCAGGAGTCAGTGTGACCACAGAAGGAAAATGGTGCGGGTTTTAAAGGAAGAGTCATCTCCGGAAGAAATTATGATCTGTGGACCAGATAAAGTTCAAACCAGAGAAGCCTTTAACTGCTCGCATCAACAATGAAGATGAGTAAGAAGTGAAGAAGGAGAACAGTGAAGTTAGGGCCAAGCGTCAAAACCTATACGCTTCCCCGGCATTCAAAGCCAGCAGTGTGGTGGGCTGCTGTGAAGCCTCGGTCGGCACTGTGAGGAAAATCATGATGAGACAGACGGAGAGTGTTAAACAGGACCAGAGGCTGAGACGACATCAGAAAAGGCAGCATGTGCTCAGCAAACCACGTCTGTCAAGGCTTAAGTGTTCTCCTCAACATATCCGTCTGCTGAAAATGTCCTGATACACAGCGATGATGATGAGGAAGGATCTGCTGTCAGGGTGCTGACCATCCACCGTGAGCAGCTGGCAAAGCTGCATATGAATGAAGCCTGTAGAGTTCACTCAGTGATTTGATGCAACAACCTTTATTTGACCCATTCAAAGGATGGTCTGGGCTTTTAGGAATAGGTGTTAATAGGTGTGTGTGTGTGTGTGTGTGTGTGTGTGTGTGTGTGTGTGTGTGTGTGTGTGTGTGTGTGTGTGTGTGTGTGTGACACCTTCTGTGTGTAACTCAAGAAGATCTGCATATCCACACAGGCCACAGTCATGATTCAAAGCCTTCCATTGATCTTATCTCACCCACAAACCTCCTAAACGCCCCATAGGCTAAGTAACTAACTCATCTTTGTCAGATTATCTCCAGCAGCTACGAACAAAAGGAGCATGAGCATGTGACTCCGCGGAGACTTGTTTCTGCTGGGCGGCATGGTGTGACCCTCCGCGGCCTGTCCCCCTGCGACGTTCCCCTCACACACCATACTCAACCACAGACACTTCAAAGGCAGCGTGGTCATATGATGACACAACATCAAAGGCGCCGACCGCATGAGCGCACCGAGCGAAGGGGCGTGCCAGGCATGCGCGCGCGCTTGGTGTGAGACCGACGCCCCGAGAGAAGCATCAGCCAACGATAATAACGATTGGCCCGCGAGAGTGAGAAGCACGCGGGGCTGGGGGCAGGAAGGGGGCGGTGGGGAGGGGGACTTCAAATAAAATTCCACTTCGTCCGCAGCTTTTGAGGACCTGAACCAAGAGCCGACCGTGAAGCTGCGCTGAATTCAGGGACTTCTCCGCGCGTAATGACGCCTTTTTGGCTGCTCATGATTTCAGGACTGTAATGATGTAGGGACGGCGCGTGCTTTTGGGTGATTTTTTTTTAAAAGCAGCTCCCTATATCTGAAGGCATCATGGAGAACCTTAACCTGCGTTCATCCCGCACTCCTTCCACGAGCGACAGCTTCCAAGAGTCCGTGCGTCTTCAAAGAACTTCTCACTTTTCTGACCAGTCTTAGGATATGTTGTGCTTTACTCAAAGCCCTCGCGCGCACACTTGAGACAGGTTTTTCCAATAACAGTTAGACATGCAGAACCGTGGAGTGTTGAGAGGCTTGGCCGGGCTGTCCGCGGTGCGCTCCTGCTTGCTGCTGCTCTTCATCCATATGAGCGCACCGGTGGAGGCGAAGAGAGCGGCCGGCGGTCGGGCGCAAGCCCGGCGGGTGCAGCAGCCTGCGTCCAACAGGGAGCGGGTGGACGGAGCAGAGAGCTTCCCGTTAGACTTTACAGCCGTGGAGGGAAACATGGACAGCTTCATGGTGCAGATAAAGAACCTGGCGCAGTCACTGTACCCGTGTTCTGCGCAGAAGCTGGACCAAGACATGAAGCTGCACTTTTTGAAGAATGTATCCGTGACTTGCAATGACGGGTCACCTGCGGGGTGAGTGAACTGTCTCTTTACTTTGTCAGTAACTTATAGCATGCCACTTCAAAGACCTGTCATCGTTTTGCATGCAGGTTAGAGATTGGTTTGACATGAATGCGCACGGTCTAAGTGGTGCTCTGCTTCACCAAACATCCAGTTTGCGTTACTCTGGCGGTTTAGTAAAGTGCCCTTCAGTTCATTGTCAGTCCGGATGTAACCAAAATGGATCCAGGGACCAGATCAGAGGGAACGCAGTGCGCGCTGCCGCTGAGCACTATAGATGAGACGGAGAGCATGCGCGCACCCGACAGAGAGGCATTTCTTTTTTTTTGCCCTGCAGGGATGAGTTCATTTAAACTGGATGGACCAAAGTTGTTGGGTCTGATATTTACAATATGGAGCGAGATTAATATAACCAATGACTGTTTTAAAAGCGTTTGCCTTGAACAGGTGTTTTTCTCCAGTGGAAGAAACAGAACAATCAAGTGTGAATCATTTCATGTCTCCAGTGACTTACATTTAAAAGCAGTCATCTCACTACAGACCGCGAGCGGGTGTCCTCGTGAGACTGCAGCTTTGACTGATTCATGCTTGAGTCCTTTTATAGGCTGCACAGTGTCAACAAGTGAACCACCTCTAAACAAACACGTTTATGCTCAGACTTCAGTCGCTGTGCCTCCTGCACATCACTGCAGCATCACATGGTACTGTTTCTGACGAGAGCAAGGGACTCACTGTGATCTTAAGGTTTAGTCACCTAAAGGTTTATAGCATCTATGTGGAATAAATCTCAGTACTTTGATGTTATGGACGAAAAGGATTATGTCCTTACTCCTTTATCAGATGAGGCAGTGCAGCAAACAGGACTTTAAGTCACAAATATGTAGTAAATATACAAGAATGCAACTGTAAGAGGACTAAGTCACCAATCAAATAAAAGACTTTGGCTGTGTGGATAACAGGGAACTTTCCATATACCACCCATGCTGTTAAGCCTCTGTGTGCATGTGTGAGAGGGTGTGTGTATGCTGCCAACAACATGAAGAGTTTCCTCTACTCTTTTTTTTTTTTTTAAATAACCATTTCAAGCTCTGAAAGCCTCTAAACAGTCTCCTGCAGAGATTTTTAGCTGTGCAGTCAGAGCCAAAACTTTCATGTGCGGATCAAAGGTAGCATCCCTCCTGTGGAGCTTGTGTTGTGTACATATGCATCTGTGTGTGTGTGTGTGTGTGTGTGTGTGTGTGTGTGTGTGTGTGTGTGTGTGTGTGTGTGTGTGTGTGTGTGTGTGTGTGTGTGTGTGTGGTGTGTGCGTGTGTGCGTGTGTGTGTGTGAAAGAGAGAGAGAGAGAGAGAGAGAGACATTCACAGTTTTTGTGTTTTCACACAGGTACTACATCAAGGAGTCTAAAGGCAGCAAGAGGTGGCTGCTGTTCTTAGAAGGTGAGCATTAAACGGATACAGACCAGCACACAGATGGAGGCGAAACGCAATGTGTGATCTGTTAACAAGCGTGTGCGTGTGTGTGTGTGTGTGTGTGTGATGTTCAGGTGGATGGTACTGTTTCAACAGGCAGACCTGTGACAGCAGGTACGAGACCATGAGGAGACTGATGAGCTCCACCAAGTGGCCGCAAACCAGAACAGGTGAGAAGACACGTTCCTGCATGGAGTGCATCACAGTCCATGTACACGATCTCTCGTGCACAGACACAGAAAGATGCATGAAAGTGTCTGCGCAGCATTTGCAAAATCTCTGCACTGCCCCACCGGGCTCTTGCTTTCCCCACAAGGAAGAAAAACAAGTCCTGAATGAACGAGATTCATAGATTCATGTTTGTGTTTCCTTTTCAGCTGAGTTTGCATTCATCTTCAAAAGTCAAACTCTCTGGTTCCTTCCCTCCAGCCTTCAGGGGCTCCTTGTTTGTTTATGGCTCCCTCTCTCCACCACCCTCTCTGTGCATACTTTACACCGGTGGCCGGTGCAGTAGCCAGAGCTCCTCAATGGCTGCATGTAATTGCTGACCAAAGCTGGGATAGTTAATGACTTATTGACCGCAGGGAAAACACACACACACACACACACACACACACACACACACACACACACACACACACACACCCCAGCCTATACAAAAACACACCACTGTACGTCAAGGTTTGGGAATTTTAGCAAGAAGCCTAAAAGATTTTAACTCGTCTTACTCTTACTGGAGCGCTTTGACTCCATGGTGAGGACGTCTGAAGCGAGTGTTTGATGTTTCTTACTCTGTTTCACAGGAACAGGAATTCTGTCTCCTCAACCGGAGGAAAACCCTCACTGGTGGAACGCCAACATGGTGTAAGAGCTTGTGTCTCTGTTTCTCATTTTCTTTGCTTTCTTTCTGGCAAAGTTGCATCTTTGGAGAAAATAACTGATGGGAATCATATTGTTTTAGTAAAAACAACAAAACAATTATTTCTATATTTTTTGACATACTGTTGCTTTGTGTGACTTTTCCAATGTCTGTAACTATGATATTAGATTAATGAGATATTATATATAATATACATAAGATCATTACTTTACTCAGCTTCACCTGGACAATCTACAAAAGTTAATGTATTATATATTTCTAATTATTTAGCGCTCTGAAAGGGATTATTTGGGTACATTTCCATTCTAGTATAGCTACTTTCAGTTACAATTAGTACACATAAGACATGTAGTATACTTTTCCTACATCCTTTCACACACTTCATAGACCAAAAATGATGACCAGTGTCCGCTCCACCATCACACCTGCAGCTCGGCTTTTATTTGTGCGCCTGTCATAACTGTGGGCTGTCAGCTGACTGGCTCAAATAACACTGCTCTGATTTTAAATGTGATTCTCTCGCTCTCTCTCTCTCTCTCTCTCTCTCTCTCTCTCTCTCTCTCTCTCTCTCTCTCTGTCTCTCTCTCTCGCTCTCTCCTGCAGCTTCATCCCGTACTGCTCCAGTGATGTGTGGAGCGGAGCCACGCCGAAGACAGATCACAGTAAGACAATAAACCAGTCTGTGAGCTTGTAGATCTACCTGGGGATATGAAAAGCTTTATTGATGCACTAGCTATTAAAGGTAGAGATAAAGAGGGAAGAGATCAGAGGCCACAGACACAGAGACCTTATGATCTGGGAGCTCCTCGTCTGTGCCTTCCTCATATCACCTGAACTTCCCCCTCAGCTTTATCTGACTTCCTCATTATATTGTGTTGCTTTTAAGCACTTGGCAGGTTTATATATACCGCAACGGGATAGAAGCTGTGCAAGTGCTGTGCATCCTATATGATTAACTGAGAAATCCCTTGAATGTCTCCTTTCTAACTGCAGCAGCTTTGAACAAAAAAGAAGCTGAGTATAATCTAATGTAATCAGTCAGGAGCCACTTGGACTTGAACGTGTTTTTGCATTAATAGCCCTGTAAACCAAGCACACACAATACATACATAAAATATGATACTCCTACTTTTATTTTTTGAAATAGACCTTTTTTGAAATTCTGAATGGAAAGAAGGGGTTGTGAGCTTTACTTGTGTTTTCAGCAGCTGTATGATGCTGATATGGAGTCAGTCGTTGTCGTGAGAAGCGTGTCATGTGACTATAAATTCAAACATTTTTGTTCTCAGGTGATTATGCATTCATGGGCTCTCTGATCATTAAGGAGGTGGTGAACGAGCTGCTGACAAAAGGTCTGGACAACGCCAAGGTCCTGCTCCTGGCAGGAAGCAGGTCAGTTCAGTTCACTGTGTGTGTGTGTGTGTGTGTGTGTGTGTGTGTGTGTGTGTGTGTGTGTGTGTGTGTGTGTGTGTGTGTGTGTGTGTGTATGTATGTGTGTCACCTTCTGTACTGTGTGTATGTGTTTTACCAAAGATGATGATTCAGGTGCTCCCTCTGACCCCACTCTTCCTGCTAACAGTGCGGGTGGTACAGGCGTCCTCCTGAACGTGGACCTCGTTGCAGAGCAGCTGGAGTCACAGGGCCACCGGGGGGTGCAGGTCAGGGGTCTGGCTGACTCTGGCTGGTTCCTGGACAACAAACAGTACAAATTCACAGACTGCCTGGATACCATCAGCTGTGCCCCCACTGAGGCCATAAAGAGAGGCATCAGGTAGGGCAGACGCACACCTGAGAGGACAGGCGGATGGACTGAAGGGAGACTAAAGAGCACAGATTTTGAAGAATGCTGATTCTTTGCTGCTGTGCAGGTACTGGGGCGGCTTGGTGCCAGAGAGCTGCAGACAGGCTCATGTGGGAGAGGAGTGGAACTGTTTCTTTGGATATAAAGTCTACCCCACGTTAAAAAGTGAGTGACGAAGCCCCCTGATGAGAAAGACAGATGCTGGTGTGTGTCATCTGAAGTCTGACCTGCAGTGTGTCCTCTGTCCTGTCCAGGCCCGGTGTTTGTGGTGCAGTGGCTGTTTGACGAGGCCCAGCTGACGGTGGACAACATCCACCTGACCGGACAGCCCGTCCACGAGGGCCAGTGGAGGTACATACAGAACCTGGGACAAGAGCTGAGGAGCACGCTACGTGATGTCCCGTAAGACTGACACACACACACAGACACACACACACACACACACACACACACACACACACACACACACACACACACACACAAGATCCTGTAAAGAAAAGAAAGACTGTTCTGTTGACTGTGACTGTGAATTGCAGGGCCATGTTTGCTCCAGCCTGTCTGTCACATGAACTCATTACTCGAACGTAAGTGAATCACAACTTTTAATTCAAGAAACTTTGATCACTGGACTTTTCTCTGTTAACAGCTTACTCTGCTGCAGACTCAGCATGTAGGATGACTATCAGCACAAGTGCACGCAGTCATATTTAGTGTCATTGGAATATACTTTATATTATGTGCTTATGCTGATAAATGAATATCAGCTAATTTATCATTCTTAAATTTTTGTAACTCGATTATTGAAATCCGTCAATTTAAATCATCATGAAAGTGCCCATAATTATTTGATTTTATTGTACATGTCACATGATTCTCATAGACAATTTGGGAGGTCTTGTCATAAACTTATCTGCTCATCTTGTGTTCCTTCTCCTCCGGCCCTCCATCACGACCTGTCCTCCTGCCTCTGCAGCCACTGGATGGACATTCAGGTGAAAGGGACCTCCCTGCCCCGCGCCCTCCACTGCTGGGACCGAAGCCTCCAGGACAGCAACCACATCAACGGCAGCCACAACCACCAGAAGCACAAGACCCCGCCTGTGAGGGGTTGCCCTCGGCATTTGATCGACAGCTGCCCGTGGCCTCACTGCAATCCCTCCTGCCCGACGATTCGCGACCAGCTGACGGGACAGGAGATGAGCGTGATCCAGTTCCTGAAGCACATGGGCTTTGACGTGCAGAAGATGGCCCAGCAGCAGGGGATGGATCCCAGGACGCTACTGGGCATGCTCAATAACGGCAACTGAGCTGCTTTTCTTTGAAGTGCAGCAATGTTACCGTCTGTGAGCCGTTCAGCGAATGAATGGAAGACAACAGCAGCATGAACTCGAAAGAGAAAACTGTCCACTTCCAAACATCGTCCTCCATAAGCCACGAACAAGCTGAACGACTCAAACATTTGCAAGTGCCTGATGAGTTTTGAGACATTGTTGAGTCAAATACAATCAAACCAGAAGGTTTGAGCTGTTTAAACAGAACATATGGGATCACATGCTCCTTGTTTTAACACATAGACAGATATATACTGTAGATATGCTATTATTGTGAGGTGTACACAAATACAACGGAAGGTGGGTACAGCGTGTATATGTACAGTAAATGTGCACCGTACAGTATGTGTGTGCAGTTGAGACTGTCATGGTGGTTCAAAGAAAATCTAAAATACAACCCAGACTCCAGAAAAGTTGGGACGCAGTGTAAAACATTTGATTTCTGTCTTGTACAGTGTCCCAACGTTTGTGTAGTGTGGGTTCTAGTTTTGATGGGAAAGCACTGGATTGAAAACACCTCCCAGTTTGTTTTGTGGGGATTTGGTGCTCTCTTCTGTCAGCTCTAACTATTACAATCAGAGGTCCATCGATGGTGCTGCTGTTTCTACCCTCCACCAAATATGCTGCTTTTTCTCATTTTGGAAAAATAATAATTTAATGGGTAATATTTACTAATAAAAAGGTACAAAGATTAAGATTATTACTTTGTTACTTACTTATAAGTGCTTGTACATTTATTTTTCTACTGGAAATATCTTTTATATGTCTTTCAGTCAGATATAGTTTGCTACTGCATCAGTGTTTCCATACATTTTACTTTTTTATTTGCATGTTTGTGGAAAAAAAAATGTATGCTAACAGTACAAATTATGTCCACATTGTTTTCTCGGCTGTTGAGTTTGTAACAAATATTTCCATGTGCTGTCGCCGTCCCCACAACTTCCATACGCACCAATAAATACTAATACAAGCTGATATGATAAAACATAATTTAATTATAAAAGTATGACAATACAGTAGTAGTTTAAACCCTAAAACAAAACAAAAAAACAGGCTCATTTCCAGTATTATCATGATCACACCCACAACATCCAATGTTTATCTACAACATACACACTGATAGTTTAAAGATTAAAAGCATTTTAAAAACTTTGTAGACTACATAATGTCTCTGCACCAGAAATGAGAATAAAACAAAAACTGTTCACAGTCGATCTGAAAAGTGCTTCTACGAGAGATGACTGAAATCTACATAAACTGATAATCAGCTTTGAGATTTCTCTGGTTACGCTGTCCATCTGTAACATCTGACTGTCTAAAGTTGGAGTCCAGGTATTTCATCTCTAAACGGCACTGCATGAAGCAGACAGCTTTGTTTCGTGTTCTCTCTACAAAACGCTGCAGCCATTAAAATCCTCTGCAAATTTTAAAACGTCCTGATGCAGTACAGTTGTCCTTCCCTGGCTATTATTCCAGTTATAGCCACACAGATTTAAGATTTCTCCAGATCTGAGCATTCAGAGAATCGGGGATCATCTCAACAGCTGGAGTCCTAGAAGAGAAATGAAAACACAGGAGGTCCGTGTATTGATATTGTTGAGCTTCAGCTAAAAGAGGTGTTGTAAAGCACCACAGCAACAGACACCGACCTGACTTGTGAGCCGTCGAGCAGGAGTTCGTTTTCGCTCATGGATCGACTGCAGGCGAGTGATCAGAAACTTCTTGTCCTCTCCCTCCTGAGCAGAGAGATGAGAAGAGGAAGCTGAACCAGATTCATCACATTTATCATCATGTTTTATCATCATCTTTATGAAGACACAGATTCAGAAACAGAGCTGAATACACAGTCTTACATTTTTGATCTGCTCCTGTAGTAAACCGATGATCTTCCTTTGACCGTCCACCACCTGACTGTGGAAGTAAATGACTATCCTGATGGGAAGAGAAGACAGGGCATTAGATCAACATGATGGTGTATACAGCTGTCTGCTTCAAGACAGATTCAGCACATACTGGGTCTCTAATCTGCCTTAACACTGGACTACAGTGCTGTGGCTGTAGTTATGTGTGTGCACTCACAGGAAGATGCCTGCTCCCACAAACAGGAAGAAAGGGTGTTCCACCAGGTAGGAGTGAGCCCTGGCCAGCAGGGACAGGTTGGGATTATCTTTCTCCAGTTGCTCCACCCAGCGCTTCCCCGCCTGGAACATCGTTTTGAGCCCACGGAAGGGACCGCAGGAGGAGGAGGGCGTGATACTGAGGACAGAGGACAGACTGTGACGAACTGCTCGCAGCACAATCCTCATTTATTTCACCTTTGTCAGGTAAATTTTACCATGGCCAAGAAGTTATTTTTGATTGGCCAATAAAATCTAATGACAGGACAGCTCAGACATAGTTTGACTGATGTAAAACAGTGTGTCTATTAAGTTACAGGCATAACAGCACATAACTCAATAAAATGCCTGAATGTTGTTTTTTGTGTGCACACGTACCTCCACATGGTGTATGTGACACACACAGAAGCACCGAGGAAGGAGGGGAAGCAGAGGAGGGTGATGAAGATGGTGGTCATTTGGCTGACTCTGTATGGCTTCCTGGGGGCCTGACAGTTCATCATCACACTGCTCTGTGGGGAGAACAAAAACACAGAGGCTGGGGTCAAAGGCTCCATCACAACCGTCAGAAGACAGTGAAGTCTAACCGAACCAGCGGTCCACTGGGCTTCTGTTGTCTCACTACTGCTTCCGAGGTCGCAACTGTCACGCTGAAGACATCAGAGCTTAAACAACTGTTGCATAAAAAGTTGGAAACTCAATCCGTACAATGTGCTGGCATCCTGACACAACATAACAATGACTTGGGCGCCCCTATAGCTCAGTTGGTAGAGTGTGCACTCCATGTATTGAGGCTGTCAGACTTATGCAGTGGCCACAGGTTCAACTCCCACCTGTGGCTCATTTGCTGCGTGACGTCACCTCTCTCTGCCCCCTTTCCTATCGCACCTTCAGATGTCTCTATCATAAAGGCTAAAAAGCCCAAAATAATAAAAAAAAACATAACAATGACTTGTGATTCAACAGAATGTTGAGGACACTTTAACAAAGTCTATAATTTTTTTCCTTACACAACAGCTCACAAAACTCATTGATTTGTTGAGGGAGTCTGGGGCTGATTTGCTGCCACCTCAAATTACTCATGAGCAGGTTGTAAATGTTGCCAGGTGTAAATGGGATGCAGTTGGCTGAAATGTGAATCTGTTTAATGGCAGGGAGTTAATGAAAACACACCTTCACAGAGGATCATTTGGACCATAACACTAACACAGAACAACAAAAATTAAAGGATCAATTAATACAAAATTTACTGTTACAGAAATTTCAGTTCAAGCTTTTGTTTTGAACATTTCAATTGTTTTCCATTTAAGCACCTTCTTAATGTAGAAGAGCAGCAAGAGTTTGAGAATCTGCACGGCAGGCAGGAGAGGAGTGAAGAGAACGCCCAGCCTGAAAAACACGAGGTTCACTGTCATTACCCAGAAACACTCTAACAGAACTGTGTGTATATGTGAACTGTAAGCTTTGTACCAGGCCAGCGTCTGTCCATAGATGAGTTCAAGGACGTTCCTGGCGATATCAAACACCGGCTTCCTCCTCCTCTTCAACACCCTCTCAGAGAACAACCTGCAGATGACGGAATGACAAATGAGAGGATTTAATACAATATAGCAAAAGTGACAAATAAAACTAGAGCCTCAGCCTAGTGGTTTTATGCCTCCACCAACCAGTCAAGTTGCAGTTTACATCCATATGTACTAAAGATTTGAAAGAATGTAATAAAAGGTATTGAGTGCACTGGTGAAATGGAAGTTAACGCTATCTACTGATATGTATGATTCCAGAAAATAATTTCCATTGAGAAACATGGTGAGAAATTAAGACAAAGGACTTTTTTAAATAACCAACCTCCAAAGAAACTCTCCAAACAAGGTGTCAAGCAGAGTGAAGATGAAGTCCATGAGTAGGAAACGATAAAGCTCCTGCCCGACAAAACTCTCCCAGCACTGGAGACAGAGCGCAGAAACAGCCATTTAAGAAATACCACATACAGTCAAATAACCATTATTAAAATTCCTCAACTCAGCTGTGACAGTATGTATGAGCGTGAAAATGGCGTCTCATCATTTATGTTACCTTCAATCCGATACTAGTCGGGTCAGCAGCCACCCGACCCAGCCAGTGGTAGCACAGGACTCCAAGCACACTGACTTTCAACATCAAGTTTCTGAAAAGGCAGACAGCAAACAGCACGTCACCAACCAAAACCATCGGCTCTGCACCTTCTTAAATTCTGACATCCTTGAATTTAGAACATCCCGTCCCTCCGCTCGTACCTGCCGATGGCGACATATGTGCGTATAGATGGCGACTCATAGTCCTCCATCCAGGCTGCAAGGTTGAACAGGCCGGGCAGCAGCAGGTTGATCAGGGACACCACCACGGGGAGAGCCAGCAGGCTGGCCTCATTCAGCAAGGGGTCCTGGATGGCACTGCGAGTACTTTGCTGGAGGCTCTGTTGGGTACAGAGAACAAGAACTGGATGATGGGCTCTTTGACGTGACTGCTGGTTGTTCTGCCACCTCCCAGCTGCCAGAAATCACCTCTATTTATTTGTCACAGATTTGTCAAGCCCTTCATATAGGATAGAGAAAGAGATGTTCAGGTGGTATAGTTTTGTAGCAAGCGACCACACAGTTGATTAGTGGGTTTTTTGATCTAGCAGGATGCATTAATGGTGACTTTAATGGCTTCTTTAATAAACAGAAAGACCAAAGAATGTGCAACAAAGGACAACAAATGCAGCCTGAAGTCTGAGCATCCTCCAATAAATATATTGAAACTTCATAAAATGCTGACTGCGGACCCTGAAACCACCCCGCCTCACCTGGTGCATGAAATCAGAGAAGTAGTAAATACCAAGCACACAGGCAGTGGTGCTTGCTATGCAGATAGACCATGCCAGGCCATGAACCATCAGTCTCCACAGCTTCTGGCACACAGTATTCTTGATATTCTTATGATTCACCTCTGCTAGCAGCTCCTGGAGAGGGTGAAGGAAGGAGAGAGAGAAATCATTTGAATGAGGAAAAGGGGGAGAGAGGGACAGACAGGGTATATTGTGAGGGGTACAGAGGAACAAAGGAGCAAAAGAATGTATAAGGTCATCACATTCCTGTCTGCCAATTACACGACAGAGAAGGATACAAAAAGAGGGAGGATGTGTTTATAGATTCAAGTGTGTGTGTGTGTGTGTGTGTGTGTGTGTGTGTGTTCACATGTACCTTGAGCTGGATGCAGATATTCTCAGACATGAGCCTGACAGAGGTTTTCTTAATGACCTTGAAGTCCCAGGAGCAGAAGGCCTTCATGGCCAAGATACTGTGAGACTTGTCGATTCGGAAGCTCTGACCGAATGACTTTGACATGCTGTTGGTTGATATCACACATTAATATGCCTCACCAAGTGTCATCGCATTTAAAGCCAGTTGCATCTGTACAGAGGCGCACTTTTCTTTTACTTTCTAAATACACTTTGTACCTGTACACGAGGATGATACACGTAATGAAGAAAGCCACTCCTATGGTGAAGAAGTATGCAAGGGGCATGTTGTAAGAGTGGTGCTTCGACACACAGTCCAGACCCGTTCCATTGGACACAGAGACATTCTGTCCACCAACATCATCCCTGCAGCCCTTACTCAGAGTGTAGTTACAGTAGTATCCATAGTACATCACTGTGTCCGAGAAATAACCCTGAGACAAAAGGACAGAGACAGACAGGCATTTATGTAACGTTAGTTATTTAGACTTAATCCCCTCCAGATATGTTTAAACATAACAAAATATTTTTTCCTGCAAAATCAACTGGTTCACAACTCTAAAAATATAAATCTACTCCTTCTTCCTTGTTGATAAATACAGAATCTGTCAACATGCAAATATTCTTCATTTCAAAAGTTTAACTGCTAGACACAACATGCCTCCTCCTTAACAGATCACACTTGCACAAGATGCATATTGAACCATAATGGGTTTCCAAACTAGTTTTGAACGTCTTGAACTGAGATTTGAGGTGAGCACAGAGAAGCTTCTGCCCTCTAGTGTCAAGCCATTGTGCACAGTAAAGCTCAAATATCCAAGTGAAGAAACAACAAGCAAAACAAGTTGTTAGTGGAGGGGAACAGGTCAAAGATGGCCGCCTCATTGGACATTCATCATGCAGGTGGAAAGCTTCTAAACACACATCAAGGATTAGGAGAGTGTCAAAGTGGAGTCCTCATAGTGAGTCAGAGGTGTTGCAGTAAAACCACAGCTTACCGCTCCGGTGAGGAGCTCCAGTCCAAAGAAGGAGGCTCTCCCCGCCGGCAGCACTGGAGGGTGCACGGCCTGAGGCAGAACCAGGAAAGCACCGGTCACCACGAGCAGGAAGAGGTTGAAGAAGAGCAGGGTCTTAAGGAACAGGAAGTACGAGAGGACGCCCGTGCCAAAACGCCCGCTCACTCTCTTGAGCGCCACTTGCCACAGCTGGAGGGAGTGCAGGAAGGACAGCCAGCTGTACCAACTGTGTCTTACAGCCTGGGGGGGACACAGTGTGGAAACAAGGGGGGAGAAATGCATTGTATTATATATATATTAGTAATATAGTTATATATTACTATATAACTAGTAAAGAAGAAAGAAATAGGGACACAGAAACTTGTCCGTGTTGTACTAAAAATGACTCACAATGCAGCCGATCCAGGCAAAGTGTTCACATGTGTTAGCTGTTTAGCTTTTGAGAGTCTGAAATCTGTGACTCACACTCTCAGAACCGTAAATGCTTGGGCAACAGGGCGATTGCGTTGGCTTGATAACAACACCTACATCCTGTACAAACCACTGACACCCAACAACAGCCGGAGAGAAGAATGTGTTGTGCTGTCTTCTCCTGTGTCCATATATCATTTGAGAGAATTGATATTAATCGACATGTCCACAAGAGCTCACACTCCTTCAGTAAACATTCCATCAACTGTGTCTTAAAACAGGAACAATCGTGAGGTCATTATGTCTAGACAGATGACGTGATGAAATCATCTAAGATGGTGACCACAAACTGAAACTGGCCCTGTGTTTCCGCTGTGCTCAAAGGTCGACTACTCAGACAGCTACCTGTCAAACAAGCATCTTTGTTACTCCACCTGCTTCTCTTCACCTTCATTAGATTTCATTTACTTTAGTGCTGGTTAGCAAGCACTGACAACAGTACTGCTGAATCCCTATAAAAAAGAAGACAGTAGAGGACAGAAAGGTGTCTCTGATGGTGTGAGTGACTTACAATGATGATGTAATATTTGAGTCGACTGCAACAGGGGATCTTACTGCCAGATTGTGAGCGGCTCTCTTTTTGTAGAGCTAACCTCCTGCAGACAGAGACATTCAGACAGACACATAAGGATCACAAGTAACGTGAATAGGAATAACAAAGAAGAAAGATGTCAGAAAAAGGTGTACCTGAGTTCACTCTTCTCAGCCACATTGAGAGGCATCGCTTTGAGCATCCTGACTCTGTCGCTCACGGACAGGTTCTGCAGGTTGTTCACCAAGCGTTCCCTCTTACTCACTGTAACACACACACAGGGGCAGCATCGCTTACATTATAAACTCAGAAAACAACACAGATGTGGCTGTAATCTAGTATCTTATTCTCCTCACCCTCTAAGCCCTCTGCGTCCGTACTGTCTGCCTCCATGCCGTAGCCTCGTATGCTGGGTCTGGCAGAGCGAGAGAAGTCTCGGATGGAAGGTCTGCTCTGCCTGCGTCTGCGGAGCTGCATGGTCCTGTTGTAGTACTGAGAGATGATGGCTCCCCTGCTGCGACCTGACAGAGACAGATTTAGATCAGGCTGTTCAGAGATGCGATCATCAGCATTTACTGCGTGACCAACACTGATTTCTCCAACTTCTTGTGGCACCTTAAGACAACAGCTTCAGGATTCGTCATCTCTACCTCTCTGTCTTTCATAGTTTTGAATGAAATAATCACTTCATGACAAAAAATGATTTATAGCTAGATTCAAATGACTTTATGGAGCTGTCTGCAGGAGGGAACTACTGAAAGATAAACAATTATCTCGCAATTTGTTCCTCGTGTTGAAAGTCAAACCAGCACAATGATTATGCGGTACAGCTCAAGAAATCAGATAACAGCTATTAAACCATCTTCATCAACATGCTGAAGCACATGACCTGCACAAACGCTGACAGGAAGACGACAGACAAACTGCTTCCTCATGAAACTCTGCAGCTGACACGTCTGTTATCGGACGAGCTTGTCTTTTACACTGGAGCTCAGCATGTGCACATGGCACCACTACAGCCAGGTTCAGGTTCCAGGGGACCAACACATGCTAACCAGTACTGCGCTTTATTGGTCAACTATGGTACGATAAGGGTACTTTCAACAACACCAACAATGAACATCCAGTGTTTCCTATGTCGTGAAACTCTAAACCTATCTAAGCCACTTCATGATTCTCTCTCTCTATGTATTCTCATCTCTGCATCTGAATTTTCATGGGCCTTTGGCAGGACTCACCAATGGTGCGACTGGGCATGGAGGACAGGACCTTCAAGGTGGCCAAGGACCAGCGTTCACTTATCAGGGGCTCTATTTGTCTTTCATTATCCTCCCATTCCACGTCCCTTCGCCCTGGCCTACTTCCACTAAACTCCTGTCCAGGTCTGGTCAGGTAGCCCACATCATCTGTGAAATTTAAAGCAAAAAACAACACATGAAAAACAATGCAACCTCTGAGAAAGAAAGACAAAATTAAAAATGATGACACTGCAAGGATTTAGTGGACAGACACAGAGACAAACTGTTCATTTTACTCAGCTAGAAGCGTTAAATCAGTTCAAAAAGTGCATCACATCATTGTTTTATAGCTTCTAAGACCAGTAAATGACATTTAAACCATCTCACAATACCAATAATCCCAGATATCTAGACTTATATCATGATATACAGTAGCTCTTGCATAAATTCAGCCCTCCACATGCAGACATGCATCGATGTGCTCTCAAACACAGAGTACCTCGACCTTCCTCGTCCAGGTCTCTTTGCAGCTGCTGCAGCTCGAATGCATCGGACAGTTCTCCATTCTGACTCTGCTCTGCTATCAACTGGTTAAATGAGTCATGAACACCTTCTTCGTCCACTGGGCTCCTGACAAAGGGACACGAGCACATGAGGACAAATACAAAGACAGAAAAGAGGGTGATACAGGGTCAGAAACACTGACGGTTAGATCCAGAGACACAGTTCAATACAGACCCAGAGTGCTACAAATAAAACACAATGACCTTCTGACTCAGTCACCAGTACTCTCATGAGGGGAAACTGCAACCAAACAGCCAAGGAAGAGTCTAAGAAGTCACTTCCATGTATTTGTGAGCAGTGGAGCCCAGACTGCCTTCTGTGCAACTGTCTTCCTGCGCTAGATGTACTGTAAGTCAAAGGCAACTGGACTGACTGTTTCTGTCTCAAAGCAAGAAGGGAAGAAAACACAAGAAAGTAGGGCAAGTCCAGTTCACTTTTACACTGATAACACAGGGGGAGGGCCAAAAGAAGGCCAATCATTCCCGTTCTTTTTTCAATGGAAAACACACACGCACGCACATGCACACACACACACGCACATGCGCACGCACAACAAATAAAACAAGTTGACAAATAAAACAAAACAAATATGCATCTTTTTTTATAAGGACGAGAAGTGGAGGTTCGTAGTTGTTCACATAGTTTAAAAACATCAATGAAAACCCTGGGACACACATAACACAGTAATTGTTATGATCTGCCTTCCCGTTTGTTGTCTAACAAGACATCAAAGAGCACTGCTAATCCTGTCATCTGGGCTGGTTTCTTATTTTCCTCCCCTCCCCACGGCCGTCCTGCTAAGTATCGTTAGGTAAGCTGACAGCTCGGAACAGCCAACCAAACAGGAAAACAGCTAAAACAGGAGGAACATGAAGAGGGCCATGAAGAGAGCACTACTCAAACACTTACTCCAGTCCAGCTTCCATGAGAGGGTGGCTCAGGTCAAAGTTAACATTCCTAGCCATTCTTCTTCTCTGACAGTCTCGATCTGTCCGGCCGTCGGTCTTTGTCGACCTATTGCAGAGGGTTCACACCCTCACCTGCTCAGACCTGCAGTCCACTCCCACCATGGCGTTTATTCCTCTACCTGAGAGACGACAGGAAAAAGGGGGAGGAGGCGGGACAGAGGGAAGTGAGTGAGTTAGAGGTAAGGGAGAAATGCCAGCACACTTGGAATTTGAACCATCTTGTCATGTCGATGCATGTCCTGTGCACACTTTTAACTGCACAGAGGAAACAAAGCTTGAGTACTGCAAACATGATGAGTGACTGGCACTTCCAGCCTCAGGTCCCATTTACACCTTGCATTAACATGTGATTTGCATCAAGGATAAAATTGTAAATGAGGTCTGATATATTAAAATTACCGAAGGGCACATGAAAATGCATCCATTTTTGCATGATGTCAACATTCACTGGCCTTTACAAAAAGCGTGAAGTGACACTGACTCATGATGGATTACGTCATTTTGCCTGAACTCATGAGAGCTCCATTGTAACACTGCTTGTGATCGGGACTGTGGTCAGAGTCAGATGGCACATTGTCACAAGTGCCATGAATATTCATGATCAGACACAGAATGATGCTTTGTCACTGTTTACAGTCACCATGTGTCACAATGGAGGATTGGAGGAAGCACGTTGGTTCCTGTGTGTTTGTGTGTACTTTGAAGACACACTTCAGTCCAAAAAAATCTGTCCTCAGTTACATGCAACAACTGCACATAAACTTTCATCAAAGCACCAGGGAGGACATGTCCTGTTGTTTTAAACATGATCACAGAGGTCATTAAACAAAATTAGACAAGCGTTTGGGATTTCAAGGAAATTGAGTCCAGATATTCATTAGTGGCTAATAAAATCTCTTCAGCAGATTTAGTCAAGCCTGTCTTCATAAGGCAGGACAGAGACTGTGGGTAAATAAAACACAGTCAAGAGCTATAACTTTTGCCTTATGATTGCTCTTTGAACATCATATTTGGGCATTTAAAAAAAAATAGCTGATAGCTGAAAATATATCCACATACCTCACAGTTACGGTTGAGAGGAAATAACAGGACATGAAACAGATGGATTTTACTAAACTGTTTATACTGTTATGGCTCTGTTGTGTTTATGAGGTCATTGTGGGAAATGATGCAAACCAATGAGCAGGACTTTGTATAGATTTTTTTTTTTTCCCCACAAGATTTCAAGGGTTTCAAGGTTCACTCATGAATCATTCTGCGACACAGGGCTGTACAATCAGATGCAAGCTGTAGGGCCTTTATGTTACACCCCCCAAAATAATCTGAATGGATGAATAAACATCTAGGAAAAAAAAAGAAAAAAAAGGAACTACTTATGGTGGAGTGAGGAGGATTTCTGCATTAATGTGCCAAAATAAAGACTTTTTTCCACTGCATGCAGTTTGAAAGTTTACATGTCGAAATCATGTTTTCAACTATTGACATCAAATGTTGTTTGAAAATCTTATCGTGATTATTGATTATTTGACATTTAGTTTAACTCAGTTAGTGGATGTCTATGGGATCAGGAGGCAGCTTTTCTCAAAAGCAGGAAAAACACCTTTAAATGTCTGGTCCAACTACCCAACATGTTGTAATTAATGTACAGTACGTAGAAGGTTCACTGTGAGAATAGATTAGGTTCAGTGAAACATCAGATCCACTTCCTGTTTACATGTATCCAGAGCAGAAACAGTGTTTCCAAATAGTGATGTGCCTCTTAGGATTTTGTATGTTTTAAAAACATCTTCAGGATGAGGGTTTTCTGAGGGTTTAAAACTCTGTGGTACAAAGTAGTATTTCTCATTCATTTTTACCTATGCGGAGAGCAGCTACTTGATCCCACAGACATTCATTCATTAAGCAGAACCTGGAAAAGATCAGCACTAAACAAACCCTCGAACTACACACAGACCTAAGGGGTAAACAAGGGTTTGTCTCATTCTGGGCAAGTCCTGTTACCAAGCCTCCCCTTAAACCTAAACTGAACCATTGCTTAGCCACAACCAAGCTGGTAAATTTCAGTTACCAGAAAGAGCTCCTACACCCACAGCGCACACTGTGCACTCTCTGCAAGGCGATAAAAGCATCCACCACATCACAGATCGAAGCGGTTGCTTGTGTCTGCTTAATGCAAGTGCCCTCTGTAATGTGTCCTGGGTGAATGACAACAAACACTGTCTTCTTCTATCAGTCAATATGTGAGTATTTTAGGCACCACAACAGAGACTTGGACTTTTGCTTAGGGTGGAGGTCTTCTTGGTTCTGATCTTGAGTGAATATAATGTCATCTGCATGCGTGAAGCAGGGTGCAGCTCTGAATATCAGCCAACACACTGCATAAATGACTGAATGGCTTAAATATGTGCCTCTACCACCATCAACATTGATCCTTCTATTCAGCTTTCTTTTCAGGCCCTGTTGCAGCAATCCACTGCACACATCTGTTCTTTTCTCTCTCAAACATACTTTTCTCATTAACTGAGGTTTCCAGGATCGGGTTACACTTTCCTTAAAAATCAAGGTCCTTCCATATATTTGTTTTAGCTGATGTCTTTTTGATTTGAAGTCAGGGTTGCAGTTTCTCACTCCTGCAGGGCACAGCAGCAAACACAACGGCTTTTACGCACCACTGCACTGCTGCGGTGGCTGGTCATTCTCTAACATTCTGCATTTAGCCCCATGGTGACTCACTGGGTCTTATTTCAATGAGCATACATGTGATTACAAATATTGAAGCAGTCCTCTGAGACTGTACAGCCTGAGCAGGATATTGTGGGGGTGGGACAAGCCGTCTACACAGCCTGACAGGGGGTCAGAGTTGAGCTGCACTACTGCCAAACAAAATATGCTGGAAAAACAAAGAAGGGCTGAACAGAATACAGATTGGTTCAATGTGAGTTTAAATTGGGTTACAAGTTAAGAGACCATTGTTGCCTGTAACAAGGAAATAAGTAGTATGACATAAACCAGGACCAGGATGTACAGAGGAGCAGTATCATCTAGATACAAGGGGAGCATCCCTGTCCACAAAGGAAAAAACTGTCTCACATCACATAAGTGGATAGACTTTTTCCAGTGGAGAAAACAAAAAACAGAAGGCAGTTGTCAGCACAGATGAGGGTGAGGCATGGGGGAAAAGGGAAGGGAGGGGTCTGCAGGGATCTGTCCACTGACAGCTTTCAGCAACTGCCTGGCAATCAGGTCCCAGGGTGCTGAGAAAGAACCACCAGAGTGGTGGTAAACTTTGCAGCACAGATACTTATATTTTAATACCCTCATGTTATGAGTTAGGAATCACAGATTGCCTGGGGGGGGGGGGGGGGGGGGGGGGGGGAATTAAAGCAGCAAACCTCCAATTTGGGGGTTTGTACAAAGGAAGCAAAGGCTGTAAACTGTTTATGGAGCAAGGCAGATATTAAAAAAGAAAATAAGAAACGCAGGTTACTTAGAGAGAAGGATGAGTGAGGGCAGACAATGGCGAAAAAGTGCGTGCAGTTCACACGCCTCTGCTGTGCCTAACACAGTCAGGCATGCATGGACATACACAATTACACTGTTACTGCACTCTGAGGCCCATAATACTGCATGCCTCTCCGCCTTGATTCAGAAAAAAGACACAAAATTATAGGTTCAGCGTTGGCTACATGAGAGAAACTGGAAGCCTCTCTGCTAAGACAGATGAGGCAAAAACATCTATCTACGTTAAGGACAGGAGGCAGCACAAGAAAGAGCTCCAGTAACTACAACAAACCAGCCGGCCGGTGCACAATAGACGACAAAAGCTCATTCACACAAAAATGTGAAAGTGTGATTACTTGGGTTTTTCTGCTGAACAACGTCAGAGCGACGCGGGGTGAAATAAACGTGTTTGTTCCTTTTAAAAACACTCACCTCTCCTGTGTTGTTGTCTGCTGTCGACTAGCTTACATGTTAACTAAGAGACGACCAATGGCAGGCTGCGAGCTTCTCAACCTGTCACTGAGTTTCATTAAGTTGACAACATTTTGTTTTAGAGGAAGCAACACATCTGCGGCTTTACAAATCTGGGGTGGGGTGGCTAAATGAAACGAAGCAACGGCTTAACGCATGGACAAAGACTGCCAGAAAAAGTCCACTCACCCGTTCAGCAACTTGACAAACTCGTTAAGTCTGTGCTCGCAACTATGTCAGTCAAAATAGTCTGCACGCGCAACCGGACGATGGGGGAGAAACCATTTTCTCAGAGGGATGGAAGTTTCTACTTTTTCAGTATGACACAGCAAAGCCGACAGCTAAAACTTCAGTGACATAGGAAGTTCCTGTGTTGAGATTCTCTTTTTCCACAATACAGCCATAAACAGAACTTATTCAGCGGTATGACCCTAAAGTAATTACGAGATAACGTAAATTTTAACCCCGCAGAGTTGCGAGTCTTGGTTCAGTCCTATTCAGGTTTGAAATCCTTCTGCCGGTGTTTGTCTATTCAAACATTATGAAAGCACTCCTTCGCGGTCTAAACGTAGTTTATCGTGACGGTCAGTGTTTTAATCAATGAAACATAAATGGTTACGTAACCTACATATGGAGAGTCTACACAGACAGTAAATGAACTCAACTGAGAGTAAAGGAAGACATTGCATAACACGCGATGAAGACAGATGGTGGTGAAGCCTAAAAGCAGACAGTCATACCTGTGTGGAAAAACTGAAGGGCCCTTCCTCTTGACTCACCGGCACAGTGGCGTAAGGTAGTTTGGACGGGCCCCAGGGCACGCTATTAGTCAGGAAGCGCATATCACATGATCTAACAGAGATTTGACATTGTACATCAACATACATATCACCAAACATACCTGTATATGACTCCAAAAAAGTCCAAAGAAATTAAAATATTATCTTTTTCTTTTTTCGTTTTTATAGTTTATGTTCAATAAGCATATTATTTAGTTATAGATTGCTACTGGAGATGGATATAAAAAGCAAGTGGCCCCATTTCTTTTGGTGCATCCATGCTGTCAGGGTAATGGTTGTGCAAGAGGTTTGTCTAAGAACGTCAACAAAGTAGAGTTAAATATTCTTGAAATCCCTTTAGCTTTACCTCAACCTGCTATAAGATAAAATACTACATACATACATACATACATACATACATATTTGCTTTTAGTACACTTTGACGCAAGTATATCTGTACTTGTAAGCCTCACCAGAATTGAAACTAAGCATATGGTAATAGCACATAAGAAACAACACCCCTGCTCATGTTTCTACGTAAATGGTGCTGACTGAAAGCCTCAAATGTCTTTGTGGTGTAGCAAGAGTGATGAAAGAGCCTTTCTGCTACATCATGTCATACATTAGACATCAGTTTCCAAATGATCAAACACCGCCCAGTGTAGAACATGTCAAGTCTGCCTGCTTCTGTCAGGCACATATAGTGTCTATGGATTCAGTGGGAAAAGGCAGATGATGATCACTCGCCTGATTACCTGATTATTCCTGTAACTTTAAAGGCAATGTGACTTTCAGGTTTGGCACTGCTTCTCATATCTTACACTGATATGTAATAATGGTGGCAAATTCTGTTCATAATCCAAATTTACAGTTTAATTTCAAACCAAATGTTTATTAAGCATTGTTCCTTACTTGATGTCACAGACAAGGTCACCTGAAAACAGATCAGGTTGCAGTATTAATCATTAGATCGTACATGAGCGGGAGAGAATAACATGATGCTGTCAATCTCAACACATCTGTTGTGAAATTATTTGTGTTATTTTCAGCCACGAAAGCACCGTCTGTTCCTTCATCCTGTCACGTGATATCCTGTGAGCTGTCAAATTTGGTCACAGTCAGTCTATGTGAGGACAGACTGTGCATCTGTTCCACCTGCCAGCGAGCGAGCCGCATCAACAGGATTTTGAGGAACAACACTAACCCCAGATCAGCCGCTCAGGAGCCTTCACTTCAGTGTGGCATCGACTGCGAGGTGCAAAGCAGGCTGTTCTGATGCAGACTGCGGAAGTACTTTTTTCAGAACTTTAAGGTGGAGCGTTGGCGGACATGTTTGCTGACTTTTGTTTTATGTGAAGCAAGAAGACTGGTGTTTGGACATCTTTTTTCTAAAGAGGAAGTGCAGGGAGAAAAAATGGAGGGGCACGATAATGTCCACTTCATGAGACTCCTGTCAGGTAAAGAAAGTATACCAATGTGGCTGTGAATTTGCCATCTATACTGTACTGAATGTGAGGGAGAGACGACATCTTGGTTGTTCAAGGCTGTCTTTACTTACGGTATGTGTGGGATTATACTGAGTGATGCACTTACAGTACATTTTCTATACTGCACCTTTGCAAACAGTTTACAACCAAATGACATGAAGAGCCATGATTGGCTCATTTTTTGTGAATAGAATATGTTTCTGCCCTATGTCTAACACAGACCCACTGTCAAATCATCTGACGTACTGTACAATACATATTTTTCCACTTATGGAGCAGACCAGATGATACTCTAGAATAACATGCAACCTCCACACAGCCAATAGCTGGAATCAAACATACAGTTTTGATACTTTAAACAGTGCTGGATGTCAAGGTGTCAGCCCTGCTCAGGCCTAATTCATGTTTTATTTTTGCTCTCACATCTTTTTGTCACATTAAGGTGTGATTAAAAAGAATATACTTGCATGATCAATGGATTTTAACATGTTGTTGATGTTAAAATACACTACTGATGCTGCATACAGAGGCAAGAGAAAAACAGGAAGGAAGCAAACTGGTTCTGTAAATAAATGTCAAAAACATATTCAGATTATAAGTCAGGGCCACAGAAGTTGAATTGATTAGCTGATTAATCAGTCAATCAATGGACAAGAATTAATTGACAACCATCTTTTTCTTTTTCTTTTTTTTTTTAAGCACAGTTGTCAAATAGCTGCTGGTGAACTTCTCAAATGTGATTGGACCTAAAACACACTGTATGTAAACAGGCACTGTAATCTACATGTATGTGTCGTTCTCACCTCAGATGAGAGCATCGGTTCCTCCCTGTCGTCAGACTCCTGTGAGTACTATCAGACAGAGATATTTGATCAGCTGCCCAGCATCCAGGCCATCCGGCTCCAGCAGAACGCAAAGGGTCTTTTGGGAGAGCCCGAGGCCTACCAGGGTGGCCCAGAGCCGGCGGAGATCAGAAATGGCCACCTGTCCAGAGGACCCAAGGACAAGGCATCTACACAGCCACTCAGGAACCTGGTCGTGTGTATTCAGGGGAAGAGAGACGCCAGGTGTGAGAGCCTGTTACACACTCCCCCATTCTGCTTCCTCTCATTCTACATCTTACTGGGATATTCTGGTGGAAAAGGGCCATGCTGTCACTTACTCCAGCACAATACATATCATAATACAAAGATGATCTTTTTTAATTGACTGACCTGCCACTGTGTTTTATGTTTATACCTGCTGTATCCTGATTTAATCCCAACATTTTTTGTCCCATAAATTCATAAAATGAAGCGAGTGGTGGCCAGTTTGTTTAAATCATGTCAACTCTGTATTTAAGTACATCCTGTCATCACATTCTGCCAAGCACTTGAGTTAAAGTTAGTATTTTAGTACATATCTATGTTGTGTTTTCACATCAAATTTTGTGTTAATGATATTAAATGATATTAAAATGATATTTTAAAAAAAGCATTTATTAAATATCATATTTACACTGCTAATTAGGGACAGGAGGAAGATGCAAATCAGCAATATTGGTTTTTGGGAGTCCTGGAAGCGGAGCCAGAGCATCAACAGGAAGAGAGTTTGGGTTCAGATGGGAGGAGCTCTTTCAGGCCTGTTGCCATGGCGGCACACTCTCCACGCCATTGAAGGTATGACTGGCCAGAAGTACATGATAAGGACCTGATTTGTTGATTTCCACTATGTACCACGACACATGTTGCACAGTGAAGATCCTAATGCTCACTGATCTGTTTCAGGCAGGTTTGGAGTTGGCGTGAAGGCTTACTTTGTTTTCCTCAGATATCTGGTTTTCTTGAACCTACTGCACTGCGCTCTTATGCTGAGTTTCATTCTGGGGCCTACAACATTTTATGGGAGGAGCAACAGCAGTAGTGAGTCAGCTGTAATGACAGATTACACTAAATTAACCACAACTCAAAGTAGACTCCTGCAGAAACACTGTCGTGTTGTTCTCCGTGATTTTACAGAACCTTTGAGGTTTGGAGGCAATGACTCTTTTTTGGATTTCTTCCTGGGATCGGTAAGGGTTTGTGCGTGTGTTTGTGTGCTGTGTGTTTTCTATATGTGTGTTCAGCATAGTCTAATTTCTCTCCTCCTTTCGACAGGGCTACCTGGATCGTTCTCCAGTCTTCTTTGGCTTCTATACCCGCGGTTCCCTGAATTTGCCGTGCTTGAATACACCTCTGCTGTACCTGGCTGGAATCCTCACCATCCTCCTCCTCAGTCTCATCATGGTGGTCCGCAGGTCAGTTAGATACAACTGCAGCTGCAACAAAACATTTCAACAGCCATTGAATCTGCTCATGTGTAAATTCCTCTGACAGAACGATCGTGGGCTACAAGCACACCTGGATGCTCGGGAAGCGTTACAGTATGAACGTGAGTTATAAGATTTTTTGTGGTTGGGACTTCACCATCCAGGACCCTGCTTCTGCTACTCTCAAACACAGCTTCATCAGAAACGATCTGAAGGTGAGTGGATGCACACAGAGTACCTGCAGGCACAATAACACTCCTCTAATTCACCGCAGTCACTGGCCAAATGCTGGTCACTTCTGAGAGCACACAGTGAATCTGTCATTTCCCACTTTGGCTGTTTCACGTAGTATCTAATGTTAAGAGACACATTAATGGAAAAACCTCCTGACCAAGGTCGCAGCATATTGTTCACATCCTCATGCCCTGTAAGGAAACACATGCATTGATTATGTTTGTCTGCTCGTCAAGCTTTCCTTTAATCTGTCACCTATATGTTAATTCTCACATTGAGACTCAAACCTGTGATCTCATGAACAATATAACATTTTACACATTTATTTCAAGCGAATAGTTTTCTGCTGTTCATTTGCATTAACATTAGCTGAGAAAAATGGTATTCACCAGCCACTGTGGATGGGTGACCAAATAGTTTCCCACCCTGCTAACAAAGCACATTTATGTATGTACAAATGTACAAAACCCATTGTGAAGAGGTATTACTATCCCGTTCTTCTGATTAAGCCTTTTCTCTGGGCTCCTGCTTTGTGGATATACTGTATGATTCTAGTTTATCTTATGTTTTGATTGAGTGAAAACAGTGACATGTAGACAGCCACAGAGGTTATTTCTTTCCACTGGTCCTCAGCTGTTCCTGGAGGAGCAGAGTTTCTCCCTGCGTGCGGCTCAGAGGACGCTTGGACAGAGGGTGCGTCTCTACCTGCTCAGGTTCATCTTCAACCTGCTCGTTCTGTCTCTGCTGGCTGGAGCCTTCTACCTTATCTACTTTGCCACGACAACATCACAGAAGGAGGTGAGACTCTGACGCTGATCATCTGGTTTTGTTACAGTGTGTCGTGGATTTAGTGAGTAGGTCTTCACATCTGACACCCTGGGCTGTGTTTCTTAGAGTGAGCACCACTGGTTGGTCAGTCTGTTCCTCCAGTACCTTCCTCCCATCACCATCACCTTTGTCAACCTGTTCCTCCCTCACATTTTCCGCAAGATCTCATCTTTTGAAGACTACTCTTTCACCATGCAGGTCAATGCCACGCTTGTGAGGTAAAGTGCACACAGAGGTAAACACGGGACAGCCTACTATATACACACACACAAGGGTGCCTGCACGTGCACGTGCACATGCACATGCACACACACACACACACACAATTTTGCAGAGATTACGTACACTTGCGTTCATTTCCTGGAGACTTACCCTAACCCTGATCCTGACGTTACCCAAACCTTAACCCAAGTCTTCAGCTTTAATGATTTATGTTATTGGGGACCTGCGCTTTGTCCCCATAAAGAAAGCGAGTCCCCACAATGTGACTGTGACTGACACATGCACCCTGCATGGACTCACTCTGGCTTTTCACCAGGAGCATCTTCTTGAAGCTGGCCTCACTGGGGATCTACTTATTTTTCGTCTTCACGACAACAGAACACGATCGAGTGAGTTGAGAGGGAGATTTATGCTTCAGGGTCCTCCAGCCCGAGCTTTAATGAGACATCAAGTATTTTTTAACAGGCCTTTTCATTTGTGTGCTTCTTTACTTTATGTTTTTCAGTGCTTGGAGAACAGGTTCGGTCGAGAGATGTACAAGCTGTCTATCTTCAACTTCCTCGCCACTTTCTATAGCGCCTTTCTCGTGGACTACCCCAGGAAGTGGGTTTACTTCAGATCAGCAGTCGCTTTCTGTCTTAGTCAGCGTTGTGGTTTGAATGGAAAGATTAACGTCTCTCTCTGATGTCTCTCTGATTGTTTAGCTATACTAAGGAAAGAGTGAAGCTCAGTTATCCTTCATATTGAAGATCCATGAACTTTCTGTGCGAACTGTCTTTCTCCGTCTGACAGGTTAGTGCAGGAGAAGTACCCCTCTTCCTTGCTGGCTCGATTGTCAGGCAAACAGCGCTTTCTGATCCCATTCAATGTCTTGGACCTGGTGTACAGTCAGACAGTGTCCTGGGTGGGAGTCTACTACTGCCCTCTGCTGCCTCTGATAGGAACTGTCATGCTGATGGCCACGTTCTACATCAAAAAGGTTGCCTGGAACATAAGAGTTATTGACCATCACATGAGCTGTTCAAGTGTCTCTCACTCCCTTTGTGTCTCTGAATGTCTAAATCCAGTTCAACATCCTGTACTGGCATGAATGTCACAAAATGTCTTATAATAATGACCTCAAAAGATTGACTTATTATTATAGAATTTCTTGTAAAATAATAAAACAAACAACCTCAAATACATGATAGTACATGTGCTTACAATGAATGAAATAGACATTCATAAACCAATGCTCTGACATTCAGCTGAATGTTATTATTTGTTTAGTAAAAGGAGATGGTACCACTCTCATATTTGTATGGTAAACAGCTGGCCTGGCTCTGTCCAAAGGTGACTACATCTGTCTACCAGCACCTCTAAAGCTCACTGATTCACATTTTTTATCCCATTTGTTTAATCCATACAAAAGCCAAAGTATCAAAAAGGCAGTTTTATGGGGGGTTGTGCTCAGGACCATTTCTAGAGAAGGTGCATTGACTTCTTGGGGTTTTCTTGTCATCAAGCAATGGGACTGTACCCGTCAGCATTAGTCTGTCACATAAGGATGTTTCTACACTTGTTAAACAAACAAGAAACAATGTATTACCAAGTGAGCTTCAGAGGTGCCTGTAGGCACATTTTGTTATCTTGGGACAGAGAGTGGCACTGATCTTCTCCAACTCAGGGCAAGAAACAATGAAGTACTGTTTACTGTTACTTTAAGTTATCAACACTGATGTATTTGTCTCATTCTTGAAATTCATGTTTATCTTTCTGTGCGTCTGTCCTGAAATGGTTTGGAAAATTCCGATCCCTATTTTTCTGTCTCTCCTTGTTTCCCCCAGTCTGTGTACATGGTTCTGCAGTGGCAGATGACCAAGAAGCACGAGTGAACATCAACTATGTTTGAACATTTTCCAACAATGTCCATGTCTCTCTCTCTAACACATCTTCAGTTCACGCTCCTGCGGTGCTGTGCGGCAGAGCAGAGGATGTTTCGAGCCTCCAGCTCCTCTGTCTTATTCCACTTCATGTTGCTGCTCGGTCTCCTCATGGCTGCAGCCACACTGAGCTACAACTTCTACCTGCAAGAAGTCACAGCGGACATAAACATGTACTCTTTACTGCAAACTTTTACTGAGTTGTATACTTCATTTTCAATGCACCCTATTTGTTTCTTTATTTGTTAGCATAAAAAACTATTTTTGAACTACAAACAAAGATCTGATTCATATTTTACTTCTCCCATGTGTTCCCTTCCAGGTCCTCCTGTGGTCCATTTGGAAATGGAGAAACTGTGTTTAATGTGACAGGAGTGTGTGTAGCCAGTCTCCCACGCCCAGCACAGACCGCTCTCCGCTACCTGTCCTCTGAGGCCTTCGCTCTGCCGCTCATACTAGCTGAGGTGTAAGTATGCAAAGAGACTACAGAGAATGAGAAGCAGCATACGTACAGCTGCATACATGTTGTGTGTGAATACAATGAATACAAGCAGTTTTAAGACAGATGTGCAGTACTTTCATCTGGTCTCTGTTTCCTTAGTATCATCTTAACCTCATATGTGTCACGGGGACGAGCCAATCAGAAGGCCATTGAGAGACTGAAAGACATGCTGGTTATGGTAAGTCAAATGTCATCAGACAACTTTGTCACTTATAAATTAGTCACAGAGGGAAGATAAGGGGATATTTGAGTTACACCCAGCTTACACCCTCTGGGATCCATTAGGGTGACATGCTTGTCTACTGTTTGCATGTTGTGTCCATAAATTTGTGCATCTTTTCCTCACAGAGCAGCTCAGATAAGCGTTTTCTGGTGAAGCAGCATGCCACGATGCTCAGACGTCAGAGAAACACCCACAGAGTCCATCCTCCAGCCATACAAGAGGACCCCCCCAACACGTATCCAAAGTGATGTCAGCTCGTCCATCCAAAAACTTCCACTCCAAAATAATGCCTGGCTTTGGTCAACCACAGCTGGGTGGGGGCCTGTGGGTGGCTGAAAATAAAATCATGATAAACTTCCACTTTTCCAGTTGCTCTAGATGCAAAGATAAGATGCAAAGCTGTGACCTTTTTCTGCAAGGGTCTTAATTTAACCTTAATCGTCGTCACCTGCAGTCAATTGTTATGGTCTTGACTTGAATACCTTGTATGTTTGTTAAGTTATAGCCAGTTTTTGAACTTTTTATTTTTTCTTTCTCAGTAAACCAGTAATTTATTCATGTGAATGCAATTTTGCTCAGCATTTCTACGATGGTCATTGTATATAGTTGTGTTCCAGTGTCACTTTGACTGTACTCAATTAACTTTGAATGTTTCCCAAATATCCTGCTCATTAAACTTTTGTGGTATGTGCATTTTGTAAAGCTTTATTTGTGTTCAGCATTGCACAGATGTGTGATGACATTAAGCGTAATACGTTATCTACTCGCAGCACACATGTCACACCCCCAGCTTTTACGTACATGGATCCACACATGCACACACTGAACTGAGCTAGAGAGACCATGTCAAAGACTAATACAGAGCACTGTTATGAAGAATCTACAGACTCTCAATCTGTTGCCAATTTTGGGTGAGTTAGTTGAATTTTATTTAAAATAATGACATAAATAAGTCAATGACTGGACTAATATTCTCACTAAACGTGCTGTTGATTTTTTTTTTTTTAGCTCTGGCAAGTTTGTTCGTCGAGATAAGTGAGTTTGCTAAAGTGGGGCTTAAGATATGGAGCTCAGTTTGCTGAGAGATCTTTTGTTTGTCCACAACTTGTCAGATATTTGCTCTGTTTAAGTCCAGAGCTTTTGTTCTTTGATCACATAACATTCATACAATAATTCGGTGTCTATGGGTAAATTTGAGCTCCATCCAAACTCTCTGTATTTAATTTCTTTCTTCAGACGGGTCAAACTCTCTTCACCCAGTGCTGACTGGTCCCGACAAGGCCTTCCTCGGCTCGAGGGTGGCTTTCCGGTGTATTGCACCTGACTCCTCTCTGCCAGTCGCCTACGAGCTGATGAGGGACGGAGGTGTCCTGTTCGCCACAGACACTGCTCTCGAAAGGGACCAACCTGCACCATTCTTCCTGAAGGTCACTGCAACATCAGAGGGGTCATACCAATGCAAGGCAACAGCAGGAGGAAGCGCAGGAGTGAGCAACAGCATCGAGCTGAGTGTCGTTAGTGAGTAAAAGACACAAACAGGCATAGAGAGCATTCATCTTTTAGAGCTTTAAAGTTTTATTACTTTACAGAAGACAAACATTTCTAAACCTGACCTCTGACCTCTTCCTCTTCTCCCAAATCATCTACCATTCCCTGACTTCTAGCTCCAGTATCAAAGCCCAGCGTGACTTCTGAACCCTTCCCCCCCGTCGTATACGAGGGGTCACCCTTAGTATTGAGCTGCAACGTCACAAAGGGCTCCCACCTTTCCTACACCTGGTTTTTTAACAAGAAGGAAGTAACATCTTCAACCTCTCCCTTCCTCCACCTCACTGGCAACAAGTTAGTGATGGAGAAGGCGACTCCAGAGCATGCTGGGTCCTATTATTGCAGGGCTTGGTCCAGGGTGCAGGACACCACAAGGGTTTCCAGCAGCACAGACTTCCACGTGACAGTTAAAGGTATGTGACAACAGAAAATAAACACTGAAGACTGGTGAGAAGGTGGGGGTACTGAATAACTCATGGTTATTTTTAACCATGCTAGCAGTGATGGCAACATCATTCTTTGGTAGTTCCACCACTGTTGCCCAGACTGAAATGGCTCAACATCCATTTGATGGATTTGCATGAAATTTAATCATCAGCCTCATCTGTACCCTGTCTTTAGCGCTAATTTGTAAATGTTAACATGCTAATGCATTAAATTAAGATGAACTAAGTTTCATCCAGCAAGAAAAAAAGCTGATATTTTTAGACTCTTCTTTAGATCTGAGATATTGCATCAGTCCTTCCAGTACATGGCCAAAATCATGTGGACAGTGAGACATTGTTCATCTCATTCCAAGACCATGGGCATTAAAGTGCTGCTAAAATCACCTCCCTCTATTCTGGGAGGGATTTCTGCAAGATTTTGGAACCAGGATGCAGAAATTCACTTCAGATCCAGTGTTGCTGCTGGGAGATAATGTCTGCTCACAGTCTGTGTTTTGGATGGGGTTGGCCTGAACCAGAATTACACAATCATTGTCCACATACTCCTGATTCATGTAACATGTACTGTGTCATCCATGTTCATCTCCCCCCTTCATTCCTCCTTCAGTCTACGTTTCAAAACCAAGGGTCTCCTTCTCCATCTCCAAAGAGGGAGCCAGTTATCGTGGCAACGTGACCTGTTGGACAACAAGAGGCAGTCCTCCGGTCAACTTCTCTCTTTTATTAGACGATGGAGAAGTGGGATCTGCCACAGCAACTGAATCCCTCGCTACCTGGTTCCCCGTCGCCATGGTGCCAGGGTTGGACATGGGTGTGGCGCGATGCAGGGTGAACACTGAGGTGCAGGAGTTGATGAGTGAGCCTGTGACTCTGGTAGTGGGTATGAGTTACACATGTGAAGGAAATGTGTCTTTCTGTGACCGCTCCCCTTTAGTTCCGCTCTTATAGTCTTCCTCTCATTCTGCTCCCCTCTGTTCGTCCAGTCCCAGTTGGAGGTGATGTAAAAGTGGAGGTTGAATATCTCTTCACAGCTAACTCCAAAATGGCTGCAGCCAGGCTGAGCTGTCAGGTCAGCAGAGGAACTTTCCCTTATGTCTCCTGGCTCTTGAACGACTCTGTCCTTCCCTCTGAGACATACGTGGACTCCCACATTCACCCCATCCTGTCTCACTATGCCCTAGCCGACCATAGACGAACCCTCTTTCTGACCAAGCTTGGCACGGAGGAGTCTGGGTATTACCGCTGCCGGGCACGGGACAGCTATGAGTCTGAGCCATGGGTGGAGAGTGCAGCCGTGCTGGTCCGGGTCACAGGTGAAAAAATCAAGACTAGGTGTCAAATTAAAAGTAATCCTAAAAAAATATTTGACATTTTGGGAAATATGCTCCTTTGCTTGCTTACCAAGGGTTCGACAATTGGATTCATGTTGGTATTGAATCTCTATGATAAATATTCAGCTACAGCCAGCAGTCTGTTAGCTTAGCTTAGCATGAGGACTGGAAAGACGGGGAAACCAGTGGACACTCCAAATTACACTGCTGGCCAGGAAGCTAAATTACAAACCTTGCTATGTTGAAACAATGACCCACCCTACTCTGCCTCTGATTGCCTTCATTGGTGGGGTTTGTTTAGGGGGATTGTTGGTTAGGTTTAGGCTAATAATATAGGTTAAGTGAGATTCGTAAAATTCATGGCCAGGAAATAGTTGGCACATAGTCCTCTGTAAAATGGCAAATTGTTGTTTTTACACTAATTACTACATTATTTGTATGGGTTAAACGAACAAGTTATAACATGTTAATTAGTGAGCTTTAGTGGCACTAGCAGCTGGATTTTGTTACGTTTGTACAGAGCGATGCTAACTGTTTCTTCCAGTTTCCAGTCTTAGTGCCTCAACAGACATATTTTTAATCTAGATTCATCGTAACGTATCGCATTCATCCACTTGTTTATATGTCCTCTTTGGTGGGTTCTCTGTGCTCTTTTCCACATCACACCTTTTACTCTTGATCAGACGGGATCCTTAACTCCATGCCTCGAGCAACATCTTCCACTGAAACACCACCAAGTAAAAAGCACATATGGAATATTCACCTGCATTACATGTTGCCTCTGCAGTATGTAACACTTCACTGGCCTTGTCTCTTCTCTTTCACAGAGGTTGCCATCACCACCATAGAGGTCATTACCATCGCGTTCTGCTGCTTCCTTCTTCTGACACTGGCAGTGGGTGTTGTCTGTGTGTACAGGATGTTTGACCGTGAGCAAGGTGTGTGTGTCTGTGTGTGTATGAGGGAGACATGAATTGACTGGAAATGTGTAACAGAGTTTATGTTAAATGTTCTTACATCTCCACCGTTCATTTCTTTCACAGCTCACACCCACATTGCTTCAACAAAGTAAGTCTTTTCTTTGTGGCCCATAGAAAGTTTATTGTTCTGCAACTCAAATCAACCCATTCAACACTGTTTATGCCTTCCAGTTCCAGTTATGAAGCACTTCCTCTCTCTGCGCCCACATCCGTGTCAGGGGGCAAACAAACCGATGCTTCCTCTACAGAATGCGACGTTCAGAATCAGGTATACAGGCCAGGACAACACATGGCAACACTGCATTTAAACAATGAGTTTCAATCAGTGAAATGTCACATGCTGTCCAGAGATCCTTTACTTTACAGGTCCCTTGGTTTCCTGCAGTTTCTTAGAAAGGAACTGATACATATGTAACTGTAAATTCATGCACTGAACTGTATGCATGATAAAGACATGATGACTGTTCTCTCTCTCTGTTTTAGAGTGTTGAGGTCCCGGTATGACACAGGAGGAACCTGCACCCCATCAACATGTCATCATTTCATTGTAAATATGTAGCTGTTTGTTTGTTGTTCTGAAGATACGACAATCATGACTTTTCCTGAGCTGTGTAAGTTGCTTATAAGAAACTGGTGGAGCGTTCAGCTAAAAAGAATAAGATAATTTTCAGCAAAACTGATGTATACTGTCATGTTGTTGTTGTTGGGAGTTTTTTTTGCGAATAAAAATTCTAATTCTAAATGATGTGTTGTTGTTTTTTAATTAAACCATTGAAAAAAATGATTGTTGATCACACTTCCATCTCTTCTTTGCAAAGCGTCTGACGTCTGATGTTGTTCTGATATTCACATTTTTCAGTGTCGATGTCAGAAACTCCTCAAGGAATTGATCTTATGATGTTCCAGAGAGGGAGGGTACGGCAGGGAGGTGTAGTGTAACACTATCAGCTATTTGCACATGTTTCTAAGTGCATGCGTGTGTGTGTGTGTGTGTGTGTGTGTGTGTGTGTGTGTGTGTGTGTGTGTGTGTGTGTGTGTGTGGCACCCACAGTGCTTCAGCCCTCAATTCCAAACTGTCAAAACTCTGCATTACACAGCATAGTGTAAGAACACGCATACAGTTGTATTCAAGGCAACAATTTTTTCTTCAAGAATGCTCGCGTCCCTCTTTGTGGTCGTACTGGGTAAGCTATCAACACATGCAGCACTGCAGAACGCTTTGCATTTCACAACTTCATAACTGGAAACTCTTGCTAACTACTATGGATTTCTTTTCCCTCTCTACAGGGTCGTGCTACTGTAGCAAGGCGAGCAGTAAGTCACTTGTTTGAGCGTGTGTTGGTTAATGTATACTCAATACAATTTGTAGCTCTCTTGATTCATTGTGTTGAGTGTTTGTGCAGTTTTATTAACTTCATTTTGTGATAGGTCAGTCACTTCTGGGTGTTCCTGAACTGTTTGGCCCATCAAAGGCTATGGTGGGAGACGTTATAGAACTGAATTGTCAACTGCTGACCTACCCAAATAACGAAACTATCCTGCTGCAGTTATTCAAGTGAGCGTTTGTTTATGTTAAATATATCCACTGCATTAAATAGTAAGTACTGAGAGAAAATCCCTGTGATTATCTACTTCTTCTAGAGAAGGTAAACATGACAAGATATTGGGTGAGTACACCTCCCTGGCTGGGGAGAATGCATCCTTCCCCCTGGTAATCAAAGCTTACCATGATGGGAACCTGGAGTGTGTGGCCAAAGCACAGAACAACTCTAACATAGAGCCCACTGTCAGCAACATACACCACCTGAAGGTTATCGGTGAGTCTCTTTATTATCAGGGATATATGACATATTGTACGTGCTTGCCTTCCCTGTAACAGTTAACCTAGATCAGTGTTTCCCAACCTTTTTGAGCCACGGCACATATTTTACATTAGAAGGCACACCACCAAACAAAAATGTCACAAAAGTATTTTTATTGAAATATAATGAAAATCTAGTCTCAATTCACTCAATTTACTTACCGAGTGTGAAACCTGGGCCTGTTTAGTTGAACACGCAGCTGATATTCTTGCAGGAATTGAAGAAAGACACACAGGAAGATTTTCACCTTCCTTGCACTGGTGCTCTAAGCCTCAGAGCATCAGTCAGGTGATATCGGATAATCTTCCACGGCACACCTGATGATTTCTCACGGCACACTTATGTGCCACGGCACAGTGGTTGGGAAACACTGACCTAGATCATTATGGGCATGTATGTTTGTAAAAGTTCAGCTCAGTGAGAAACACATTTCTCAAAGTGCATGTTATTGTCAAGTGTAAGGCGTGCATCTTCAGTAAGGATATTTTTTGTGACAGTATGTGACACTTTTCTTTACGGTTAAGTTAAAGGAAAGAGTCACCTGTTAAACTAACAGAGAAACAGGTCTGCCATAACAAAGGAATCATAAAAGCACACAGAACATTACCTTTCTTTGTTTTTCATGTTTCCAAAAAGACTAACTGTTGGTTTGAAATAAGAGGGGGATCCCAGTCTGTTGCTGTGCCTGTCCTGCAGAGCCAGTGAAAGGCGCAAAGATTGAGATCTCAGGTCCAGTGGAGTTCTTTGAGGGGGAGACACTGGAGATGCGATGTGCACTGACTGCTGGAAATCATGTCTCCTACAAGTGGCTGCTGAACGGCCAGCTTGTCTTTCAGTCTCACAATGGCCATCTCTTGATCAACAGGTCAGTGGAAGCCCATTGAGGTTGTCTCTGGACAGCCGTTACTGCATGACTACGTGGTTGCTTCGGTGTTGTGAGCAGATTTATTATACAGAGTTCAAAAATACAGCTACCTATAAAGCTCACTAATTGAGGTGTTGTATCTTGTTTCTTTAATCTGTAGACAAGTAGAAATCTAAAAGTGTCGGTATGTTGTTTTACACTGAAAAATACAGAAAGACATAAGCAGGCTTGTTGCATCTCGATTCTTCTATGATTCATTTCCCTGAACAAACATCCAGTGAGTGAAATGATTACCTGTGTCACCCTCAGAACTACTTCTAAAGACAGCGGCTCCTACGTGTGTTTTGCTACCAACCAGTTCAACAAAACAAAGGTCTTCACCACCAACAGCTCTGAAGTTGTGATCACAGTCAAAGGTTAGCTGTCATCTGTTGTGAGTAACCTCTCAGGTTCAGATTTTACAGATATGCCATGGTGTCTTTGAACAAAATAACAATCTCTTACATCCCATTCCCTCAGAAATGGTGTCAAACCCTGAGATCACCTTCACGGTGTTAAAGGAGCCTTCCCACATCTATTCTGCCATGGTGACCTGTCAGTCAACAAAAGGGACTCCCCCTATCATCTTTTCACTTTACAACAGGACAGAAATGGTTGAAAATATGACGACTGAAGAGAGAAAGGCCACATTTAAGGTTGCACTGGTCTTGGGCCAGCACTTGGGATGGTTCTGGTGCCAGGCAAACAATGGAGGCCGGGTTGCATACAGTGAAGAGATTCCCCTTGAAGTTGGTATGTGCAACAGGGATTAACACTCTGGTACACACTGCTTTTTTTAACGTTCATCCTTGATGTCTCTTTTTGATGCATAATACCTCCAACAGTGCCGGTTGGTGGGCCTGTGATGATGCATTATGACTATGACACTGGAGAGAACTATGCTGTGATCGGCTTAAGGTTCTACTGCAAGGTGGCCGAGGGATCTCTTCCACGATACCAGTGGTTCCTCAACAAAACCCTTCTACATGACCGAGGAAGCTTCTACTATGTGGTCAACCAGCCTCCAAAACAGTCTATACTGCTGCTGTCGGTAGGGAGGAGCAGCACTGGGATGTACCACTGCGAAGTGTCAGACAGCTTTGACAACACCACCACCATTAGCAGCAGAAGGCACTATCTGGATAAAGACGGTAGCCAACAACACTCCTGTTGACTTCAGTGAAACATCCCTGTGACAGGAGACAGCTGGTTTCATCTTCATCTTCCTGTTCCTCCAGGGCTGAATCGTCTCCCTCTCTTGTTGGTGGCAACTGTCTTTGGATGTTTCACAGTCCTGGTGCTCCTGGTCTCTGTTTGTTGTGCGATTGGAGTGGTGTTCAGTGAGTTCAGTGTTTCCATCCTTCCAGAGTCCTGGTTCTTATGTGGTGTGGCTAACTCCTCATTGCTACTGTGAATGATTGTTTTTGCTCTCATTTCAGGGCAGAGGCAGTATGAAGAGACGACTCTGTGAGTCCGTTTCTCTGTTTAATTCTGTTTAATACCTTGAAAAATGATGACCATGGCATGAAGCCGTTACTTCCTCTTGTGAAGAGAACTGTGCCACTTTGTCCTCAGTCAGTTTTTCTTTTTATATTTTACTGAGAAAGAATTACAATGGCCATAATATTGTGTCAGTGGCATGTTTTGCCTCAGGTGTGAAATGTACATGTGTATGATGATGCAGTGGCAGCTCATGAGCAAAGAGTAAAAAGAGCAGCAAAGCCTGCGTATGGAGGACACCAGAATGGATGGATGGGTCAGACACAGAGCCTTCACTCAGGAAACAACTGTTCATGTCCTGTGTGAAACCAAAAGTCAGTGTAGACTTATGTACATATGTAAGACAACTCATGTAACGTATTTAACTTACATCATGTAAGTATGTTATTTTAATCCAAACCATGACGCTTTCATTAACCTGACCAAGTCGTTTGGGGACCATCATCTGAAGTCTTTCTCAGTAAGCTATCTTTTGAAAGTGTAATCTGACGTTAGACATTTATAATCACTAACTTAACCGCGTAATGAAAATATGACCTTTTCACGCTGAGGCGAGGCAAAACATGTCACTGACACAAAGGGTCCATGACACACGTTGGCACTGTTGCAGTTAAAAACAAACAATGGCAAACGATTGGTGAAAAAGTGCAGTGGAAATAACGTAAAATCTGATTAATCTTGTTTATTTATGGTCACACATGAATTAAAGCAGTAATGACATACGTTACACCTTCCAACAGACCCTAATTTTGTTAAGGCCTCTTGTTCACAGGTATTTTAGCATTTTTGCTTTTGTTAGACAGCTTAACAATGTAGACTGACAGTAAACGTGTGGGTATGTGGAGAGAAGGGAGCTGAGCTGGAGATGTGGTAGATGCATTGGACCAGCAGGTCACATAACTTAACCTCCACTGGTGACCAAGGAACTGAAGCTCAATTTTAAATGTTCAAAAGAATAGTTCATTTCAGTTGGGCCTGTGTTACATTCATGCTACACTAAACAAGAACACAGTGGGTTTTATTCTCCATCTTGTTTTACATTATTTTATTTTAATAATTGTTTTTATGTTCGCTTTTTTATGTGAAGCACTTGGTGCAAGTGATTTCTTTATTGTAACACTTTCAGCTACAATTACTGCATGACAGGTGCTGCACAAATAAAGTATTATTATCATTATTATAGGACTGTAAGAGTGTTTACAGCTGCGCCTTTGACAAACGCTGCCCGTCTCCAGCCGGCTGTATATGTGACAAGTGGCTTTTCCTCTCCTCAGGTTGGGCTTGGAGATGGACAGGATGGTAGCTGCGTATGAAGGCGAGCTGGTCAGTTAATATTTCTGCATCTCCATCATTCAGCCTGAGCACTGCACTGCATTATCTCATGACACGGAGCTCTTCAAGTCTCTCTCCTTGCAGGATTTGTCAGAGTACGATGAAGACGCAGATGTGGTGAAGACAGCCAGAGGTGCTGAATTTGATCAGGTGAGATCAAATAAATGACTGAAATCAATCAACTAATCACGCGCAAGCAGCCAACCTCTAGTACTGTGTGTGCCTGCTCTCTCCTCAGGCATCTGAAGTTTCTGTGGATGAGTGGCCCCACGCTGAGGAAGAGAGGAAGACGTTGGAGGATGAACCAGTTGAGGCGCCCTGAGGGTTCAAACTGTTTGCTCTGTAAACACAGAAATAAACATCTACTCATGATGCTCTGTGCTGTCTTTTTAGTATGAATAATGGCATAATCTATCTCTGAAGTGTACTGGGTGGTGAAATAGTGCTAGCAGTCTTCCTCAGTTCCTGGGCGGCCAGCTCCGCCCTCTGACGCGCGGCAGGACGGCGCAGAGCCTCTGGGTGGCTCCCTCGTCTTCGCCAGTAGGAGCGGCCGCACTGCGGGGCTGGTGGCTGATAAGGTTTAGTTTGAGCTGGTACGCTGCCGTGTCTGGTCGGTTCACCACACGAAGAGCTCCAGAGGAATCGGCTGAACGGGAAAGACATGGAGGAGACGGGCGGTGCAAGTGCGTACGGGGTTTCGCTCGCTGGAGGAGGCTTCGACTTCTCCAAGTTTGTCCGGCAACCACAAACCATCGTGCGCCTGCTCAGCTGGGTGAGTGGAGAGTGAGTCTGTGCAGAACTTTTATGTTTTTCTCAAAAGAGGCAGAAATAATGTCCACCGCGGTTTTTGAGCAGGTGCGTCTGGGCCCGTAAACAAACTGCCTCTGTGGAGCGGTTCAATGAGGGCCACTATAGCAGCGCCTGTGCGGGGCGTCATGTTGCATGCAGCTGGTGCATGACAGCAGCTCGGGGACAACACAGGTCAACACTGCTGTTGTCAGAGGACAAAAGACAGAAAACTGTGAGACACACTATGAGACTCGTCCACTTCTAGAAGGCCAACTAACTGCGTGATGTGTGATAATGTCAATGTGTAGTCTGTAACATCAAATCTGAGCTCAGCAGACAGCAGCTACACACAGGAGGATTCAATTCATGTAACCTCTAAAGCCAGGTGATAAGAAATCACCTACTTCTGCAGCGTTTTAAATAGATAACAGGCTATAATAGGAATAGTTGTCATCATTAAGTGGTTTCACAGACAACGTGGATTTGCATAGAGGGGAATTCATGTACCAGGGAAACTTCTGTGCACTGTTGATCACATGTTGCTAGGCAAATCTCAAGGCACAGACTTGTCTTTGTGGTTTGAACAGTGATCTGGAAAGTCCAGAATGAATCTCAACCAGACAGGTTATGGCTTCCATTAAAGGCTACAGTTGTCTAATCCAGAGTGACTGAGCACTCAGATCGAGCTGTTTTATCTGTCCTAAGTTTTTGATCCCCATTGAAAGGGAGTTTTATCGGATGCTATCACCTCCTTACAGACTCCTATCAAGCATTGCTGAGACTATTTGTCAGGCCACTCGCTCATTAGTGTCGACTGAGAAAACACATCTTGATAGTGGAGCATATCCAGTGTGGTGGATGAGGCCTGAGCACAGAATGTGCCCTTGGTTGCCTCAGCTGCTGAGTGTTTGTGTGCATGCATTTGGGAAACTGTGTGAGACAGATTATGTGTGTGTCACTGGTAAACAGGGGCTGATGGGCAGGTAAGGTGATACCTCTCCCCCGCTGACCCTCTCTTTTAGCCTGAATGTGAATGTGTGCCACTGATCCCCCTCTCAACCGCACACACGTACCAACTGCAGCTGTGCTCAGCTCAAAGTCATGCTGGCTAGATCACCGTGTACCTCTGGCCATTTTTAATCTCGCTTCAACGAGCCAGCACCTGTGGCACAAGAGTCATCTGTTGAATCACATCACCGTTCCCCAACGGCACAACGGTAAAAGCCATGTTCTTTAATGACTAAATACTGCATTGAAATTGTATATTTCCAGTATATGTGTGGTAAATCAAGAGCAGCAAGCCACAAAAAAATGTGAATCTGCAACTTCATGTTGGGCCATTGGCCTATTGTAATGTTAAGATGCAAAATGGTACTTGGATCCTGAGTTCCCTTAATTGGCTGACTTCCTGCACAAAGTGCCTGCCATGATCAGGTTATGAAAACCAGGTAATTATTAGGGATCCTGAAGAGGATTTTACTTCACAAAGAATAAAATGTCAGAAACAGCAATTTATATTCACATTTTAAAAAAGTGAATTTGAAACAGACACTTTCATCTGTCCTTGATGTACAGAAACGTCAGTCTGCTTCACTAACTGTTGTCTTGTGTTTTGGAACTCCCCACATTCACTTCCCCAGTGTCTCTGTCGTCTGTAGTTTTCCGTACTTTCTGTCTCATCCCATCAGCAGCGTTGTGGCCTATTTCTCCACCTGCCCTCTCACCTCATCCTACTTCCCACTCATTTAACAGTCCCTCTCTATCCTCCTCCCACATCTCATTATGAGTGTTGTTAGGGAGTCGGTGGCATCTCTGGAGTCACATGGCAGGCAGCTGCACTCAGAAGTAGGTCACATGGTTAGGTGGGTAACCAGAGCAGACAGCAGCAGACCATGGGACAGTCAGTGAAACTGTTCACACTCTTCACTTTGGAGACACAAGACGAGCACAAGAGCCGGCGGAGTGTCTCAAGAGTCCGCAATAAGATAAGAGATGTTTGTGATCACACTGTGTGTCACTATGTTTCGTGTAATAATTACAAATTTTGGCCAATTTGTAGAAATAGTTGAAATGGATACAGGTTCTTGAGAGGTTTTTAGAATGTTATGTCACATCCTTTGAGTCTGATGAATTTAGTAGTCTCTTCTCCGAACGTTGTTTCAGTAGACAAACTAAACCCGAGGATGTCTGCTAAATTTGTCCTGTGGTAATGCATATTCCAGCAGGGACTGTTTGAGCACTGCTGCTTGTTGGTGCGTTCAAGAAACTCCTGGTCGTTGAAAGTTCCCTGCTTAAGCACTGTGATAAAAAAAACAAATAAACAAATAGTGTTTGTTATATTCAGTGGTTGATTCTGTAACAGCGGAGCTCCTGATTGCAGTACTTGTTGGAAGCAGATCCAAGTATCAGATGTCCAAGTTCATTTGAATGCACCACAGAGGAAGAGTTCTCGTCATGGTCTCTGCTCTTACTGAACTTTCATTAGACTTGATAAAGTGTGCTACCTATTTCTGAACAAGTTTGAAGTCTCTGCTAGTAGAATGGAAACCAAACACAGCCTGAACGGTCGGACATCAGTCTCAAAATGTTTAGCAGTTATGTGAAGCGCGCAGTGTGAAGTTAATGGGTAAACTTAAAAAGCCAGCAGCATGTTCTTTTAGCCACACAGTTCCTCTTGTGTCTTTGCAATTTACTGAAGGTCACCCTCTCTTTTTCTCTGTTTCAATGTAGATTTTTGCCATGGTGGTGTTTGCCTGCATCACAACAGAGGGATACATCAACACTGCCCACAGTGCTGAGGCGAAGTGCATCTTCAACCAGAATGACTCGGCCTGTCAGTATGCTGTCGGCATCGGGGTGATTGCCTTCCTGGCATGTGTGGCCTTCCTGGTGTTGGATGTTTATGTGCCTTTCATGAGCAATGCACAGGAGAGGAAGTATGCTGTCATGGCAGACCTGGGATTCTCAGGTGAGCAGGAGCATTAAAGTGGTTTCTTTGTTTGTTTGTAAAAGCTTTGAAGATGCACATGAATTGTCTATCTACTCTGCAGAGCTTTCGCTTCTTTTAGCTCATTGTTGAAGTGTTACAGCCCACAACTTTACCATTTTGGTTCAGCCTCACCACTCTTTCCAACCTCCGTTCCAGCCACAGCAGCCAGCTGTTTCAGAGAAGAAGCATTAAAAACCCTTTGCACACGACCTGCTCAGCACTGAACAACAGACAGACAAAGTTAGCGACGCACTGGTGAAAGTGGAGCATTGAGCTCCTTAAGAGCCAGATATTTCCCTCAGGAGTTGGTGGAGACCAGAAACAAAGCTACATGAAGAGTGAATTGAGACAACTGTTTGCTAACACGCTCACCATTTTGCTTTTATAAGCTGATAAGCAATAAGCTTGTGAAGGATTTAAGTTGTGTGACGTTCAGGGACAGGTACATTTTCAGGTTAATGGTGCTATCTGTTTTTTTCTTACATAAGGATGATTCTACTTGAAGATATGAATACTGGAAGTTATGGAAAGACATTTAGAGGATGCTTTTCTTCACTGGTGATTATGGTGATATAAGCGGTTGTGTGAAGATGATAATTAGCAGTAGTGAAGCGACTTATTTCATTTTTGCCACAACTTTAGTAATGGTACCCTGAGCGGTTGTCTCCTGCTGTCAGTGCTTTCCTTTCAGTTTCAGTTTCAGAACCCCATCATACACAAAGCCTCTGCGTATCGGCGTAATGTGGGACAGACCGCCGCCTGTTTTCCTGATGTGTTATTCATCATTGCACACAGTAGACGATGAGTGAGCAGCATGGTGAAGATGACAAGAAAGATTTTGATGAAATGAAACATTTATCGGCTGTACACGACGCAGTTCACAGTCATCCGTTTGTTCAAGGAAACAAAGAAGTGGCCGTTTGGAGAACAGCTTGCGGTCATTTGAGCAGATGGAAACTTGAGCGCTCTTTTACACTGTTCTGTTCTTTTGTGTGTTTTTCGCAGGAATTCACTTTTCATATCAGGGGTTTCAGCCGAGCACTTGATTATCTTTTCATGCAACCAAAACAAGCATTCATATCTGTGTGTTGTGTTTGTGCATCTGTGTGTCTGTGTGTTTTCTAGGGGTGTGGACCTTCCTGTGGTTTGTGTGTTTCTGCCTGTTGGCCAGTCAGTGGGGTCGCACGCATGATGTCAGAGGTATCCCCATGGACGCTGCACGCGCCACTGTGGCCTTCTCATTCTTCTCTATCGCCACCTGGGTGAGCACGACCGCTGTTGTCTTCTTTTCACTAAAAACAGCTCCGATTTTAGTGTCTTTATCTCCACCTGAGCTCTAGTTTGCGTAAGAAGGCCTGTAAGACGATTGCTGGCCAGTCAAGTGTCTTCCACATTCAGGTTATTGATTATTGGTGCATTTTGCTAATGAAGATAAAGATCCATACTTTGTTTCTTGATATTTTCTAGTTTGAAGAATATCATAGCTTTTTATATTGACAAATTGATATTTCCCATATAAAAGCAATAGTCTGACATTTTGGGAAATATGCTCATTTGCTCTCTCGCTGAGAGTTAGATGAGAAGATCAACGGCACTCTTGAATGTTTGTCTTCCTCCTTCCTGCAGTTTGATTTTTGTACACATTAAGCAAAGGCAATATAACATTCATCGACAGATTTTGTTACCTTTGAACAGCATTTGACCAGCTGTTTCCCCTTGTTTCCATTTTTTATTATACGTAAGACAAGATAAGCTAAATAGCTGCAGGCTGTAGCTTTGTTTTCAACAGAGCCACGAGAGTAGTCGTGATCTTCTCACCTAATTCTCAGCAATAAAGCTCAAAAGCATATTTACAATGTCAAACTCCTCCTTATTTTGGCTCTTGAACGCTGCTGAAGACACTGCTGACCTATTGTTTGTCGTCAAGACTTCATTTTTCTGACAGCACATCTTGTTTTTGCAAAGATCTGCTTTAGGTGGCTTTCAAATCTTATGTTGGAGCTTCCCGCCACCACTGCGTGCTCCATTCAGAAGACTTGTTAAGATAACCCTGCATTTAACCACATTACTCATCAGTAATGTTAGAATACTGTGGATTGACAGATTAAACGTCATTTTGCTGCATTACCTGTCCTAGTTTCTGAAAATGTATTTGGACTCTGGCATGAAGTGAAACCAATCAAAGTTATTCATTGAAATGCTGCAGCAGCCTTAAAGTAACAGACATTTTTCTTCCATTGTGCAGGGAATCCTGACCTATTTTGCCTTGGGTCGTTTCCGCCGTGGCGTTCATGAAGTTACTATCCCAACCTACTCGGAGCCTCCTCCAGATCACCACACCCCCTACCCCCCAACCTATGCCCCCACCTCCTACATCCCCACTACCTACACCCCTACCACTTACACAGCCTATCCCAGCAATGTGCCCGACATGCACCAGCAGCCTCCTTTCACCCCAAACCCCCAACCGCAAGGAGACGCCGGCTACCAGCCGCCCAGCTACTGAGGCGAAGGGAGTTCACAGACAAAGGGAGGGTGGTGTTCCAGGTCATCTGTTGGTAAACGACTTGTAGTTGCACTGCGCAGACAAAGAGCTATATCATATTGATGTGGTTTTACATTTGATTTAACACACTTTCCCAAATGTTGTCAGATTTGAGAACCTGAGCAGTGCAACCGCAAAGTTAGAGACGGGGGACACTGTGGTTTACGTCAAACAGTCTGTGGTCAGGTCTTAAGACATCAGGCTGACTGCTGAGATTAGCGCTGATGATTGGGTAATCTGACCATAGACCTGTGTACAAAGATGCAACTTTTACCTCAAATGGGCTGATCCTGAAGGGGGGAGGTAGTTGGAATGTACCCAGGAGGTCAAAGGTCTTATAATGTGATGTTATAAAGAATACCTGTGACCGCTCCGAGGAGAAGAAGCCAACACTTACTGTGTTCCTCTTTACTCTCTGTTGGAACCAGAGAATGTGCATTTGTACATAGATTTCACTATGCAAAGCTGCCATTTTAATGGCTGTGTGTGCCTCCTTTTCTTGTTTGGTTTAGTGGATTTCCCCCCTTTGGTGCATTTGTCTCGAGGACCTTTAAGTAGTTTTGGATGTATTAAATTAACAAATAGTTTTGTTTGAGTCGAGTTCAGTGGGAGAAGACCACTATAAAGCCAAATGTCCTCCTGTGATTGTTTTTTGTAAAATGTGAGCTCTGTAGAAATCATGCAGTTAGGGTTGTGAGCCATATAACCATAAAATCAGCCTTGGAAGAAAGTTTTCCAATCTTTTGTGGCACGGTAATGATGCCTCCTGTCCACCTCGTCCCAAATAGTTGTTTTTAAGAGCACTCTAGTCAAAATGTGTTGTTGATAGTGGCATAAGAAACCACAAAAACCCTCATTTTCTTTAACTCATGGAAAATATAACTAATTTGACAACGGGTTACGTGTGCCAATCTGTGGAGGCTCTCTACCCTTTAAACCTGTAGTTAACAGTCAGATAGTCAGGAGGGAGGAGTGTGTAGATAACCATGCACTTATTGAACAGGTTTATCCGTTGAACATGTCCTCATACTGAAGCGTAACTTATTAACGACCAGCAATGCTTCCTCTTCAGCCTGTGGAGAGAGCGGCCTCACACTTCCTCCAAGATCTTTGTGACATTTAGTTTAAAACCCTGATGTTTATCTCCAGTTTACAGGCTCCATTATCTAAACTGTTGAAGGCAGACTGCTGCGGGTATGTCTTTACCGATGACAGATTAACGCCTCAGCCTGCTTTGGTGAGAATCAAGCATCTGTCCTTGGTTTACTCTGTAGCTCTGTGCCTGACACTAACCCGTCTGTCAGTTTAACATCTTATCTGGATGCAGTTTTAGCTGTTGCAGCTCAGCTAAAGTGGCACTCAAAAATTGGCTGAATGTCAGATGTTGGTAATTGCTGCACGGTGGACTTCAGATCTCTCCATGACAAAGCAGAAGTTGAATGCGGTATTATTTATGAAGCATGACACTTATGGTGCCACATTGATGACATTTGTACTAGTGGAAAGACATTATCTTTGTCCTTTAGAAGAAAAGATGTGCGTAAGCTACTGAAGCCAAATGTGTGAAAAACACAGCTCTTGATTTGTCATTTGTGCCTTAAGGTGAGAAATGAAACTTTGAAGGGTTTTTGGGGGAAAGAAAATTGAATAATGTGCCATGACGAAATACTGACATATTTAGGTTAAACAGCTGTGTATCACAGCTGCCCTCACCGCTGTGCCTGAGTGATTTTTTTTGCTTAAAGTTGATTTTCATACTCTAGTAAATTCAAAATCTGTATATGCTTCTGATGGTGAAGAGTGCAGCTTGCAGTTATTTTTAAATTGCCTAAAATGTTCCATTCTAGTATTGTAAAGGTAACACGAGCCTAGATTCTGGGACACTGTTGAAATGTACATTAAGTCACACACTCAGAAATATTTGCTGAGTGAATGAATTTGATATTTTGTGATTATTTGACCTTTCATTTAGCTTCATGTTTAGCGGTGAGGAGGCTGGAATGATTTGTGCTTATGGTTTGTGATTCTACAAATGTTTTATAAAGAGAGGCACAAAACACTGGTCAGACTTTGGTTGGCTTGGTTTGTTTTTCTATTCTGTTTCCAAGTACTTTTATTTGACCGTTCAGTTGTGAAGTCCCCCTTTTGCTTTTGTCCTTTCATGTTACGGTGTCAGAAGCACCAAAGGCAGTCTCATTGACAACTTTGCTCTATGGAATAAAATCATTCACTGGATGTTCAGTCTTATTGAGGATAATGCTACATTCACGTACTGCAGTAGTACAGCTCTGATGTAATAGAGGATATACTTTCCATTCCAGCCTGCCAGCTCGCTGCACAGCCTTGGAGCCTGCTGGGATTTAAACAGGTTATTTTGGTCCTCTGTAGTGAGGGCATTGAATTACATATCCCACCATTGGTGTACAGACTTAAAACATTGAAGTTTAAGTGAGCAAAGGAGAAAGCCAAGTCAGATTTGTCTTCAAACCATACATTTTACTCAACGCCACCCCTGACCTGCTATAGGTAGTGAAACGTGAGTCGAACTCTCCATAATGAATAATGGCAGACAGTACATTTTCCTTATTAAAAATAGTTTAAAACCAAATATTTGACAAAATAATACCGACAGATACTGCAGTGAAACCTGTGGCAGTGAGTTCTGAGTTATCATCAAGTGCACTGCCATGACTATCAAGTAAAAACTTTGAAAAACAGAATACATCACACCTATTGGACACCAAGCAAAGGCTCAACACTTACGCTCCCCCACCCACCCACGCACACACACATACATACACACACAAATTTGCACATTTGCTTTCTGGATCTCTTGGCAACAAGTCTTCCTCAGAGGTGAAGAGAGGTGAACAGCTTCCTGGGAATCCCAGAGTCCATGAGTTTTCCTGCAGTGACCTGTTGTGGAGTTTCATGCCTGAAAGGAGCGCTGTTCTCTTTGTCCACCATCAGACCTCCATAACACTTCCTGCACGCTGCCTGATACTTATCAGCTCCACCAATCACCTCCACCTGGGGCACAAACAACAGTTGAGTGGTTACAAAGATTTAATGAAAGGAGACGGTTTGAGATGGTTTACTTATTCAAGACTCCGGTTTGCCTCTCACCTCCTGCTCTGCTCCTATTCTCTTGGTGTAGGCAGCCTCTTTGTAACACTGCATGCACACGGCGTTGAGCTTCACTACGCTCTCTGCAAGAGGGACGAGGTTCAGGATGTTTCCAAATGGCTACAAGAATGGAAAGGACAGCAGAAAAGCAGTCAGTATCACTGAATGAATGACGGTATTAGATTATCTGGACAGAGCAGCTGCATTATTGTGTGGAACAATGAGAACATTGAACTGTCTTGTTCTACTGCTGCTCATGCAGACTGCTCACAGTGCTTCTTTAAAAGTGTTTCTTGTTTTGCACATTTTGTTGTGTCTACACCCACAGTGGTGCTCTGTGTGACTGTTTGCCAACAGCATACTGACAAGTGGAAACAAACACATGTACTCACCTTTCTCTGGAAGGTTCCATCCAAGGCAGCTACAATGATTGTCTTTCCTAGATTGGCCATCTCCTCACAAAACGCCACTGTGTCTGGAAACTACAACAACACAAAAGAAGCACAGATAACGTTAGCGAGGAATTCATCCCACTGAATTCCCATCCCTCACTGGTGTGGCGTAAGACATTCTGGTCTCTGTGCAGGTTAACAGCAGTTCAGGGCAGGAAATTAAAATATAAAAGTAAATATATGCACTTACAAATTGTCCCTCATCAATTCCAATGACACAGGCTTGCAACGCCAGAGACCGCACATCTGCTAAACAATTGGCTGGAACGGCTTCCATTGTGTTCCTACAAGATGGACAGGATGGAGGGAAAAACATGACTTTCAGAGGGGAAATGTGTACTGGGTTGTTACTTTACTTGATCTGTCCTTTGATGTTCAAAATGTATCGGGGAAATAATTTCTGCTTTATTCAAAAATCTGCCAAAATAATGACTGACAGGAAAATCTTCGTCCACCAAGAGATCTCACCACTAGAGGTCATCATTCGAGTAGGAAAAACGAATCAGGTTGGTGAGAGACACTGTTTCTTCCCGTGTGCCCAATTTCAGCAGCTACTAATGCAATTCTCGCTTGTATTCCCTTCAAAATAAAGCGCTTAACCACTGTACTTATAGATGTCCTTTCAGCACATTCACACCGGCTCCAATTTGCTCTTGTCTGCTCTATTTTTGTACTTATTAGCAAACAAATGAAATTCATGTTTCTAGTGACAGCTCATCCACCTTGTGCTGTACTGCAGAAAAATTGTACAAGTAGCTGTGAACACATTCAAAATAATGAGCAAATGGCTTCCTTTCCCAGCTTCATTACAGCCGTAAGCACAGAAATGAGCATTTTCCTGTAAATGTGGAAGAGGTGACTCACTTGTCATGTGTGGCCATGCCTGTGTCAGAGTAACGGATGTCCTTGGCATATTTGATCACCAAGCACTTGTACTGGGCTATTTGGAAACGGCGCACCCTTCGCATCAGTTCTGTGCTGCAAAGTAAATGACAGTCATTCAGTTAACATCAGTGAAACCCATCTGTGCATTTTGTACAGGAAAACACAATGTGTATTATGAGTGCCTCTCTCACACTCATTCATACAGCATGCTACTACACCATAAGCTTGAGGTAAAGATGACTGTGTAATATTGTTTAGTATAATGTGTCATAATCACTGCAAATGGTCCCAAAATGTCCTACAAACAAAGCATACTGCATAGCAGCTGTCCTCTTTGCACCATATGATTCACAGATAGGAGCTGGGTAAACAATGCACGGAATTTGGCGGGATGTTGAAGTCTGGGTGGAGTATGTGGCAACAATGTCGTTTAAACATCACTTTAAACATTGAAAATCAACAACACTAACTGACTGCACCTGTAAATATACCTGCTGCTGTCATGTTTGTGGGCGAATAACTCACCTTTTGCCTGAAAACATCGGTCCAAAGATGACCTGCAAACAACAGAGCGGCTGTTAGTCTGATGAAGACAGTAAAGTTAACGATTCAGAGGCCGAAACACATAAACACAAACACACACACCTAACGTTAGCTAACATTATGTCCTGTTTACCTAAATTAACTTAAGCTTTGTTCGTCGAGGCTTTGGTGTAACATTAAGACAATAACATTAGCCTGCGGACATCAGTCAGACACGAACCTGAATCTGTCCCCGCGCTTTCCTCGGTGAATTTGGAAGAACTCTTGGAAAATCCACGCAGTCCATTTTTATTTAATAACGCAATATTCAAAAAGACAGTTAAATAAAAATAAATTACTAATCTAATTTCTCCGGGAAACGTCCTAGGCAACAAAAACTTAAATCTGGCGCGCCGGCGGTGCCCAGCTGCTTTAGCTAAAGTTATACCATTACGCGTAAAGTCACGTGAACCTTTGAACCTATCAGCTTCCACAAAGATGTGATGACAGACTGCGCCGGCGCCATTACTGTCCAATCAGACTACAGGGCGTCACACGTCCTGCTGTTTGCCTTTTGCGTGTGGGAAAAACGAACAACAATGAAAACAGTCAGACAGCACAAGAGCTTATTTGAATCAATGCGAGACAGAACTCAGACTTAAAACATTTGAAAAGAGCAGGGCCGTGGAGAAAGTTAGAAAAAGGGAGAATATGCCAAGAGTAATGTAAAGTTTTACAAAAGTGAGATTGTTCAGGGAGCAGTGGAATAAAACATCCTCTACATGGACAATGGTCTTTCCAGAATGTCTCAGTTTGTGGACAGATAATGAATAATAGACTTGGTTTCTTACAAAAACCAATAATTTCTGACATGACAGTATTTGGAAACAGTTGATAGGGTTGACATCTGTGCTTTTCACAGTGAAAGACACCTGGTTTAGCATGGTAATTCCTCAGAAGAATATATTGAATTTACTTTGACATAAAATTGATAGTTGGGTGATACTGTTTATGTTTTGCCTCTTTGCCATGAAAAAAGTACATTGCAGTGGGTGAACTGTTAAAATGTATTTACTGCTTTTGTCCATGATGTTGAAGGTGAGGCCAAACTACACTGGGCAGTGTAGCACACTGGTTGTGTAATGTACACGTAGCCTATTGCCTCACCAGAACATATTCCCTTTGTTGATATGGATGCTCACACAGATACAGTATTTCCAGGATGTTGGTGCATTTTAAAAGGTTTCTCAAATACTAAAAATACCTCTCATAATATTTTCTGTATTGCATGTCGGAAGAACAGATGATATGTGCAAAACAACAGTGTCCACATATGTTATGTATTCAAATGAAATACAATAAAAGAATGCATTGAAAAATGATATTGCTAATGGGAGAAACTGCCACGCCAGCTGATATGTTCCTTTAGTAGGTTTTTTTTGTTTGTTTGTTTGTTTTTTAACCACAGATCAGCAAACACTAACATGCATTTTGCAGTGTTTTACCTGCTTCACCATTGCACTGAAACTTTCTTTGAGCACCACACGTGCACAGCCATTACCTGTATGTTTGTAGTTTTCCATCAAAAGGCCCTGACCCCCCCTCCCTGGGAAGCAGCTGAACTGTGCCCTCCTTTATCAAACGTTTGGTTATTCAGATAAGCTCTAGTTCATGCCAGCTTGCCTCCAGCCGTAACAGGTTTGCAGTGTCCCTCCTCTTACTTGGCGAAGCATTTCCATTGGTTTATTTTTCACCTCCTGTCAGTCAAAGTGTGCGCCCGGCAGAGCACTAACTTGGATTTCTTCGGACTTGTCGACAAGTTTTAATCACTTTAGGAGAAAAAAATGCTGCACTGGACTCAAATGAGCGAAGATGTAAGAGTCTGACTTTGACTTCCATTTCCCCTTTTCTCTCTGCTAGCTTTACGGGAAAACTAGGCTACTCTTAGCCAGCTGTGAGTGAATAATGTGACGTTACCCTTTCATTGTTGCTATTGTTAACGTAATAATGAAGCTACGGTGACAGAGTGACGCAGAGGCTTACTTATGGCGGGGGGGGCTGTTCACCGTGCTGACGGTGTGTGTGTCGCTGGCGCTCGGTGGTTGTTGTGGGTGTTTTAATGGCCGCCCGGTTGACAGCAGTCTTCCCGTGTGACAGGAGCTCGAGAGGCAGTATTCACCCAGCCGGTGGTCGCGCAGGATGGCGGCAGACGACGTGATCAAGGCTCACGAGAGGGCTCTGAAGGAAGGTCGGTGTGGTTTTTAAAGCTAGATGCTCAGCACGCAGAAAGCCGCCTGAATGAGGTCGGCAGAGGAGCGGAGGTGTTTGGAAAAATATTGTACAGTGTTTATAAAATAGAAGAAAACATTTGGAGTGAGAAAAGACAGGCTGGTAAAATATAATTCATTCCGCTTTAATCTGAGGTTCTGTTGCACAGAATTTGGACTCTAATTAAACGCGTTTCTGCACAAATAAAAGTGAGATCATGAAATATGTTTTACTTTTTATTTGATGCCTTTTATAAGAGAGCTGACAGCAGGGAGATGACAGGCAGGGACCGGGGATGACCTGCAGCATATGTTCCAGTCAGACTTGCATTGGGGACGTTGCTGTTCATGGTCAGCCTCACGAGCTCCCATGGGACCCCTGAGAAACTGTTTGCTTTTGTGTGGTTTTTGTCCAAGTCAGTGAATTCAGAACAAATCAAGAAGCTTCATCGAATTGATCCTAAATCCAGGATTCATCTTGCAGCATTGTGCACAATGACCTAATGCAGGAGCAATACTGCAAAGTAGAGCTAGCAGTATAAACGATATGACAGAGTCTTTGATAGTAGACTCTTTTATATTATCTCACTGCATACATCATCACTCTGTTTACTCCTAGTGTCCACTAGAATATCATGCTTTGACAATGGGTGTGTCCAGGTACCGAGCGTGCCCGTGGTCTGGCTCAAACCTTGCTCAATGTGCCATATGGGGAGGGAGATGGAGAGAAGCTGGATGTCTACATACCCAGGACCAACTCTTTGGGTACGGACACATGACTGCCATGAAGCCAAAGCCCCAGCCCTTTGTCATGCTTCAAATATGAAGAATCATAGATAACGTGTGAGGATTAACAGGCTTCCCTTTGTTTCAGATGTCCACCTTGTTATTTACATACATGGAGGCTACTGGCAGTTGTTAAGGTACGGCGTCATGCTCTCTTCCACATTGCAGATTTTGATATGTCATCCAGGTTTCTCATGGTTATGCTTTATGTTTGCAGCAAGGAGGAATCAGGATTCATGGCTGTTCCACTCGTTGATAAAGGTGTAGTGGTCGTTGCCGTGGACTATGACATCGCTCCCAAAGGTAGAATCTTTTCATTTCTGACTACTAGTTTCTGTTCCTCTGGGATAAATAAGTGTTTCTGAAGATGAACAGGGAATGTCAGCCCTCTGCCTGTGCCCCTTTCACTTCCTTTTCAGGTAACATGGACCTGATGGTGTCTCAGGTGCGGAGGAGTGTTGTGTCTGTTGTTCAGCAGTATTCTCACATCAGGTACCCATGTTTGTTTTATCAGTATCCCCCTGCTTAAAGGTCCAGTGTGCAGGATTTAGTGGCATCTAGCGGTGAGGCAGCATCCAGCTGAATACCCCTCGTCTCACTGTCCCCTACAGCAGCTGCCAAAAAGGCAAAATTCCCTTTGTAGAGCCAAAGTCTGGTTGTCATTCTGGGCTTCTGTAGAAACGTGATGGACTCTGTGGAAGAGGACTTGTTCCCTTGATAGATATTTAAAAAATCATTGTAAGGTAATGAAAACACAGCAATTTTTATTTTCAGGTGATTGTAGACTAATGCAAACATAATTGTGACTATTTTCAATAGATCCTCCTAATCCAACACACTGGACCTTTAAAGTTAGTTTATGAATGCATTACTTTAAAGTGCACTTTCCTGTTCCCACTATCACAGTGTACTCCACTGTGTCTTTATTTGTTTTTAATCAACTATTGATCTCTCCCTCAGTGGTCTGTACCTGTGTGGCCACTCTGCTGGGGCTCATCTGGCTGCAATGGTCCTCTCCACTGACTGGTCACAGTATAGCATCACTCCTCAGTTCAAAGGTAAGAGGAACTCGTTACAGATGTGACAGAGCTCAGCCGCATGATGAGAGACAAACTATGAAAGTATAGGACTGAAGAAGAAATACAAGGTTTAAAGGCGGCATTGCTAATACACTTTTGTCTTTTAATGGTTTCTCTCTAATTGTCTTCTAGGTGCTTTCCTTGTCAGTGGCATATATGACCTCCTGCCCATCCTGTCCACCACCGTCAACGAGCCTCTGAAGATGACAGAGTACGTTCCTTACTGCAGTGCGTGCAACCAACTCCACCAGTTTAATGCATCACACTCTGTTTCCAGGTCTTGTTTAGCACTACTCCATATTATATCCCAAAAAAGTTATATAAAGCTTTTTGTGGCTGCAGACGGAGCTGCACAAAAGGTGATGTCACATGAGGCTGAAAACTACAAGGTAGAAGATGAAAAATATCATGTTGTGTGGCGTTAGAAAGACAGATTTCCAGCTCCACGCTTCACATCTCTGTTTGAGGCTAGCGGGTCAATGCTTTACAAGCTGCTACTAGCATAACACATCCAATTATCTGACCGGACTGTTGGTGGTTGAGTTGCATTGTGGGTAACGTAGGAGGTTTTGCAAGGTTGCACAATATGTCAAATAAAATAAGATATCTCTGGTTTAGCTGCATCGATTTTCATTCTTAACTGTCCATCATGAGTACAGCGATGTAATAGGACTACAGTGCTAAATCGGTGGTGTGCTCTTGCAAGGGTAGGGGTATAATCTGATTACCGACCAGATAAACAGGGCTTTGCTGTATTCAGACTTTGACAAAATGTAAACAGATAATTCAGTCTGCTTCCTTGACCTGATTACTCACAGTAAGCCAGAGCTTCTCAACTTTGGGAACAGTTACTTGATGTACAAACAGAGCTACTCGATGTCAAAATACGCTTGTTAGAGACTTCTGAGAATGTGAGTCTGAATGAATCAGCATTTTTTTTTGACATTTGGTAAAAGTGGTCAGATCTAAAAATGAGGTCATGATCCAGATAAGGTCAGAAACCCTGCGATAATTCATCTGTATGACCTGTGGAGAGAGCGTTCTGTAGAGAGCATCGTGTGGAAGAGACAAGAGTGTTGTGATTGTCTTTGTGGAGGAGAACTCTGTGTGTGTGTGTGTGGTGTGTTTGTGTGTGTGTGTGTCTGCAATTGTCCTCTGCTGGTCTTCCGTGCCAGCCAGTATTTGACTCCTCTGTCCACTGGTTGTGTCCTGTTGGCAGGGAGGTGGCGGTGAAGAACAGCCCCATCAAGCTGGTCCCTCAGCTCAAACTCTCCTCCTCCAGCTGTCACATCATTGTGGCCATTGGTGAGAACGACTCGCCGGAGTTTCGCAAGCAGTCGGAAGAATACTACAAAGTCAGTACTGCTGTTAAAGTGTGAACACTATTTTGATCAGAGTATCAAAGGAAATATTTCTTGACAGCCTGTAATCTTCTTCTTCATTGCTGTTTCTTTGTTTCTGCTGTCGCCCAGCACAGTCGTGGTGGCAGGAATGAATCTTGTGTTCGTGTGTCCTTTTTAACAATCCAAACAAAGTGGGAACCCACTCTTAAAAATATTGCAGTAGTAGTCCAAAACTCCTTGAGGGGCCTTTTTAAGATTGAAACTTATTATTACTTTTATAATCAATTAATCAGATGATTATATGTTATTAAAGTTTTACTTTATAAAAATGCTTTGAGCCCAGGGTGATGTCTTTGAATCTGTCGTTTTGTACAAAACCCAAACACACTCTGTAGAATGATGTAAAACAGAGAAAAGCAACAATTCTTTGCCGACACATTTAAGTCTGTTTTTTTTGCAGTTCTGGTGAGAACACAAATCTGTCAATCACTGATTAAACTGCAAAGTTTCATTATTGCTATTCATCAAGTCTGAACTGTTTGTCAATGTCTTGTCAGTTTTACAGTTTCAGAAACTGACAAATTCAGTTTCAAATTTTAGTGTGTAAATACATCAATTTTTGAAAAAGTTGTGTATATGTACTACTTTCTCACTTCTTTCTTCTGGTTTTAAAGACTTTGGAGGCGTCAGGACTTAATGTGACCATGGAGGATGTGGCGAACACAGACCACTTCAATATCATTGAGCAACTGGTAGATGAGGAGTATCAACTAACAAAGGTACACACACACAAAACACAACAAAAAGGCCATGATGAAAGCTGATGCTATTTTCCTGAATATCTCTCTCTCTCTCTCTCTCTCTCTCTAGTATATATTTACAGACTGTAGTACTTATTTTCTTAGTCTTTAAGGTGATGGCATGGTAGGCACTTAGAAAAACAGTGTTTTAATTCTTTTCTTCCTCTGCAGCTGCTCTTGAAGATGATGGGGAAGAGCTGAGGTGGCGGCGGCTGTTGATCCATCATCTGGTATCATCATGTCTCTGTATCAACATTCACCTGTGAGCAGAGTCGTAGTGCACCAGCACTGCTAAAATATGCATTATTTCAGGTTTGTACGATGGTAAATGTACAGTTTCTTTCCATTTTGATTGATCAACAATTAGGTGGTGTGGATTGCTTTGACCATCTAATTTACTGTTTCATCAGTTATATCTCTGTCTACTGTAGATGCTGCGGTCAGAAAATGTTCAAAATACACTTCATAGGGTCCAACCACACTTGTTATGAAAACTTTGTGTGCCTGAAACCCAGTCACTTCAGTCAAGGATGATAATTTAAAAATTAAACCAGAGCTAAACCTGCTCATATTTAGTTGGAAGCAGATTATTTAACAACCATAATGCACAGTGTTATTATCAGGAAATATTGTTGCACTGGCATACAAAAGGTTGTAGAGCTGATGGTTAGTTTTGGCATATTTTCAATGTTTTGTTAAAGTCTGGGTCTGTCTGCTTTGTGTTTTTTTTTTTCCCCTGTGACAATCTACATCACAACTTTAAAGTCCACGGGAAGGACAAGAATTATTTCAAGAGTACTAACATATCATACAAAATGAATGTAGCTGATATCTCACCCAGGGAACTTTTATGATTTGTGCACACTTGATAAATGACGCTTATCAAATCTATATATTTGCGCTTCTTATTCTAATACAATAGAACACTGATACTGAAATGCACATGCAAGATTTTAAAGAAGAAATGGGACTGAAGTCACCTGATGCACATTGTTACTTATTGCCCCCTTTCTAGTATGTTACACTGTTTGCATTACTGTTTACACAAAATGTTCTGTGAACCATGATTGTAGATTATAAAGAGAATCATCACAATAAATTGTATTTGAGATTTTCTGTGACGGTTGTGATTGTTTGTGTAAGTGATGATTTGATGTGGGTGTATTTGAGAGGTGTTGTGTTTGTCTTCCTCTTTATACCAATGAGAGTGTACTAAATATAGGCCATACAGATAATTACAATACATATATCCGAGTAGTAAAGCAGTGTTTGACAGTCGGTGCGTGGGGAGCAGCTGAACGTGTACGACGACCTGTTCAGCTGGTCCAGAGTCAGCGCGCAGGAGGAGCTAATCTCCAAGAAACTGCTAACCAAACAGTCCATGAAACATGAGCATCCAGGCGGACTTGAAGACCTTCTGTAAAAGGTAAGTCAAAACTCCCGAGATGAATCACCAAATAAAGTCTTAATTCAGCGTCAAGTCCAGTGACTTAGCCCGTCGATAACACCAACATTAGCCCGGCAAAGGTTAAAGCTAGCAGCATGACATGGCGAGCTTAGCTGAGGCTAGCACCGTGGCTAACATTTTAAATGGAAACGGTGTGTTTCAGCTCTTATATAAACAAGCGCTGAGCGAACTGACAACTCTCTTGTGCCAAAGAACATCGACGTTAAAGCCTTTAACTTTCGTGCGCTTCAAATAGTTTTCATATTCAACGTTTTGTTCACTTTAGTGGCAGCCGGTCAAAGTTTCAAGTGTTGCCGGGTGCTTGACTGACTCCGTGTCTGTTTGCCTTCGTGGCTCTCTGTGAACACAGGCAGGACTGTGAGAGTTCAGTACAGCGACTTTCACAGCAGAAATGTCTCCGCAGCCAGACCCATATGGTCCTTCATGAGGAGAAGGACGAACGCCTGTTGTCTTGTCTTTGTCAGTTCAGTACAGTCGTGCTAAGCGGTCCTAAAAAAAAAAAAACAGCAGAAGACACACAAACATTTCCACTGTGGCGGCGCTCTTTGACAGGTGATTCCCTGTTTGACCTGCCAGGTGGATTTAGCCATACCATAATATTCACTTCTGCATCTCTGTCAGAGCTGGACATGTGGAAAGCGTCAAACACTCATTCTTGATCTCTTGGAAACAATTTCTCTCTCTCTCTCTCTCTCTCTCTCTCTCTCTCTCTCTCTCTCTCTCTCTCTCTCTCTCTCTCTCTCTCTCTCACACACACACACACACACACACACACACACACACACACACACACACACACACACACATCTTCAATGACACTTAATGGAGACTTGGATGTATTCGAAACATGTCGCGGATTAGGGCTTATTTCGTGTAATGACACCCAACCATACATTCAAAACACATTCAGCCTTCGCGCACTGGTTTCAGAACTCTTTGTTCAAGATTCAGTGTGCTCACCACCACTAATCAGTACTTGCCACGCCTTGCTCATTCCTCATCCTGCTTATTTTAAAACTCTTAGACATGGTGCACCTTTACATCTTTAGTTTACATTTCCAACCTGTTCTTCCTGAAAGACCAATTTCTTTGTTTTACTTTAGGCAATGCCTGCCTTTCTGTCTTGGCTCTGCGACAAGAGGTAGAAACTTGAGGTAGTGCACTGGAGACAAAAGGAGGAGACTTGCTGAGACAGAGATCAGTTATTCATGTGGGACTGAGGGCTGAAGGGATGTTGTGCGTTATGGAATGCATGCAAAGGAGAACAACATGATGGTTACAGCGTGTTCGGGAGAGAAGAGGCGGCGGAAGGGTGAATAATTGAATTCTTCATGTAGCTTACAGCGAGCCTGTGTTTGGGTCTGGGCTGTGGAGGGATGGGAAAGAGGAGCCATGCATGTAATGCTGACAATAAGGGCATTATTTGGTGGCCAAGAGTTTGCCAATTTAATGTGTGTGTGTATGTGTGTGTGTTAAAGAGCATGCCAGTCGAGGAGTGTGAACTTGATTAGAAAACGGCTGAAGAGGCAGAGGGGGAAAGTAATGCTGTGCAGCTTTATGTGATGGAAGATTATGTGGTCCACTTCAGTCGTACCAAGCAGCCTCTCGGCAGATATTTTGTGTTAACACTGATATCTTTGAGAACGTGGTCGCTGAATCGGGCTTAGCAGTTTCCTTAGGCTGACATCAGGGACAAGCATTTGGTTGAGGTTGTTGTGACATATAGTTTGGGTTGCTAAATGGTGTTAATTTATCTGTGTAATTACATAAGTGCTCTGCTATGTCAGTCCCACCAAGATATTGCTTCAGCTCCACCATAAATGTGTAATTTAGAGTTGCGTTACCATCCACAGCTCAAGATCCCTTTCATTTTGAAGCTGCCATTGTTATCGTGCTAACTTTGTGCAATATTATGGCACAATCATACATTTCAGTCTCAAGCTGTCATTTGCAATTACAAGGGAAGTGGTCTATTTTTTAAGGAAATTGCTGTCTGAACTGCAGGAATAAAGGCCTGAAGCACTGCATGTGGTTTTGTTGCACTGATGTTGAAGGGAGGTAATGTTTCAAGATTTGTTTTCAGCACCCAAGAGAGGCCCATCAGAGATGACAGTTTTACATATACAATATTTTATGCAGGGAGAAACCACATTCTATGATTCAGTGCAGTGCGGTTCAGGGAGCTCTATGACAATTGTGCTGAAGCTTATTTACCATACCTGTTGGTTGCCCTTGACAAAAGAAAGGTTGAGGGTCACCTTGGCACTCATGTTCTCACACACCTCTCGTATTTCAACAGGCAGGGTGTCTGTTTGCATGCTATACCAGCTCTGTGCCTCAAATGATTGAAAAGCCCACTTGTTACTCAAACGAAAGTAGACAATGGCTCAACACAGCCAAGTCTACGTTGATCTGATGAGAAAAATACAGCAAAGTTTAGTTGTGAGTAAATCCATGTGAGTTCAGTCTGTGAACTTCATTGAAGTGATAAGTGATATGCAGTTTTAGTCTACAAACAAATGTCTTTGGGCCTCAGGAAGATAAAATAATTTGGCATTCACGTCAGAACAGAGCAAGGTTTATTAAAGGTTAATTATATAACGTCCAAGGGAGGTTAATTATATAATGTCCTGAGGAAGTTGGACGTGCCCGCTACCTACTCAGTATGCATATTGAAGGTTTTGCTTGAACAGCACAACAAAGCTCTGTTGTGAATAAAGAACAATAGGAACAACAGCCCATTTTTCCACCATGTTGTTCTCCTCCCCCGTCTTCATTCTTTCATCCTCCCCTGCTATTGTGTTCAGTGTTTTGTAGTCAAGCTTCATAAAGATTTTTGATTGAATTCACCATAACAAGCAGTTACAAATAATGTTTTGATTTGTGTGCTGAAAATAATTGCAGGACTTCTTGTCTTACAGTTTTTGTAATTGCAGTTTCCTCTTTTTGTTAGTTTTGTCATAGCACATCCGACATTGTGCTGCTTGGCTAATGCGGCTCTCTGTTTTCAGTTCCAGGCTATAGTGGTCGTCACCCCCAGTCCAAGCCTGCGAGTGAGGATGAAGACGATACTCCCATGACCTCCTTCGGTGTTGCCGTCCGAGGCCTTCCCCTGGCCTTGGCGTCCATGACACATGCTACTACCTCAGACTCACGCTTCCACCCTAAGTGGCGAGCGATCACTGTGGCGACCCTGCTGGCTTTAGTGCTCATGCTTTACCTGCACCGGACAGTAGGGGACAGAGACACTGCTACCAGAGGCTACTACCGCAACAGGGTTCACAGTTTGCAGATACACAGGGAAGGTGAGGATGACATCTTCAGGGACACGAGCAGACAAACTGCACGGAGCCTCCCCCGTCACCAGAAAAGGGAAAAACCTTACAATGACACATACCCTTTAAGCCCACCAGTGAAGACCAAGCATGGAATCCGTTACCGCATCGCTGTGATTGCAGACCTGGACACGGCGTCTCGTAGCTCTAAAGATCAGACGTGGTTCAGCTACATGAAAAGAGGCTACCTGACTGTTTCAGATAGTGCAGACAGACTCGAGGTGGAGTGGGACGAGACAGTCACTCTGGAGAGTCATCTTTCTGAGAAAGGACGAGGTAGAGGCAGACGGAAATACACACTGCTCTGTCATACTTCTCACATATCCACCATGTCTGTGTTATATCAGCATGTGAGCTGCCTCAATGTTTGACTGACTAACTGTGCTGCAGGTATGGAGCTGTCTGAGCTGGTGGTGTTCAATGGTCACCTGTACAGTGTGGACGACCGTACAGGTGTGGTGTACAGGATCGAGGGCAGCCAGGCTATTCCCTGGGTTATATTACCTGATGGTGACGGCTCAGTCTCCAAAGGTCAGTCTGCAGTAGACATCTTACCCTGTATCTGTTGCATACGTGTAAAGAAACGTAGAAATGTAACCCAAAGACAGCCACTGCAGTCTGTCTCAGATCATGTCAGTGTTTCTTGTGCACTGTAGTTGGAAGATCAGTAGAAACATTTGGCAACACAGAACCTACAGCGACTTTGTAGCTTCGGAAAGCTCAGCAGTCGTTACTTCTCACTAATTGGACCTTGTTTTGTGTGAAGGATTCAAGGCAGAGTGGCTGGCGGTGAAGGATGAGCACCTGTATGTTGGCGGCCTGGGGAAGGAGTGGACCACGACCTCCGGGGTAGTTGTCAACAACAACCCAGAGTGGGTGAAAGTTGTTGGCTACCACGGTGACGTGGAGCACGAGAACTGGGTTCCATACTACGATGCCCTGCGGAGTGCAACAGGGATCCAACCACCAGGTCCTGACCACTTTTTTAGGTTCCTCTTTATAGGCCACATACAACAATGTCTGGGTGGGAGTCACATCTTATTATTGACACCAGGGGAACAGATTTTTCTCACATATGTCCTTACCCTCTTATTTATTTTGTCTCCTATAAATCTCCTGGTTCTACAGGCTACCTTATCCATGAATCCGCAGTGTGGAGCGAGCGTCTCCAGCACTGGTTCTTCCTCCCTCGCCGTGCCAGTCACGAGCACTACGAAGAGACTGCAGATGAGCGTCGCGCCACCAACCTTCTCCTGTCCTGCCCTGCAGATTTCAGCTCTGCATCAGTACAGCACGTTGGACCGCTCAACCCAACCCACGGCTTCTCCTCCTTTAAATTTGTTCCAGACACAGACGATCAGATCATTCTGGCCCTGAAGTCTGAGGAGGATGCAGGCAGGATTGCCACCTACATCATTGCCTTTACACTAGATGGTCAGGTACTGATGCCTGAGACAAAGATAGGGGATGTGAAGTATGAAGGGCTGGAGTTTATCTGACAAAGACACAACAGAAGGCGCACATGTTCCTGAAGGCAACATCTGCAGGGGTCCTCCATGTTTAAAAGATGTAGACTCTATACATGCAACACTGTTCTTGTTGTGAGTCTTTAGTATTGTATTCCGCTTTCAGTCCTACTGTGCAATAATGTCGTATGACCCAAAGTTAGATATTTTATAATTATTTAGTATGATGATTGAGAGGAGGAAGAGAAGGTAAAAGGGGAGGAGAATGTCACACCACCACCACCACCAAGGGAGGACAGATACTAGCGATAGACCAGTTCAGTCAGTCTGTGACGAGCTACACTCATCAGTCACCACCGGATAACAATTTTAACGTTTTAAAGTCTTAACGTCTCCATATCACTGCTGGTAGATTGATATTTTTTATCTAAACTTTGAGCTAAACATTGTTTGATTACAAACTACTGATATTCCAGAGGAGTCGGGGTAAAAGAAAAAACACTTCTGTAGCTGTCATCAAACAGAAGCGTAATGCATTGACTGAGGAAGAAGTGTTTCCCTGTTTCATTAAAAAGTTAATGAGAAAAGTTTCCATGGAGAAAAACCTGCCCTGCTCCGTTTTTCTGAATAAACGAAATACCTCACAATCCTGCATGAAGCTCTGAGCAGCATGGAGCACGGCGGCTGCTGCTCATCAGCCTGACACTCTACCGCCTGTATTACATACACCCGTGTCTCCCAATGTCTCAAAACCAAAACCAAAAGAAAACTGGATTTTCTCAACATACGAAACATTTTGAACTCGAGCCTTCAACTAAACAAGGGCTGCTCTTGGGATTTTCAGGTATCTTATTATTTCAGAAAAAGTCTTTTCTCTGAACCTTGTGATAACAATCTCTGCATTTAAGAAAAGCAGGACAAACACTTTTCCCTCAAGTGAATGCATCCTGCATCGGTGTCAGTCTATCAAACTTCAGGTAACGTGGCTCTCTTCTCCTGCAGCCAAACTCTGCTGGTCAGACACTCAGGGGAACAAGATGAAACATAATAAAACATTAAAAAAAAAAGAGATGAATGTCCTTAAATTACTTGAAATGTTAAACGTACTCATGGCTTCTCTTGTGTTCTATCTGACCTCAACACACTGAACTCTTTTTGATTCATACTGATATAATGGCTGATGTCGCTTCACACATATCAACGTCTGCTTCATAAACCAATGAACCACATGTGATATGTTTCTGAGCAGGTCCACCTCACATGTTGACTCAAGTTAACGAACTGAATATCATTTGCATCTCAAGGCAGAGAACAAGTGAAACACCAGCTGTTTTATTTAAAGATTACTAATTCATATACTCCTTTTGTATCCTGTCAAATAAAATATCTACTCTTGTTTGAATGTTTTGTTGTATTACTTTTTTAAATGTCTGCGACCAACAGTGACCTCACTGTTTGATATATACAACAGATCAGAAACGTATGCTCGACATATTTATCTAAAAAAATAACACTTATACACTTTACAATTTTCATGTCTATAAAATCAGTAGTGATATACTTTTTAATCATCATACAATGTTTCACAGATTCATCAAGCGTTCTTTGACTACTGTCATGTTGGAGGATTGACAAAGAGTGATGGCGGCTAAATTATACAAAGAATCACATGGCCTGATTGAAAATAACATTTCAGTTTGACAAAGGTCGTGATTATTCACACAACAGGTTCGTCCCAGTAGCTCAAAACATTTCAAACCTGACCTAAATCCTTGTCACGGACCTTGTTCACAGGCTTGTTCCCATGGCAACAATGTTTTGAGGTAGACCGGCCATTTTTATGGGTTTGAAGCAGCCAAGTTTGGCATACAAGTCGAGCATCCTCTGATCGCTTTGCCTCAACTCACAGAAAACTCCTCTGGAACCTGGAAAGTTTTGGAAAAAGGAAATCAAGATGATGTTTGTACTGTGCCATCTGTTTGTTATGATCGCTACAGTTTTTTTTTCCCTTTTCCACAAAACGAAGCATACTTCTGCTGAAAACTGGTCAGGGTTGAGAGATCACACCGCTCTGACTGCCATCACAGTTACTTTTTTGTAAAAAAAAAAAATGTCTGCATCTGCAGGAACAAACTGATGCTGCTGTGAATGTCCCACCTCACAAATGCTGCTGTGACCATTACTGAACACTAAGAATTATCAAAGGCATTGTGCAAGGTCTCACAGGTCTCGACCTACCACTGCTCCTGATGGACGAAAACAGCCGACCAATCATGCGCTTTGCTGGAGAGGGATCGGTGACCCGGGGAAGCACTTGTACAGTAACCAGGGAGGGGAATTCCTTCCACACTGAATCGCTTACTGCCCTCTAAAGGTAGGAGAGAGAATACAATACTCATGGTCATGCTGCATTTTTCCCCTCATGTCCTGCTCTGGAGAATGATTAGATGGAGCATTGGATCACCTGAATCTTTGCTGCTGCTGGTTTGGCGTCTGTGAGAGCCAGGGCGTAACCACACACCCCAATTTCATCCTCTAGGACAAGAGCGCACTGAGGGGAAGGGGAGAGCTCGCCTGCTGGCAGGCTGCAGCGAGGCAGAGGGAATGTTAACAGAGACACGAGGGCGTAAACAGTTCGGAGAGAAATCTGACTCTTTCTTACCAGTCACATATAAGTGGAGGCTGCGTCATCAGGGGGACTTTGCCCCCTCCTGCGCTCTGCATCTGCTCAAATATCCTTTGCACTTCCATCTAGGAGAGAGAACAATGCTGTGTAAAATCACTGCTGAATGGAAACAAAAACATATCACAAAGTCTGAGGGCCTGTCGTCCTAACCTTGTCCTCAGGGCAGTATGGCCGTATGCAGTAAACCTCCGTCATGGGAGGGCGTCTGAACAGGTCCCTGCTTCCGTGGCAAGGCAGCATCCTCTGCAAGTACAAATGTACAGTGAAGACCCACACTGAAAAGTCACAGATGCGATAATAACACTTAAAAGAAGGTATTTACTAGATGCCTTGACCAATTAATGACACACTTGTCTTTAGAAGTTACCTGGAACTCTCCAGAGAGGCCTCCTCTGAAGCCCCAGGGTTCAGGATCATCGTTCATTAGCTGGGCTGAGGATTGATGCTGCCCTCCTACGGAAAGCAAACACAAATCAACATTTGAAGGTTAAGCAGGATACCTTTAATCGATTTAAATTAATCATAAATGGGGGTAAAGATGAGCCACATAATAAGGCGGATTCAGCAGATTATTCGGCATAAATCCAAACGGCTGTGATGACTCAGGCAGGCAGACAGACTGGCCCTGGCAAGCCTGCCTGGCACCTCTGCAGCTTCCTGAAAACAATATCAATATGTGACAGATATATGAAATAACAATATGAAAGCATATCCATCAGGATTGAATGGAAGAAGAAGAAAACAGAAGACATCCTTTATTGTCACACTACATGCACACACACCATGCTTGGTGAAATTTCTACTCCGCTTTTGACCCATCCTGGTGGTCCTTCCTCCGCGGCAGACCAGGGGTGGTGGGCTGCCATCCGACCGGCGCCCAGGGACCCAGTTTCTTTTTCATCACCATTCTGGTGGTGATCTTAATGCATATTTTATAGAGGGGGGTTTCATTTTTTTTAAATGGAGGATCCCCCAGGTGAGCACGCAAACTCCACATAGGAAGGCCCCTTTCCTCTCGAGATGAGGTGGAGGACACGCCCACAGCGCCCCAGGCGGGAATCGAACCCAGGACCTCCTAGCTGTAAGGCGACAGTGTTGCCAGTGTTCCACCGACCAATGTTCCTAACAACCATCAGGATCTTGTCCTGGTTGCTCCAGCTGCTTATTGAGATTCTGCTTGTTCTCATGGAGTCCCACTTGAAGACAGTCTCTGCCTTCAGGATATACTGTAGTGTAATACTGTAATACTTCCAGGGTTTCTGTGGCCATTTACTGTATCTGCAAATGTGGACCAATGACATACTGATGTACTGTAAAGTCAGGAATGTGACTTGTTGAGTGTTTAGGGTCAGAGCTTATATGTTTGAATACATCAATAACTTGCACTTATGTACAACTTTCTCTTAGATTACAGATATAATCACCACTTAGAAGACAAAATCCAAAAAAAGTTGGGAAACATAAATCAAACAGAATGTGATAACTTGCCAATTCTTTTTGACATATGTTCAACTGAAGACAGCACAAAGACAACATATTTCATGTTTGATCTCATCAACTTCATTGATTTTTGTAGCTTATTCTGAATCTGATGCAGCAACACATTTTAAACAGGCTGGGACAGGAGCAACTAAAGACTGGGAAAGTTGTGGAAAAAACACCTGTTTGAACCAGAAACTTTTTCGGGTTTGTATGTTGGGATGTTCTTCTGCATCACGACATGAAGTGGAACTGCGAACAAACATCAGATGCTGAGTGATGAAAGCACACAGTAGTACCCTGGTTTGGTTTCTTTGCAGTTCACCAACCATCTAAGTAAGCTTGTTGTAGGAGAAATAAGAAGCATATCAGAGATTCAAACTTCTTCTCCTTCAACATGCCTACAGCAGCCTTTCCTCCAACATCCTACCTCCTTGACATAATACCCCGTGTGGTCTGATCATTAGGAGACAGATTTTCTCACCTAGTGTTTTCACGTAGGCTCGAGCCAGACCGACCCCGCTCTTGATGTCACAGATGTAGTTGTAGAGGTCGTACAGAACGCTGCGGTTCGGCGTGTTTGACAGACGGTTGAACATCTGCACCACCGCCTCGCACATGCCATCAAACTGCTGCGCTCTTGAGCACCACTGCGCTGTCTGAAGAACACGATAAGCATAAATATAGTGGATGGAGACCATCAGTCACATTATGAGCTTTTTGAAAAGGCATAAACACACAGCACTACCTCGTCGGTCCCTGTGACAACAGCCTGACTGTTGTTCTTGAGCCAGTCCAGCTCCTGCAGCATGGTCCTGGCCGTCGGCCCGTGTTCGTACGGCAGGTAGAAGAGGTCCGACAGCAGCTTCAGGTCGTTCAGGGTCAGGGGCTCCGCTGTGTACAGTGGGTTCTCATCAGGTCCAGGAACATAGGAGCTCTCTCCCATGTCTGTCTGCATGGGCTCCTCATCTGACGACTCCTTCTTGAGACGAGCTGGAGGACGACAGGGACCAGGACGGATCAACAGGGCGATGACTGACCTTGTCTGAGTGTATCACCCACCCCATCTGTGCCTTTTGATATCTTTAAAAGTGTTCTTTCATGACTCTCTACCTCCAGGTTGATCGGTCATCAGAAACTCTTGCAGCCAGTCAGTGAGGGCCAGGGTCAGGGCTTTCTGGGGGCTGTAGCAGGGGTCCTGCTCCTCATCGCCTGGTGATGGAGGTCAGAGACACTGAGACAATGCACAGACTGTACAATTCCATGTTCCACGCTTTGGGCACAGATCTTCACTTTAAAATCAGACTCCCAGCATTTCAAAAGCTATCACATATTTCCGACAGCTGTAAATGAGCAAAGTCAAATTTGTTCTGCATACATACCAAAGCTGCTGGATACAATAAAAGGCAGCACAGAGAGCGTAATTCTATTCATCCTTTTAAAAGAAAAACTTCATGCTCACCCATTTCCACATCCCTCTGTCCTCCATCAGCTGTTGCTTTGCACCACGTAGCCAAAGTGTGGATGGCCACAAAGTTTGGGAAGAACTCACAGTTGGGGTTGGTGAGCACTCCTCTCAGTTTGGGGATCAGCTCAGTGGGACGGTCCTGATGAGAAGTGATCATGTTATTACTTCAGGATGCAGCTCCCGGGGCCAGACTGGAGCACACAGCGACATCTAAAATGATCATTATGCAGTCTTTATACCTTATAGGGTCCGAGGAAAAGCCTTTGGGGGTCATAGTCGTTAGCGTGGATATTGTCCCAGATGACTGGTGCCCTCTTCAAGACAGAGGACACCTCTTCTATGGACTCCACTGAGATTTTGTGGGACACCACTTTAGGACCTGAAGAATACAAATTACAAAAAAAAAAAAAAAAGCGTCAGGAAACTGTCCCTTAAAACACAACCACAGCGGTTCACAGTGAGATTGTGGCTCAGCGCAGCCTCACCAGTCCACAGTATGTCTATCCCAGGCAGCAGCTTCTCTCCCACAGTGTGGAGGTAAGCGGACTGGGACACACTGGGAGTGCAGAATGCAGCACAATAATCTGGAGTTACAGGGACAGAACACGTGTGAATGATGGAAAACATTCTGTAAAACAGAGGTATCACGCAGGCTGTGTTCAATGGAACTAAGAAAGCTAAACTACAGCATGCTCGTTCTTTAGAGGCCACTCCACTTCCTGACCTGTAGGACAGAAGAGGAAGGTCTCGGGTTCTCCCAGGTGCTGGTACACTGCATTAGTGATGGCCACCTGAGCGTGGGCGAAGGAGCTGAAGGCCTGCTTATCAGCTGGACACATCTCACTCTCGATGTCATCAAACAGCAAAGAGAAGGACCTGCAGCCAAACTCCTTCACCTGAGAGACAAAGAGGACAGAGTGAGATCATTCTGTGAATTTCCTTTGTGGATAATAAAGTTAGATTTTAAGCAGCTTTAAAATATGCACAATGCAACAGGGTCACTGAAGGGGTTCGCTTCATTTGCTCGGGACGTTCTCTCACAAGAAAGGGTTATTCCACCGGGGTTAAAGCCATCACCTGCAGCAGTGTCAGTGCCATCAGCTGCCTGGTGACCTGCCTGCAGCGCATCAGTCGCTTCCACTTTACTGCTGTTTCATATAAAGTAACGTGGAGTCCAGAACAATCCCACAGAGAGCCATAAGGCCTACCTGGTCCAGCTTCCTCTTCAGGGCGGCAACCTCTTTGGGGTTGGAAAACGTAATGTCCAGGCCGGGAGAGATCGCATAGACGAACTCGACATCGTGCTGTTTGGCTGCTGATATGAGGGCGATGAGTTGTTCTAGGAAAAGAATAAGAGATGAGAAACCAAACTGTATAAAAAACAAACTGTTCTCCCTGTTACAGAAACACCCTCGATAAATGCTGTATTATTTCCCCCCGCTGTAAGTGCCACCCTCGCTGGGCAGCAGCTTCTTGATACATGTATTTGAAGTGTTGACAATGTGCTGGAGCATTTTTTATATTTCACTCCCATGCACCTGTCTCTATACAGGTGTGCACAGATTTTGCAGGTTACACTATGGTGAAAATACTGATATCCAGGTAGACAGCCAAGCATTGTCAAAGACAATGGTGGCACACATCAACTAATTCTCTTACACAGTTCTAATCAAAGTGAAGAAGTAGATTGGCTGTTTGACAGTCCTGTGCGTTTTTGACTACTGGCTGGTCTCAGGTCAGCATGTGAAGGGGTGAAACTCACCTGCCTCCTCGGCACAGTACAGGTCCCTCCAGTACATCCTGTGTTTGTAGTCATCCTTTGGGGCATACAGGTATGTGTTCAAACCCCACTTCTGTTCCCTGTGAAACAACACCAATGAACACTCACATCAAGCAGCACATCAGCTGTTACAGAGTCCAATAAATCAGTCTGCATTTTACATAAGATCAGGCCTTATTAATCCAACAATTTTAAAGGGCCTTGAAAAAATGAAACTAAGCTCAGGGGAGATCTGATCGAGCTAAACACCACAGAGACTACAGATCAACTCATGTTTGCTGCTAAGATTACTTCCTGGAGCCAGCTGGACTTATATAAACATCAGTATGACACGACAGCCAACATGAAGCACATGTCATCTTCAGGTCAGACTGTTTCCAGCGGACTCACAGGCCACATACCTTTTAAACAGCTCGGTCCTTTGCTCCATAGTCCATGGCCGCCCATAAAAACCTGCAAGCAAAGGTCAAGTTATGCACCAAATGATACCACTTTAACAGAAATGATGGACATCCCGCCAACATTTCAACAAACTATCTCTGAACTGCATGCAGTTAGCTGGCAGCCTCGTTTGGGTGTTGGACCACCGGGACCTGAGCCCTGGTGGTCCACCCTGCTCACCTTCCACCACGCCACTGATGAACGGCCTCGTCCTGGTCTGAGCTGGCCCCTTGGCACTGCCCGGTGTCGACATGGTTCACGATGACTGTAATGTTGAGCTGCCGTCGCTTTCCAGTTTCCAGTTTGCTAAAACTCCGACAGAAGCTCAGACGCAGCGCGAGTGTCAGTCATGTTTGTGGACACCAGAGTGGCTTTTATCGCTCCGTCCTGTCACGCCTGCGCAGACCAGTCAGTGTCACACTGCGGAACATGGTGCTAGCATGGCCTCAAGTCTGAAGTTGTAAACACTCTGAGCGAATAAGAAAGGTGGCTCTCTTGATGATGACTGGACTTCACTGCAGAATCAGACGCACGCTGGCGTCGGACTACCGGCTGAACGTCTTAAAGGGACAGTGTCCTTGTATCTAGAAAGACATGACAATGAGCCACAGAGGATACAATAAGGCCTCAGTAGTGGCACACTTAATTGGAGTACATCTCTAATTATTAGTTACACCTGTGTTCAACAATTCATTGTCTGCCATGAGAAGGGTCCATTAAAAGCACATTGGACAACCATGTCACTTCAAGGATCCAAATGTGGATAAAAAAAAAAAAAAGGCTAAACAGACTGGGATGTGTAAAGCCAGAGCTAATCTAGATTTTAAAAAGTCATGAGGTTGACTTGAAAATTAGGAGCCTGCAGAACAAACTGGCCAGATGCTGATGAGGGAGAACTCCGTCTGGAGTGACTACCACAAAAAGGTCAGGTCAGATGCAGACTGTAGGTCAGACTTTGTGCTGCTCAGCAGTTTGACTGACCAAAGCACTGCGATGGTGCTGTGCTGGCCCGCTCACTGGTACGGTTGTGTTGGATTTAATAAACCGCCTAAAATAAAGATAACAGCTCATCAGGAAACAGTAAACAGTCTTTATTTATTTATATACAAATATATAAAACTTTATCAGTGTTATGGAATGCAAAAAAAACTTTAGTGGATTTCACTAAAATATGTCATCAAATTAATAATGCTACAAATTCATATGTATTAAGCGTACACATCAAAAACTGCATGCACACCGAAGGACCAGTGTGCAGAATTTAGTGGCATCTAGTTGTGAATCTGCACACTGCAACCAGCTGAACACCCCTCACATCACCCTCCCTTTCAGAGCGTGTAGGAGAACCTACAGTGGCAAAGTGAAAAACTCTCTGCATCCAGTGTCAGGTGTCTGTGGCCTCTGAGGAAGAGGAGCTGCTCCCTCTGCAGATATAATGTAATGGGAAAAAAGGCCAGGCCTCAGAGAGCGCATGTGTGTGCGTCCATAATAATGTTGCTCAACAATCGGCTTCAATTCTTTCATCCAAAGCTCGAAAGTGAGTTTCCCAGCTGCCTGGTTGAGAATCCCCTCGAGGTTGAAGGTCCAGACAGGCTCCTGTACCATGGCGTCCAGCGTGATAAGACGCTGTCGGGTTTCACATTGCTTAATATACCAGACAAGATCACAGACAGGGGAGGTAGATGAGGGCTATCAACTTCATCTCACTCAGACGTACGCTGCCCTCATGAAGAGGTTTAGCCACTTCGGCTGTAAGACAACATTTCACCCTACTTTGGCTGAATTTATCGTCAACGCCTATGGGACCCTGAAGGAGAGCCCTCGTGAATGCAACACCCATACAATGGACTACAATAACCCAGACTTCCTGATTATGTTGATAACGACAACAGCACTGAGAAATAATCAGAAGGACCTGCTGATTTTGCTGGACTCTGCAACACCTCGCCATTGCTTTCAGTGTGACTCTGTAGAATTAGTTTTGGACTGATAAACATCCTTAACGAAACACCTGGATTCTGCATCCCCTTTTCCCACTCTCACCTGAACATCAAACAGCGTCCTGACCGACACCCTGAAGCGATTGCTATCACATTACAGATCCACCCACATTCTTCCACCCAGTAACGAAACCATGATCCTTATTTTCGTGATTATAAACTAATGAAAACATTGTGAAGATTATATTCCTTTTCTGCTGAGAGATGCCCCTAAATCCTACACACTGGCCCTCTATGAGTCAAAACATGCAAAAAATACTAACATACAAAAGTCTGCTACATAAATGTGAGCACAAGGCTCTGAGGTTCACGAATGAGGTTCTTTTCATCTCTGCCGCATCCACCTTGGTGTTCTGCTCGTCCCGCACAGCTCTGCTACCTCTTTAATCCTCTCTGGGCCTGTTTCAGCAGCTGATCAAAGTCAAGGTCCTCAAACCTGTTCTTGGCAGGAGACGGCTCTGCATCTCTGTTTGCATCTGAGGAAGAGAGGCACATTTACGGGCTCACTGTTATGTTCAATGACTTGACCAGGTAACGGGGGGCTTTGACAGGGTACGCCAGGCACTTAAACAACTACAACTTTCAGCACAGCAGCTTGACTTTGTTTGCGGGTCTGAGTCTCACCTAGATCAGCGTAGTCTGAATTACAGAACTGCCTTCTTCCACCGAAGCAGAGGTCAAACGGCAGCTCGTCGGGCCTCCGTAGTTTGCTGCCGTTATCGATGGCGGCAAAAGCGTCGTCCATGTTGTAGAATGTGACAAAGCCGTAGTGGTCACTGTGGAAACCAAAGGCACGGGATTTTAATACTGACAAATACAGACTGATGGTACAAAAAAACACAGGAAAAGCAATGAGACATTGAAAGCTGAGTGTTGATTGTGCGTACGTACCCTCTTTCTCTGAAGTGAAGCGACACACATTCTACCTCTCCGAACTGAGAGAAGCGCTCCCTCAGTTCATGGTGTGTCATGGACCTGCAGATGCGGCCGACATACACCACCCTGCGCTCATCCTGTACAGCACGATTTCTTGTGTTACACACCACTCACTGAACGACCAGTAACAACAGGAGCACATCAGCTGACATGTCAGTAATGGTTTACTCACTATGGCTTTAAGTTTCTGAATCCTCATCTCATGCTCTCTCCTGAGCTTGCTGGACTCTCTGCTGCTGTTGGGAGTTTGGATGAGAGGAAGACAAACACTGAGATCACTCCTGTTAAATCGGTGAAGCCAGAAGAGACGCAAAAAAATAACAAAATAAAAAACTGACATTTAAGGGAACGCCTACATTTTATTTTCCTTTTATCGAACGTCTACATGGAAAACTCACAACATCAACTGACCTGCAAACATCTCTCCACTGCCTGTTGCAGAACCGCGGGGATGGTGATCGGGATCTGGATGGGGACCTAGAGTGGGACCAGGATCTGGATCTTGACCTGCCGCATCTTGATCCAGAATAAGACCACCTGTAGCGCCGAGGAGGGGAGCGGGAAATGGAGCGGGAGGGGGACGGCGAACATGAGCTGCTGTCTGACCGCTTGTGACGTCGCCTGCGAGATGGACAAACGGACAGTTAGGAGTGATGCACACAGGGGACAAATAAAGACTAATACTGAACATCGATTACAGAAGATGATTACTTTTGTCTTTTTGGAGAGGGAGATGCAGAGCTGGACGACGACGACGAGGAGGAGGAACAAGAGCTGGAACTGGAGTCAGAACGAGGAGATCTTCGCCGATACCTCCCTTTGTGCCTCCCTCTGATGGGAGGGCTGGGTGGAGGTGTAGGGAGGGTGCACGGGGCCGTCTTGTCTTCAGCTGCACAACCACAGTCTTTTTCTGTGGCGGCGCTGTCTGACAGCACAGCTTTGTCCGATGCTGGGTTTGTCTCTGATCTGGTCCTGGGTTCCTCAGAGAGCTGCTGCGTCACAGAGTCATGAACGGCTCTGATGGTTGGGTGAACTTCAGCGGTGGAGGTCTGCTTTTTGCATTCGGCAGCAGCACTTAGAGAGTCATGGGTGGTCATCAGTAACCCATCAGTGGTTTTAGAAATATCCTTGAGTTTTGAGGCTTTGCTACGCTGAGTAGCAATTGCAAGTGAGCGGTCTGGAGGTGCGCAGTAGTCGTGATCACAGGATATAGATGAATACATGTGAGGAGAAGCGAGAGCAGCGGGGAACTCCGAGAAGCTACTGTGCGTCTTCTTGCACGGTAGAGGACGGGGGTCGATTATCTGAATGGCCTTGGATGGAGGATTTCTGCGTCTTGCTGGCAGATCTGGTTGATTAGTGCTGAGAATGATTTCAGTGCCAAGGGGCTCTGGGATGTCCACACCCTCCAACCTTTGAAGATGAGGTAAATCCCTGAGGGTTTCCGGAGTCCCGGGTGATTCTGAGGTGCTTAAAGGCTTAAGTGGGTCTACAGGGGGGGTCAGTGGTGACGTAGAGGCTTTTTCTGTTCCTCCAGATTCAGTTCTGTCCAAGTGTCCATCTGTTTGGAGGTTTGGAGGTGAGGTAGTGCTAACAAGTTTGGACTCCACCCTCTCCTCTTTGGCTGGACGATGAAGCATAAGGAGAGGTTTCATGAGACGGGGCATGAACATCCAATAATACAGTGTTATCAGTAATCTGATCACTCACCTTGCGTTTCCTCAAACTGCTCCAGCAGGCTGGTCAGATCAGGCGCTTCGATTCCTAAAGCAGAGCAAATCAGACATGAACAGATCACTTTGGAAGGTGAATATGTAGCTTTGGTGCCTTCATTGTGTCAGACTGAGCGGCTATGTGTCAACAGTTTACCTGAGTCAGCTGCTGCACTCTGCACCGTGCAGTCTAACTGAAGAGTCAGCGATGCTTCCTCGTGCTGGGATTTCCTGTGAAGAAACCCCGGCAATGTCTCCTCCACTGGTGTGGGAGCGTCCATGGGAGCAGGTGGCTGACTGAAGGCTGAACAGGAGGAAGGACACTGCCTCACTGGGTCTGGGCTTGGTGACAGAGGAGTCTTTGGTTCCAGCTCGGTTTCTTCTGTCGGGCTCAGACTGCATTTCTGAGGCTGTCGTTCCTCGCACTCTGATGATGGTTCCATCTGTGTTGCGCTTGGGCACAAGGCTGAAGATCTAGAGGAGACGCCTGAAGCTATCTTTGTCAACCTCATCTTAATGTCCTGAAACTGGGCAGTGCAGTCCTGGTTCACTGACAGCGCCTCAGGCTTTGGCATTAAAGAGGATGGCTGTTGTTGAGGAGATGGGCCTGAGGATTGATTTGGGATTTTTGGAAAGTGCCTGGTGCTGTCGAGGTTGGAGTCTCTGTTGAGGAACTCCACTGAGGACACTGAGGAGGACAGGTCAGCGGATGCTGATGTTGTCTGGCTAACAGGCATGGGGAGGAGGACGGGATTTGGGGGATCACTACTGAGCAGGGCTGGTTTCTTTACTGGACTTCTTTTGCTTTGAGGCACAGTGACGTTCGGGTTATCCGTGATACCTGGCAGTGGACTGGCAGGTGAGATGACTTTGTCTTCAGTCCTTTGTCGCTTTAATCCGCTGCGACGTAGAGGAGTGGATGGTTTCACCTCTGAGGGGTGAGGCCTGGGCGGAGGAGAAGTGCGATGGGTCTTGTAAGCAGGAGTTTGAGGTCTGTGGAGCAGATCAGCACCACTTCCACAATCGTCTGGACAATGCTGTGCTGTCTTTGGCCCACAGCTGTTTTGTGTTTGTCCCTTTAAACAGAGGATGGGGGTCAGCTCCTTGGGGGCCTCAGAAACAGAGGGCCACTTGGTGGTGTGGTTGCCCTGTTTCTCCACTAGGGGCTGTCTCTTTTGGCGCAGCTGTCTGTACTGCTGCAGGCTGAGCGACTTGGCCTTTGTCTCACCTTTAGGAGGCGGGACGCCGGCTTTGTTACTGTTCATTCGTGAGGGCGATTGTTGGGGTTCAAGTGCTGAGACGGCGGGGTTTTCAAGTGCTTTTGTGCTGTTCAGTGGAACCGACACAGTCTGACGTGTGTGCCCACCTGTTGGGTTTTTCTCGTTCAATCCCCTTTCCACTGATTCATCAAAGGGAGCCACTTGAACGGGGCCAAAGCTCACCCTTTTCTTCTCTCTGGCTGGTGGATATCTGGATGAGTTCCCGTTCAGCAACACACTCTTCAAGAGTTTGCCACGACCACTTTCCTCATCTCCCTCTTCTTTCTCCTTTGTCTCTTCCACAGTCACCTCGTCATCAGACACGACATTTATCTCCTCGTCGCTCTCTTCGGCGGGTGTCTCATACTTCCACACCTCTTCCTGAGAGAATATCGTGTGATCCCTCCTCAGTTTGTCACCCTCCTCTTCCACGTGCAGCTTCAGGCAGTAGGGGTGCATGATCTTCACCAGGTTGACGAGAGATGTTGAGGTGAAGACCTCCACTTCAGACTCCGCTTTCTTACTTTTGGAGTGAAACAGTGTTTGACTTTGTTTGCTCTTTCTCCCTGTTTTGCTCTCATTGTCCTTTTCTCCATCAATCTTAATGGTCAATGTTATGTTCGGTGATTTGGATCTTGGTCTTAGTCTTTCAGCAAGTGAAAGTTCCTAAAGAGAAGAGACAAAAAAAGACATTGAGATGAGCAAAAAAGGTTAATAATGGGACATGACATTTTATTTTATACAAGTCTCTTTTGTGAGTATTTCACTCCCGTTTTCGTGCCTGTTCAGTCCAGTTTGTCAAAGCATGTGGCTCCTCTTTATCTAAGCAATTATACAACACCATGTCTTGATAAGGTCTTGATTTCTATCAGGCAAATTCATGTGATCATCATCAGCTGCTCATAGCTATTTAGAATTTAAACTGGAAGTCCTGCTGCACTGCAATAGACTGGATTTTGGGCAATGCATTTTATTCCAGTTATTACTTTCATACTTGTGTCTCTTATTCCTCAGTGTGCACCCACCACTGAGTTTTCCCTGCACTCCGGGTGGGCGAGAAGCTTGGTGTCTGGCAGGGTGTCGAAGGGGGACAGAGTGCCGTCATCATCTCCAACACTGTCCAGCATCTCAGTCAGGGCAGACAGCAGGTTCTCACTCTCTTCGTCTACCTCCCTCTTATCCTGAGAAGAGTCAACAGAATTCAAACTTATTGATGTATAACACACATTCATTTTGTGAGCGTCAACATTGGACTCTGAGCGAGAGTCAACACAGAAAGTGTCAACAAACTCTGAACTATGTACAAAGTCTACAGTCCCGGGCTACTCCTTCAAATGGTTCACTGTGATGAGCTCTGACCTCTGATGTCACAGTAGAGTCTTCAAAAATGGCCAGGATCGAGTGATCCACGCAGGCGCGCGAGTCCATCTCCATGCCTTCCACATCGCATTGACTCGGGACCAACTGCAGAGACACAAACACACAAACGTTATATGACGGCCATGTGCAGTGATTTGCATGCACATTGATCTGGTCCGCCTCTGCCTCTTGCAATACACGTCCTTCCTCTGGGTGCGACCCGAAGATGACGCACAGGACTCGAAATTAACTTTCTCTGCATAAACAGGAAGAGCTGCCAATTCTGACAATGCCTCACACAACTGTGGAAAAACATGGAGCTGAAGCTTATTCCATGTTTATTGAGCACCGAGCAAATAAATAAATAAACTGATAGAGAAATCTCTATATAAATTATAATGAAAAAGACTTAAAAAAAATATATATTGCGACACAAGTAATGATTTTATTGAGTACAGACCAAAGACTTTTGATCTATTTATCATCTAGTCTATAATTGTTTAGTTTACTATCATCACTTAAACAAGGAAGTGATTAAAGTTTATTTTTGTGAATTTTTGCTTAATCAAGAAGCCATATGAACTTCACAAACTGAGTAGAACTTAGACGTATCAAACATAAAGCTGGAGGATGATGTGCAGCCTCATTCATACGCATGGCCTAGAATTAAACTGCACGTGTGTACATATGAAACCATCAGACAGGCTGTCAAAGAGCTATGACTCACTAACAGCATTTTCTAAGGACAAGACGGTGAAAGTAAGTTCAGCAGGGAGCTGGTGGAGGGGTCACAACCTGAATACCACCTCAACCAAGCTACAACAGGAGCTCTAAGAGACTGTGTTACTGCACTGAGACATGTTCTGCTCCTCTGTGACAGGGGGACAGTTTATCCATCTGCCAACGTAAAATCAAGCTGGAAGCCTGAAAACAAGGACGGCAAAGTTAAGAGTACTGTTGAAGAACAATGACCGAAAGCGGACAGTGTCGTGAGCAGACGCCGCTGAAGGCGCAGCCTCATCTGAACATCTTGTACTAGAGAGGAAATGAGCCGGAGTCTTTGTCAGCTTTCACTTGAACGCATCATCTCTGACTGTGGAGATGCTGTTCAACATCAGCGGAGGTGTAGCGACATGAGCTAACATGACATTAACATTTCCGTAGCCCCATGGTCCAAACAGCAGACAGGTGGAGCAGTTATCAGCCAGCTCTCTGCTCACTGTCTCAGTAGTACCTCTACCCTGTTACAGCCACGTGTCGCCATGTCGGCATGTGGCCTCGCCCGCCGGCGAAATGTCTCCAATCAAAACGCCGAAACCCACTCGTGAGCTGCTATTTTGATGACTAACTAACTAAAATAAGCAAACCGGTACCTCATTGGGGGTGTTGCTCGCCAGAAAGTCGCTGTTGCCGGCATTTAAATTCCCGTCTTTCCCCCTCCACCGCGCCGCCATCTTGCTGCTCCACATGGTCCGCTGGCAGGCCGGACAGAGACACGTGGTCACCGCGTGGAAGCGCGCAGAGAGCGCCGACCTGGGATCAGATTGAAAGCGCGAATTTCATTAGTGAGAGTAAGGAGATGAGTAGAAATCAGATCCGAGATCGGCTGAATGTATCGCGAATGTATTAATTACGGTACTTTCCTCCTGAAACTATACTGGATTTGTTTCCCTGCGAATAACCAGGACTTCATGTTTGTATAGATTATTTGTTGAATCTTTTACAAGAATAAATCTCCCGATTAAAGGACCAGTTTCTCACATATCTGCGTCAACTCATGTAAGTACTGTTTTCGGCCACTTTTGTAGCCGGTTGATAGTCTCAATTAAGTCACGCAAACCAGAATTATGGCTCGTAGAACTTTTGATACAAGGATTCAAATTTTTATCTAATTTATTAACTGCTCAAAAGCGACATCTAGCGACCAAAGGACGGCAATATCTACTGACGTTGAACATGGAGCTGATTGACAACAGACAGCAGCAATAACCCAGACACAATATCACTTCAGGTTTTATATACATGGGATTATACATAGATATGGAGCCTATTCTATTGATATATGATATATTTTACAACATTCAATTATATCAATTAATAAACTAGAGGATAGTTTCTAAAAATCTGAAGCAAAATGTGGATAAAACTGTCAGATGCTGCTCTGGCTGCCTCACTTGGAATAAATGATTTGTTTGGATGTGTTTTCCCTTTAATGGCAGGAGGCTTTAATGGAGAGAGCACTAATAGTGTAGCTGGGAGTTCTCTTGAAGGTGGAGAGAACACTCTGTGAGGCTGCTGAATCCACCCGAGCGCTCCGTTATCTCCCATCTTATAATTGCTGAGAATATCATGAAAGCATGAGGGCACTTGTTCTAATAATAAGTGGCAACAATACGGCCAATGTTTGAAGAGGTGTTTTATGGCAAAGCAAAGAGTGTGTCTGCTTCCTGTGGTCTGCCTCATCACCAGAACGAACAGATTATCTGCATGTTCAGACATGGCAATATTGATGTGTTGACTTACTGGATTTGTGTGTGCGCGCACCCTCCACCTTATGGTGTACTGTTGGAGCCTAACAACAGCGCAGCCGCCTCGTTTCACTTGAAGGGGCACCTACTGAGGTCCACATGTAAGTCATTTGTTAAAATGTGTTCAGGCCCCTGAAAGCATTTGTACTGTGCGTTAGATCACTATGATTGAATGCATTTATCGCTTGTGTTCACATGATGCACCGTATTGCTGAGGCCCCCCTCATTACTTGTACATTGCAGTCACATGAATCACAACCATTGCTGCTTCACAATGAATCCTTTTTTTGTTTGCACTTCACCCCATGCAGCTCCACACTGTGCCACCTGATGTTTGATGAATAATTATTCTAAAGTTCTGGATAATAAACACAGCTGTCTGAAACAGCATTTTTACCTGTGCTTTGCATTTCTCCCTCGAGTTGATGAAGACCCACAAGAGCACCAAACCTCATGCTCCACTGACAAATCATATGATGGTCTCTGGATGGTTGATTACATTTACATATTCAGCACAGCAGACTAGTGTTTTGCTCTCATCGCCTACTGTAGCACCCATTACACTAGCCTGTTGCCAGCTGAGCAGTGATGCAGAAGTTGTTCCACTATACAGTAAAAGGCTTCTACGGGAATCTGAGTGTTTGTCCTTTAAGGATGAATCAGATTTTTTTTTGTTTTTTTTGTAGCATGAACCTGGTCCTACCAGTCCAGCTTGAAAAACTGACATCTTGTTTACACTTCGCACCAAACCTCCAGTCACACCCTTATTAGGTGAAGCTGATCAGCAGTGGTTAACACCTCTGGTTGTGTGACATAGAACAAAAATCCCATTTAAATAAGTGAACACTTGGTCTGCACAACGTGGCCCAGCTCTATCCAAATTTAACAAAATCCACACACAGCACCTCTATATTATGAATCTTCTAATGTAACTCTCATTTTCCAACATGTCCAACTTTTCCTTTAAAGCGGTACTGTGTTATTTTAGTACACTGGTAGAACTGATGTAAGAGTTCTTCCACCTTACATGACCATTATGCTGTTTTGTTCTGTTTGAAGCTTCAGGCTCTGGTTGGGTTTGTTTATAGTCAGATGGAATTCATGAAGAAATTTCCTGTTCTCTCTGACTGCCAGTCATCTGCGTCATTGCATGTACATGTTGTTGCAAGTAGATATGCAATGACTAGTGGGAAAAGGGAAACATGGAGTGGAGCCAGTGTGTTGTGTTAGCCTTGGAAGCTAACACTCTGAAGAATGAAATAAAACAAAAATCCAGTTTGATCTGGGCTGATCTAACTCAGAGATCCTGACTCCTTTTTTCTGTAATATATTTGAAATCTCCAAGCACAATCCAGAGTAACCCTAGTGACATCATCAGGGTTATTTCTCAGACCTGAAGACATTATAAGACATTATATATACAGTTTCCACTGATTGACTGGTAACTTCTGGGAGAAGACACATAATGTGGGCTATCTGTTCTTTTTCTAGTGTCTTTTCATTTTCTTTTTTAAAATGTGCAGTAGTTGTCATGCTGTCGTCACAATGTACTCAGCAGAGTTTCCCCCTCACTGCAGGAAGCCATTTAAAATGTTGCACTTCTACAGCAACTTAAACTGAGAGATACTAACTGATGACAGGCACTAATAGATTTTGAGGGGAAATCTTTCTTGTACTGCTTCCTGTTGGTAGGTGGAAATATCCTGTTCAGCAAACAATCTAGATAAAGCTGCTGTAATTTATTTTTTCCACTAGATGGTGATATTACACATCTCCCATTAAGTTCTGCTCACACTTACTGACTTTGTTTGAGCTCTAAAGTTATGAATGAGTTAATTCCCAGTGAGCTGATTGCTCTATGCAAGCTGCATATCCCCAATGAATGCCAATCAGATATTCATACATGAACGAGATGGAGGCATTATAAATTCAGGTTCCTCACCTCTTGATTTGTATGTTGTTACCTTGTATAATCTGACTGTTTTTCTGTGGACGACCATGAATGTGTCTGGCCCGTTATCTCTTGCATACCAGCGAGGAGCTGACCTTTCTGCTGAATGTCACGGTGGTACACAGAGTCAATGGCTGTATTAGATTAGTTGGGAGGGAAATATTCTCACATACACACAGACTTTAATGAGCTACCACGCGATGCCTGGTCATTTATTTTGATCTAGAGGACTAACTGGCACGTACTTCCTATATAAATCTTACCTACAGTACATCTGCTGAGTGACCTCTGTCTGCTTTCCTTGCTTTGTTTCCTTTGCTTTGTCCTTTAATCCCATATCTTCTGTACTGTTGCTACATCTCTCTTCACCCCCACCATGCACACACACACATCACCTCCTGTCTCAACTCCCACAACTCTTGAAACACATTACTGTCTGAAATGGGGCCAAAGCATCCTCCAGTCTCCAGCGGGTGAGGTGCGAGTGTGTTCAGGAGTGTGCAGAGACATGTGTAAGTGTAATTGTGTGTGTGTGTGTGTGTGTGTGTGTGTGTGTGTGTGTGTGTGTGTGTGTGTGTGTGTGTGTGTGTGTGTGTGTTCAGGAGGGGGGGAGTTCTGTGTAAGTGGGTCACCTTACTGCAGCATCCAGTGCCAAGCTACCATGTCGGTACATGGCCCCGCACACACTGGGACACACATATATTTAACCCACTCCCCATCCACTGTCCCCTTTTTGGTTGGAAATGTAAAATACTCCCTCAGTCACTCACTCATAAGCAGATACTTTCCCTCATTCTCTAAAGCTCCACACAGTGCCAGACTTTACTCTCATTCGTCCGACCTCCCCCTCCTGTTTTACTTTCATGTCTCTCACCGCCCCCCCTTCCCTCTGCTTCTCATCCCTTCCTCACTCTTGACCTGTAGGAGGACTCCCACGGTGCTCTTTTGGCATGTTTGAATTTTTAAAGAACCCATGAGGTCTGGAGTCAGGTTTATGCTCTCCTGCTTCCCTCACACTTGCTGCTGCTGCTGCTGTTGTGTGTGTGTGTGTGTGTGTGTGTGTGTGTGTGTGTGTGTGTGTGTGTGTGTGTGTGTGTGTGTGTGTGTTTGTGCGCGCACGTGTGTGTGTGTTTTTCTATATGGCTTCCAGTCATCTCAGCTGCTCAGTCATGCAACATTTCGCACGTGTATGTATGCACTTCTGTGACCCTTCAGATATTGTGTAACACTGGGAGCAGTGTGTTATAAAAAGGCAAAAGCACTCTGAACTTTAACTTGACACCTTCCCTACAGGGGACGGCAGGGGACAGCAGGGGACAGCAGGGCACACATGCGTTACTTTGAGACTGCTGAGTTAGTTGTGCTGCCATCATCCTCAGATTTCTTTACTTGAAGTAAGTCTTCTTTTTCTTCAGCTTTCATAGCACAGAGAAGAGGAATGTCCCCCCACATGGTGCAGAGAACATCTGTTAGTGAGAAATGAGGGCTTGAAAGACAGAAGAGGAGGAGGAGGAGGAGGAAGAGGACTTAGATTAATACAAGTGGGAAAAAGAAAGGAAGTGAAGAAAGAACAAGAGAGCATGCAGAGACGTGGACAGAGAGGAGATGAAGTGACAAGACGTCAGCTGGAGGAGACCAGCCTCTCTACTGAACAGCAGAGGTGAGAGATTATTGGGCAAGAGGTAGCGACTTACAGGTGTACACGTTCACGAGCACGTATGCACACAAACACAGTCAGCGTGGTAACACAAGCCTGCATCAATAATGTAGCTGAGAGAAACAGGATGCAGATTCTGCCTTACATAAGAGTTTACAGAGGGCTGGCTGGCTCAGAACAGCCTCTTTCATTCTCTGCTTTGCCCTCAGGCTGGATGTACACAAGATTTCCTGAGCTAATTAACCACCACATTTGCCATCCAAACAACTTTTCAAGATGAGTGTGTTGCAACAAAGGCATGAAAGCCATTTTTAACTCCAGTCCACTGACTTTAGGTGATTTATTTTACTCTGTGGGGCAACATTTTTCAGTAGTGTTTCTCCACAAGTCGTCAATTTGTTGGCTCTTACATAATTTAAATTCTGTAACAGATTTGTTTGTGGCGGACATAGTTAGTTCACTGACAAAGTACAAATCCTTCAACATAATTGACCTGGGAGCTGAACTTTGTCTGTGATCCTGCCAGGAGTCAAAGCACATTGCTGGTCCAGGTCACAGGGATTACAGAGATATAAAGGGAGTCCAGCAAGGGCTGTTATGTACCTTGGATTGATTAGGTTGGATAACTCAAAATCTGAAACACACTTTGACTTAAAGCGCCACAAATCATTATTTTATCCATGCTAGCAGCTTTGCTCTGTGGATGGCAGCGTGGCTTGTCGGTTGGTCCACGCTTAAATAGCCTATATCAGCTACCATTTGATGGATTCCACTGAAATGTATTACAGGTCATTCATGGTCCCCGGAGGATGAATCCTACTGACTTTGGTGATTCCCTGACTTTTCCTCTCGTGCCACCATGAGGTTAGCATTTGTGGTTAAGATTGACATTTTTGGACATCTACTGGGATATTCATGTGCCCCTCTGAATGGATTGTAATAACTGATCTCCTGACGTTTCATATAGCTCCACCATCAGGTAAAAACTGTGCTGTTTATGACATTACCGTCAGCCTCAGCTGTACTTGTGTTTATTGCTAATTAGAGACTATTAGCATGCTAGCATGCTAACCTAAGAAAAGAAAACATTTTATCAGAAAAACATCAACTTTTCAACATTGTCATTGTGAGAATGTCACTGGAGCATTTTGCTAAAAACTCAGTGCCTAACAGAGCTGAGAGTATGGCTGTAGGCTCTTGACTATGGTTTAGCATCATTCAGCTCAGTGTTTTGCAATCTAGCGGTTCAGATTCACTCTCACTGCTCTGGTCAGCATTATTTCCAGCAGCAGCAGCAGGCTCAAACCCTAGTGTACACTACCTGTCCAGCAGCAAACAGCAGAAGACACAGCTATCGACTAGCTGGCATTTAGCAGAGGCAGAAATTTCCTTTTAGTTCAAGACATTAAAAACATGAACATATTAACAGAATGTGAAGAAGTAACAGCTGTGACATTATTGCAAAGATGTCTATCTATAGTGTTGGAGAGACAGAAGCTGAAGTTAGCATGCTAACCTGCTAGCCTCTGCCTGTGCTGTCTCATAACAATACTTTGTACCAGAAGAGGCAATAGTCAAATAGTAGCTCAGGCCTCCCCCTGTGGTTTCAGCTGGGAGATGTATGTTAGCGGAGACTTTGCTGTGTTTCACACCTTCTGAATTCAAGTTTCTCTCATTTTCCAAACTAAGACGAGCCACTTCTTCTCTCATCATAAAACACACTGAATTCAAACTGGACAACACAAATCAAACCTCACTAAAACCATCTTGGTTTGTCTTTCCACTGTTCCAACAATTACCAACTCTAGTTTGGTCAAAATAAACCCTTAACTCACCATATTAGATGTGAAAATAATCTGGCTCCTCATGCTGCTGATGCCCAACTTCTCTCCCTCCTCTCCCGCTTCATGCCCCTCCTGGTCCCACCTGCCATGTCTTCATTGTCCCTGGAGTCAGAGTACTGGTAGGAGCCACTGTAAATCACCTTTGTACTTTACTCCTTGCCGTCAAACTGGCCTTCAGCCTGCAGAGGCTGTTTTTGGTTCCAGTCTGGCAGTGTTTGACCCGTGCCCATGGTGTAAACACCAACGCTCCCCGGTGCTCTGAGCTCCCATTCCAGGCAGACTCGCTCAACTACTGTGGCTGCTAGCTGCACGGCTAACTGAGCTAACGTGCTAAAGGTTGCTATTAGCTACAGCAATGAGCATAGCCAGCAGCAGTTAACATTTACTCTGGTGACATGCTGCTTTGTTTGGAGTGACCTTTGATTGGTGGCCATATCTTACATTGTGCTTTCCAGGCAGCACATCAGGACACTGTGATAGACGATCAGCTCCAAACGTTGCTCTCCTGTTCCCCTTTGTGGTTTTCGTCTGATGCCTTATCCTCACCTTCTTGATTTGTGTTTGCTGTCTGCCTTTTATACTTTAGCCTCTGCAGCTTTCAGTCTGTTCTTCATCTGTGTTATGTGGGATCTGACTATCTGCTATGTGGCAAACTGTTAATGTGTGTGTGTGCTTGTATATAAATAATTATGGTAAGGTGTAAGACAGTGTGTTTTGCGCACACATCATCTTGAAAGTATGAACTTGTGAAAACTGTCTCTTTGAAACTGTTAATGTGGCCAGATATATGTGTGGGTCGCAGTTTTTAAGTGTGTGTGTGTGTGTGTGTGTGTGTGTGTGTGTGTGTGTGTGTGTGTGTGTGTGTGTGTGTGTGTGTGTGTGTGTGTGTGTGTGTGTGTGTGTAGAAGCTCATCATGCTTGTGCTATCCTTTTTCTGCCACATTGCCATGGCGACAGTGCCCTCCCGGGGTAATGGGGGACGAGTGCGCCAGAGCTATTTATTCTCTTTCTCCCTCCCTCCCTACCTCTCTCTCTCTCCATCCATCCATCGCCCTCTCTTTTCCTCCGTCTCTCCCTCACTCTCCATCTCTGCCCTCTTCCTCCTGCAACCTCTCCTTCTCTCTCCCCTCTCCATCTCCCTCCTTCCGCTGCTCTTTCTTCCCCTCTCTGATTGGCTTAACGCTCTCCTCCTCAAAATGAGATACTGCCTAATGAGACAGAGGGTGAGGAAGAGAGGGAGGGAGACAAAGAGCAAGTGTCTTTAAAAAAAAGCAAGTAGAAATATGTGGGGGAGGCGATCTATGCAGACTTGTGTTCCTTGTTGCATGTAAAGAGAGACCCTCTGTGATGTCATTTTGGAGGGAAACAGCACAAGACGTCTATAGTGTATATATATTACTATATTTAGCTTTCTATCTCAGCTATGTGCACGTGTGTGTGGACTGTAATGTACATCATATAGGCTCTTGATGTGTGAACATGTGTGTTCTGATGGAGGCTGTGGGCTCAGTCAGGGTCATGACTTTGAAATGGTTTGAAGATTGTGAAAATCTCTGAACGAGCGGGGTCTGTAAATACATGTGGTGCCTGAAGCAGAGGTTCAAACTGATGCAACGTCTACCCGTCACCCCATGTCATAGGTGTCCAACTATCCTGTAGCAGAATAGTGTGACATCTTGGGGAATTACACTTATACGGGTTTGTGCCGAGAATCAGGTGAGGGCTTTGATGTCTGTGTGTTAAACGTGAAGCTGCAAACAGCGGCTAGCTTAGCTTAGCATAAAGACTGGCTCTGTGCCAAGGAAACAAAATCCATCTACAAGACTAAAACTCACAAATAAACAAATTACATACTGTTTGTTTCATCTGTTAAAGGTATAAACACAATATTTTGTGGTTGTACTATTTTTTGGCCAGGTGCAGTTCCTGGATCTTAGGCTAAGCTAACTGGGTGCTGGTGGTAGCTTCATGTTTACATGAGAGTGGTGTCAATTTTCTTATGAATTTCCTCATCTAGGATGGAAATAAGAGCATTCCCCAAAATGCTGAACTATTCCCTCAGTCATCTCATGACTCTTCAGATTTATCTTGGCATCGCTTTTGCTGCTTCCAGTTTAGGAACCACTACTTTAATTGAGTCTCTTAATAATTTTTTACTTCCTTAAAGCAGTTGGTTCCTACTGAAGACCTTAATCTTTTTTTATAAAAGGCCCTATCCTGTTGGGGACTATTTTCAGAAGTGGATTAATACACATTTGGTGTGACAGTAACTTGTGGTCAGTATACCCTGTTGGAAAAACCAGCATAGACCAGCATCACTTCCATGCTGGTCTATGCTGGTTTATGATGGATTGATGGATTGATGAGTCAACATAGCTATGCTGGACCAGCATAACCAGCATGGAATGCTGGTCACTAGCATCAAAACACAACATGTGCTGGTATAACCAGCATACCCCATGCTGGTTTTGCTGGTGGCTAGCTTTGCTGGTCTATGCTGGTTTTTCTAACAGGGTATACAGCAGCTGGACAATGTGCAAGGGAAGGACTCGTAAACTACAGTGCTCACATTCATGGTAATAGAGAAACAGGTCCATTGGTATCGGTGCTGCTCACTTTCTGTCTGTTTTTTGGACTATAATGTAGTTCTGTATTTCAGAGGAATTTTACGAAAAACATATAATCTCTCTCTCACACACACACACACACACACACACACACACACACACACACACACACTTGTGCATGCAAACTTGTGCACCAACAGCGAAAGACAAATGACATAGTGATGGAAGAAAGATTGGAGCACAATGGAGACAGTGGGAGGGAAAGGTAGGATGGAAGAAAGAGTAATAAGGAGAGACCGAGACAGCCAGGGAGAGAGATGGGGGGGGGGGGGGGGGGGCAGGAGAGATAAATGGCCGAGTAGACAGGAAGATGAGTGAAGCGAGAGAGCAACACTGTGTGGCATACTGCAGACAGAAAGACTAACGGAGCGAGAGAGTGAATGAGCGAGAAAGGGAGACGACAGAGAACGAGAGAATGGAGGCACGTCAATCGCCCCCTCCTCTCTCTTCCTCCCTTTTCCTCCCCCTCTCTGCCCTCCCTGCCATGTAGCAGACTTACGCTGGATGGTAACAAGCCACTCAGACGGCTGCAGCACACACACATACACACACGCAGATTTCCTGAAGATCATTTAAACCTTAATGTGTGCACTTCTGTACGTGTGTGTGTGTGTGTGTGTGTGTGTGTGTGTGTGTGTGTGTGTGTGTCATTGTAGCGGCAGCGGTGAAAAACAGCCTGTCCATATTTAAAGGGGAAAAAAGGACCCACATCACATGGTTGTTATTCTCTCAAATCTGCCTCTCAGGTCACTTTGACAGTCCACTCTCTCTCTGCCTTCCTCGCTCAAGCACACACACATGCTCTCCCTCTCTCTCTCTCTCTCCCTCCTTCCCTCCCTCCCTCCCTCTCTCCTTCTCTCTCTCTCTCTCTCTCTCTCTCCCTCCCTCTCTCTCGTGCACTCAGCCTCTCACTCCCTCCCTCTCTCTTCCTCTCTTTCTCCCTCTCTCCTCCCACCTGAGCTGTAATTTGCAGGGCTGATGAGGGTGAGGGCAGAGCAGAGGCAGGAACAGAATTCTTTTCACTCTATAACACACACACACACACACACGCACACACACACGGTGTGATTCACAGTGTACAGCTACAACTGAGAGAATCCGATCCTTTGTGTGTGTGCTCTTTTTTTAACCTTTTCTTCCCCTCTTTCTCTCTTTTCCTCCCTCGTCGTCACTCTCTCCTCCCTCCCTCTCTCCCTCCCTCCCTCCCTTTGCTCCCTGGTGGTGTGTGTGTCTGTGTGTGTCTATCTGTGTGTGTGTGTGTGTGTGTGTGTGTGTGTGTGTGTGTGTGTGTGTGTGTGTGCGCGTGTGTGAACCGTGGGGATAACAGACGCTCATGTGAGCAGCCTCAGTGGCGGCAGCAGTGACTGGTGAGAAAGAGGAGAGAGGAAGAGAGCAGGGATAACAGAAGCACCACCATCATTCTGATCGGATTCACACCAGACATGTGAGAAGATGTCCGTGGGCGGCTGCGCGTGTCCTGGTAAGTAGCTGCCGTGGTGACGGTTGCCGTTAACGACAGCCCCGCCGCCGCTGCCGCTGCTGCTGCTGCTGTCAGCCGCTGACTTTCTCTGGTCGTTGTTGTTGTTGTTGTTGTTGTATTTTGCTTGGTGAGTGCAGTCGCTGCCGTGGCGTGACTGGGGCAGAGAGAGGCAGCGAGAGAGGTGCCCCGGGGCCCTGGGGCTCTGTTTGCAAAGGCTCATGGGAGGTCGCCCTCTGTGATGGCTGAGAGGATGGAGAGCAAAGAACGTACTAGAATAGATGGATCAACATGTTTCTTTTCAGTGTGACAACAAAGTGCTTCTTATTGCTTAGCTTGGCGATTCAGAGAAAAAGATCTTTGTCATGGCACCAGCAGTACTTCTTCTTCTTCTTCTCTTCCTCCGCCAGTTTGTTTTTGTTCTGGCTGCTGCTGCTGCTGATTTCTGACTGATGGCCCGCTTTAACAACAGAGTTCTTTTAAGGTCAGCACAGATGTTACACTCACTTATCCACCGTGGACGTCCTGTGCCGAACTGACTCGCTGCTCGCGCAGAGTTAGCAGAGGAGAAAAAGAAGGATCAAAGTGTGACATTTAAAGGGCAAAGGTCGCTGGCTTGGATCAAAGGCTTCCATGATTGATTCTGCACCTCTTCCCTCGCAGAAGTTATTAATGAATGTTTGATGTTTCGCAGCTCAAACGGGAGCATGTCATTTAGGGTGCGTACTTGTCGTTCAGTTGTTGTCACTGACACACAAAAATGCAGCATAACCACATCTGTTTGGCTGTCAGCGGTGCATCAGTTTTAGTGTCTTGTAAAGACGTAACTCCTACTCTCACTGTTGTATAATGGCTTTGTTAGGGAGTTTCCTTCTACCCACAAGTCCTTTCTTCTTGAGTTCGCAGAAGGAGGTCAGTGAGTGCATACCTGAGGGGCAGAGTACTGATCTTATCTCACATGTTACAATCACTAGCATCACCATTTGTGCATCAGATCTACTTCCCCTTGTGCCTCTGTCTTGTCTTGACCCACCACTGGTTTTTGGTTTTGCTTTTTTCGGAGAGGGAGTATCAGACGGATGACCCGCTTTCAATCCAATCTTAAAAGCAAAATCGACAGCATGATAACAAAACAACTCCACAGTCACTATTTTTCCTTTGGTTAAGGTTGATTGACAGCCACCGGGCATCAGGAAGCCGAGAGCGACCTGGAGAGAGTTATGTCTGTCATATTAGACCACCATATTGAGAGGAGTGCAACTTGTGTCACCGCCGAGGAACTCCCTGCAGCGCCCAAACTGTTGTGTTTGGGTGCTAAGCGCCCGACAGCAAACAGATAATTCTTCTCATCTTATTGACTATAATCAGACAGAGGAGGAAAGGAAAAGAAGAATCAAGGTCTAGAAGTAAAACCTGCACTGCTGAGCCTCAGGCAGTATATTAAGTGTTACAGCGATTTATGTTGCACTCCTCATAAGACGTGCAGGACATGAAATATAATCCTACAGCTGAAAATGTATTCATAATCATGATAGATGTACTCAGAATGTACTGTCATACAATATACAGCAGCAGGAGAGGAGGAAGTGTGAGAGAGTTGCTGTGTGTGTGTGTGTGTGTGTGTGTGTGTGTGTGTGTGTGTGTGTGTGTGTGTGTGTGTGTGTGTGTATGTGTGTGTGGGGGGGTGCTGTATCACCCTGACGTGGCCTCCTCTCTCTCCTGCCTACCAGGCCACAGTGGAAGCTGTGGTCAGCCCTCAAACAGCCGGGATGCGGATAGAGAAATTTAGCCAACCACTCATCCAGGATCAGATTACACTGGTGCCAGTCTCGACTTTAATCATTAGAAAGATGGAAACACTAACTGGTCCCATGTTTTTCGCGGTTTGGAAACTCTTTAGCTGACAGATTTTTATGTTAAGGCGGAAAGTTTGGGAGGAGCAAATTAAGAGACAATGCCAACTCCTCCTGATCGTCCACAGTTACAGCACATTACAGATGACGGCGGATGATAGAATGACACATGATTGAAGCAGAAGGATCTAGAAACGTGGAAAAGAGAGAGAGAGATTGGCGCTGTGATCAAACCAGACAGATTTGGTATCAGCAAGGACAAACCCTCTAGACACAGCAGATGACAATTTGTCTTGAACACACAATGGCACAGAGAAATGTGGTGTACCAGTGTTAAATTTGATGGCATGCACACAAGAGTTTGTGTGTGTGTGTGTGTGTGTGTGTGTGTGTGTGTGTGTGTGTGTGTGTGTGTGTGTGTGTGTGTGTGTGAGTGAGTGAGTGAGTGCGCGTGTGTTTTCAATCTCTGCGCAGCGCCCCGTGCTATGAAGGCAAACGCTGCCACCTCAGCCGTTAAACAAGCCTGCACAGCAGAGGCGGGAGCGTTTGTTTAGAACCGGGCCTTAGCTATCTTGCGGTCAGATTGCATACTTAATCAACGTGGTCATGGAAATTTCCAAAAAGACGTTATGACCGCACTCTGGTGCGCTCCACTTTTGCTCTCATATTGTTCTCACTGGTGTTCCCCTTTCTTTTCGCCTGCGTTTCTCTGCTTTACGGAGTCTCCCCTTCGCTGTTTTTCTCCAGCTTTCTCAAGGAGAAGAAGGAGAGTGCAGCCTTCATTAGCCGGCCTCACTGAACATTTTTCAAAACCTGAACTTTAAAAGGATGACACAAGTGATGGTTAAACTTCACCCAAAGACCAAGTGAAATATGAGAAACATCACTGTCATTCGTGTCTATTTTATCATGCAAACATGACGCAACTAAAGCCAATGTAAACACTGCCTCCGAATATGGGACAATCACCTCCATTCATTAAAGTATGTCAACTTCAAATGAACCCAAAGCTTGACACCGCAGTGATGCTGCCAAGTTATCTCCCTCCACTTTCATTATACATTAAACCGCTTAGCGAGAGATGCTATTCTGTGTAATTATGACAGAAAATCATATAACATGAAATAACAGAGGAAACTCCAGTCTTTCTCCCGTCGTCCCCCGTCTCTTTCTCTCATTCTCCCTTGTTTACATTCCAGGGCCGTGTTGAACACTGAAGGATCCTCCCCCTTCTTGTGTGGCCTCAAAGTTTGTGCGTGAGTGTGTGTGGATGTACACACACGCGCAGCATGTGCCCCAACATGTGGATGACATAAACAGTGGAGCAGAGTGAGCGTGGATGAGCTATACATTCACCAAAAGCAGGGACGATACAGTGCTGCTACAGATGTTTTCAGCTTACAGACCCTGCACTGACCTGCCCAGACCTAACATCACACCCCCTCCTCACCCCCCTGCTCCTTCACCTCCATCCTACTCCCCCACCCCACAGTGTTTCCTTATGCACTGTGTATATACCTTCATCCTTCCTTCTCCTGCCCCTCACTCCCTCTTTCTCTTTGACTCCTGTGATTGCTAGCGTATGTTGCCTGGCTGGCTGGCTAGATGAGGGGAGGAGGGGAGGGGTGGTAAGGAGGGAGGAGAGGGAGAAGGGGAGAGAGAGAGAGAGAGAGAGAGAGGGAGGAGAGAAGGGGGAAGGGACTGTGCCCTCTCATGCAGAGAGTCACATGGTGTCCCTGATTGGAGGAAAATGAGTAAAGACTGCAGCCTGGCTGAAATGGCAACAGACAAAAACGCACAAAGGCTGAGCTGTTTAGAAACGGGTTGCACAACAAGAGAGCCTGAAGAGGAGGAGGGTGTGACGGAGGAGAAGAGAGAGGGGAGTGAGCCGATTAAGAGAGAGGAAGAGCAGGAGGAGCAGGGAGGTTGGCGAGAAAGAGAGAAAACAGGAGAGAAGAGAGGTGATGGGGGGGCAGGGGGGGAGGAGGCAGAGAGCAGAAGAGCCAAGAACAGAGAGGCAAGTGGGAGATGAGCACTGTAGGAGTGCAGGAGGACTGGGTGGGTGGGAGGGAGAGAGGGTGAGACAGAGTGAGAAAGAGATCAGACTGTGTTCTATGTTTTCTGCAAGGCTGAGCGCTGACGTGATTGGCTGGGGGGGTGGGGGGGGTGGGGGGGACCTGACTCTGAGATCAGAGACAGACAAAATGGCTCCCAGAGAACAGAGAACGCAGCATCAGGGCACTGTCATCTCCCCTCACACAGCTGTCAGCTGACACCAGCGCCACCACACACACACACATCTGACAGTAACACACACACACACACATGCTTAAAGGCTGGGCCACCTGCAAAATGTCACGGGGGGGGGGGGGGGATCAGAGGATGGTGGCTTAGAAATGCTGATTATTAAGTTGCTATTAGAACATGTCTACATGTCATGTTTTTGGGAATGCTTTTATGCAACACAGATAATATATATTAATGACAATCTGGTCACCATAGAGCCTTTTTTTCATTTAATCCCCTCACCCATTGGCCTGTATATGAACATGTGACGCGCTCGCCACTGAAGTTCCCTTGTTGCAGTGTGTCTGTGTTCGCCTGCCAGAGAAAATCCTGAGTAGGGAACTCACCCAGTGAGTGAGAGGATACTGTTGGACAGCATGAAAACAAACACACTGGCTCAGTGTGGCCACAAGAGGGCGCTGCTATCAAAGGACAACTTCTGATTGTAGGTCAGTTAGAATTTCTTCCCCCCTCCCATACTGACGCAGGGTGTCCTGACTGTAAATCAAGTGGAGAATGATTATTTGGTGCAGCATCATTTGCATAACAGCTTGGATTGTTGTTCTTTTATGTGAACTTACTGTGCTTTTATACGCAAAGGACGTGTTCTAAGTAAAGGAGGCACCACAACAATCTTAAAATTATTCATTACAGGCAACAGTCCTTCAATTAAAGCTGTAAAAAATGTGCAAGTATAAAACGAAGAAGTGCTCGGAACTCAAAAGGACTTCCTTGATGAGTGTTTTGTCATATCTTATCAATCGGGGTGAGTGAGACAGAGAAAATCACTGCCGTCATGCTACACATCATTTGCTGCTACATGGTACATTTCTGCAACATCTGCTGAATTTTCTGCAGTTGAGAAACACTTATGTATAGAATAATCACATGGAAATGAGTTTAGAGAATCAGGGAATTTAATAAATCACATAACAAGGTATTTTTTCACATTAATGCAAAAATTATATAAAAATCAAGTATTGTCATAAATCTTGTACTATGAGTATTTAAGCGTAACTTTTAATTCTAATGGATGTTTTGATAAAGCAACCACAAAACAACCCAAACAGCTGAGACAACGTCTGTTATGATAATCAAAGCTGGCAGACTCGCTTTTAGGTGAGTTAAGGAGATATGGAGATCCTGTTATCTCGATCAGTTTGAAAGGTTTCATTAAAAAACCCTTTAAAGTCCACTGCACACAAACAGAAATAGAGTTGGGAGATTTAAATTTGATAGAATTATGCATATGATTATTTTTTGGGTTCATTAAAGAGTGGTTCCCAGAAAAGTGCTGTGTATAAATAAATTGAATGACAACTGCAATTATTAATATGTAATGTTAAAAGCTTAATTATTGATGAATGATGCACAGCTGTGGCATGACTGCGGAGATATAAGCCCAGAATTTAATCTCATTTTAGTGATGTGGATATGGTCTATGATAACACGCAGGTTTGAGCTGCAGAGCAAAGTTTTCATCAGGTCAAAACCTGCAGCAGTACACAAACGTCACATTGTCTGGACATACTGCCCCACAAAGGCAGACAGCAGTAAAAGAAAGAAAAGTAAAAAAAAGAGGCAAATTTTGGTAAAAACGTGAACATAATTATTTACATGTTAAAACAAATGTCACCAAGTCAGATGTGGTCTTGACTATTTTGACTAAACGTGTAGTTATGCACTTCGGCTTTGTCGGACAGTAAAGGCTACTCTACTGGATACACCGTCACATTGCCCAGCTCTACTAAACGTGTAGGCCTAATGTGCATTTTATTGTTGTACTTGGCCGAGGTGAAGATCATCTTAATCTCTAACAGTGCATCATATTTCAGTCATATATGCTTTGTATTCAGTCAGTACAGTGTCTGTCAGCACATGTTGTTTAAAAGCACACTGTCGCCTCTGAAAAGCACTGCAGTAGAAGTATAAAGTAGCACAAAATGGAAGTACATGAGTAAAATAAAGTACAAGTACCACAGCAGATAAGTGTGGGTGATTCTGACTCACAGACTTCTTCCTCTGAAGCCGGCCAATGTTCTCCGTTTGTGGCAGCTTGTCCTTTGGATCTTTTATCAGAGCTAAATCAGACAGATAGATCTCTGTCCCTCCATCTGATCCAATAAGAGTTTAAAGAGCTGAGCTGCCAAACGTATCAAATCTGGCAGACAGGGACCACTGGAAAGGTCTCCATTCAGCTTCTGTGTGAGGGAGTGGGACTGTCTGTGCTACTGATGTGCTTACAGCACAGTATGTCTGTCTTTATTGTCAAGGAGAGGTAAAATGCTATTAAACAGTAGATTTGGTGTGACCCCTGAGTTAAGAAATGCAGTGAATGCAATCTATGAAAACAGGAGTGGTTTTGTTTTTATTCCTGGTTGGGGGAAAAAAACAGCTATTAACTGATGTGACTCTCATTACAAGTTACCCCTCATCTTTAAGCTGTGGGATCATTTTAGTCAGGGCTGTTAATACACTCAAGCCAAGACGAGGCTGTTCCCAGATCAGTGTTTGAGACTGTGTTGAAGGGAGGGCGACTGGGACGGTTGTTATCAGAACGCTGGCAGATGTGTGTGCCGTTCAGTTTCCTGTTGACTAGTGAGTGGAAGTGGCAGGCTGCACACATTTGCACATACACAAGGCGACGTGTGCATGAGAGCACGCACAGAAACACAGACGCGCGCGTGCACACACACACACACTGTAGGCATCCTTCTCCCCCCTCCTCGTGCCCCTGAGCCTGGCAGTCTGGACATGGGAGATATCAGAGAGAGGGAGAGGCATGAAAACAGAGACCAAGTCTTTGAGTTAGATCAGTATGTAGCTGTGAAAGTGCATCCGTGGGTGACAGAATGGCAATGTCAGAACAGCTAGAAACTGAAGGAGGTAAGTCTCTCTTTCTGACCTTTTCCTCGCCGTCTTCCTCACAGCTGATTCAGCAACAAACCCCCCCGCCACCCCACTCCTAGGTCAAGCTAATCAAAACAGCCGAAACCGATGTTTTTTCTCAATGTATCTCTTGGTCTGTGGGTGTTCAGAGAAATGCAGTACAGGTCTGGCTCGCCCCCCCCTCTTTTCTGTGACTTTGACAAAGGTGAATTAAACAAGTTGCACTTGTAGGTTTAAGTGTAAGCTTAGTGAAAAACATCACAGCGCGCACTTTAGGGAGTTTATTCAGCCACCGCATGCTCCAGCTTTAATCACTTATTGTACATGGATTTATGGCTTTAGGTGTGAATGTGTGACTGCAAGTCGGAAAATGAGGCCAGCTGGTGAAGTGAAGGTTAGGCGGCTACGTGCGTGTGCGTGTGTGTGTGTGTGTGTGTGTGTGTGAGACCCGCTGGTTGGGGTGCTGGCTGAAGATAAGGCCTGCCCTATGCCTGAGAGCGAAAGAGACGGTGTGTGTAAGCCCTTCAAGCCTTATCCTGACACACCTCCCACCCCCACCTCCTCTCCATCACCACACACACACTCACACACACACATACACACAGTGGGGATTAACCCCGTCATGTACCATTTCAATGGGCGAGCTTTGGAGACACGCACACACACACACACATACACACACAGGATTAACCCTTGTGTGTCCATTTCCATGGATGATTCTTTGCCTCACTCCGGTTGTGACAGCATTGACTGCTCGTGTTGCCATGGCTACAGGGGCCAGTGAATGTAAGATAGGCAAATCCACATAAGTCACCCACAACAGACACTCTAAGCTACTACTGACTACACCTCCCCCTGGTACTAGACACACAAAGATGCCGCCAAGAGACTGACAGGAGCCTCGTGAGCTGTGAAGTGCTCAAGTCACAAGCTTACCGTGGTCAAACCAGTAGACACAAACTCAGCCCGAGCATGTTTGTTGGCGGTCGGGTGAGAGACGGGCCGCAGAGCAGCTTATCCTCTCTATGCGTCTGGCTCTGGGAGACACTGCGCTTCACCATCCTCAAGATCTCTCCCAGCATGGGAGTGTGCAAAGTGTTTTCATTTTGCAAAAAAAAGAGTTTGGAGTTATGTTCATAGATTTCACATCCAGCCAGAGAAGATCTGCAAATATGCTGATAGAGAGTGACACCTTCTGTTAGGAGACAGCAGGAAAGTAAAGATGAACAACATGCAATGATAGATCATCATACCTGACTTTACTGTCTCAGAAATGTCAGAATATTGGAAACAATGGCCCACAGTGAAACAGGTGCCCGGAGTGTTTCACTGGAATTTGACAGATAGAGCAGTGGAAGGAATTTTTAACGGATGGATTAAATGATTAAATTAATGATGGATTAAATCAGTGAGGCGGTCATCCCATTTATTGTATTTACATCAATACAGCTCAAGTGTTTACATGAATTATTTTTGCCTTCATTCTGGTAATACGTTGACATTTTTAGCATGTTCCTTTTCACATAATTATGAATGGAACAATTTTTTTTGCTTTCTTTATAATAGCAAAATAACATAAATATTGTAAACAACGTAAGCAATTGGAAATTTCATATGCACTTTTACAATAAAGTATGAAAAAAATCCAAAACATCATGCTTGAAATATCCAAAATCATCAGCTGCACCACCTTGAGGACCCTGCAGTGAAACAGATTCTACAAATGAATCGGACCACTCCTCATCTATAAAATACATTTGAAAAAGTTGTTCCTCCACACAATTACTGTGGAATATACATGCTTCTGAATCAGACTTCCGTATACATATGTACACACCCTTTATCTGTGGGTCACCTCCTGAAAATAATTCTACTTGAACCAAACTAATGCTGAATTATGTTGTAATAATAACAGTAATAATAATATTACCTATCAGTGCTGGTGTTCAGCTGCACGGCAGCCTCTGTGAAAGCCTGTTAACTTTCAACAGAGCGGCTCCCAAGACCAGCTTAATTTGCAAATAAATCATTTATGAAACATTGTGTTTTCGCTCCCTGTGTACAAGGGTAGTGAATAAATCACAGCTGTGTTCATGCTGGTGGCTGCAGCGTCCTTAAATAATCGAGCCAGGGGAAAGAACTTGAGCGTCTGAAAGAAAAACAGTTTTTAACCTTGATATGAGATCGCCTGTCCCAGTCACTTCTTCCTTTAGGGATGAATAATGTATCTCAGATTGGCAAATATTATGACATCCACATGCATAAACATATGAAAAACTACTGATCTAATACTTCTTGTTCTTTTTATATCCCAACTTTGGCCATATGGGTGAGTCCTCGCTGGCTGTGATCTGAATATCTGATTATAATTTGATGCGATTTAAGAAGATTTAGAGGCCTATGAGATTCTCCTTTTGGCTCAGTGCTTTGTGTGTGTGTGTGTGTGTGTGTGTGTGTGTGTGTGTGTGTGTGTGTGTGTGTGTGTGTGTGTGTGTGTGTGTGTGTGGAGAGAGAGAGAGAAATTCCCAATGGTAATGGATTTACTGGCCTACCTTGGAGACAGTTCAGTGTGCAAACTCAAAGACACAATTAATTGTAAACAGTCCAAGTCTGTTATCGTTACATGGAAGCTAATTTAGAAGATCTTAATCTCCTTTTGACTGATCAGGCTGCTACATCAGCTGTTTATGCATCACACTGCATGGACTTGCAGTGTATAATAATGCATATGACCAGGGTCTTGGCTGTCACTGTCTCACTTCAGCTGTTTGCAGCAAGCTGATGTGCACTAATTAGGCAAACATGAAAATTGCTTTGCAGTCAGCATGATCTTCATTTCCACTCACACACTTCCACTTGGCTGCATTAGGCTAATTCTCATCTGTGTCAGTTACAAGGAAGGGATGGGATGAAGGGAGGAGGAAGGAAGAAAAAAAATGCTTACCAGACAACCTTTATGTGCAGTTGTGCATTAGTGGGGGGAGGAGGAGGAGGAGGAGGAGGAGTAGAAGTAGAGGGGGGGAGAGGGCGGCTGGCGGTGCTGGGCAGAGGAGAGAGGAGCAAATGCATTGCGGAGGGAGAGGAGGAGGAGGAGGGCCTACAGCTATTGTTCATGTCCTCCCGTGAACAAAGGGCTCATCTGGGTCCGTATGTAAACCCACAGCAGGCTTCAGCCCACTGACAAGGCCTCATGCGGGACAAAACATAACCGACCGACTCCCGCAATTTAGGCCTTTTCCCTTCCAGTCTCGCGGTTTGAGGAGATTTTTTCATTGATCCTGTTCAGAGGGACGTATTGTGTTGGTACGTTGCGTCCAGCCAACCGCCGTCCAGCGGGCCTATCCGTCTTTACGCACGGAGCGTACACACGGTCTATCATCACGGATCTGTAAACATCAATTTTCTGATTGGACTTCTTTGCAGGTAAAGGTCCGCTTTTCCCAAACGCGCACTTAAACTGAAATGCCTGTCTGCCGTGATGATTAAATGTGGGTTTCGAGCTGCCGCGGGTGCAATTTTGCGTGTTATTTCGGTGATTTCTCGTTGAAAAGGGATTTAACGCTAAGGCGTTAGCAATACGGCTAACCTCAGCTAACTGGCTACCCACTGTTTTCTGGCTTGCTAACGTTAGCTTGGCCTACAAGGCAGTGTTGTATACAGTCAACGCTTTGGTGGTTGAAGATGTCGTGGATATTGGTCGTGTTTAGTCTGTATTTACATGGCTGTGTCTCTGGTTAATATGAGTGGTTGTTGGTATTACATAGCCAAGTTCATTCTCGCCCCGAAATCACCTGTGTGTAACATTTTAGCCTAGCTAACAGCTAAGTGTTAGCATTATGCGCTTGTGCCTTTCTAATTGCCTTTGTAATCGGACAACTCCATGTCATATGTGCTTTGACTATTAATGTTATGAGCTACACTGAGGCTGAAAAAGGCTTTTTAAGTGTCACTAAACCCAAGGAAACGGAGGTTCGTGTCGTTTTTTGTACGAAAAGTTAGTTAAAGTGGGTTAATGGTTCAGTAAAATCCAGCCTTGGTCAATATGGCATTTGGATAGGCTACTTGTCCCCCTTAGCAATCATGGTGGCAGTCTGGAGTGGCAGGAGTCCAAAACCACTACAGGTTATTCTTATTTAGAGGAAACTTGGTACGTTAATGCTGAATTGATTTTTGTGTCCGGAGTTCATGACAGCAAATGTTCAGGGTGTATTTTACATCCGTGGCACTACACAGTCGAGCTCAGATTTGCTCCTGAGGTTGGCTTCCCATCACACAGTCAGGATGATGTGAGCATGTTTGCTGTGTATATGTTTATAGTGAACTGTGTAAGAGAGAGGAGCACCATTCCCTGCGGAGGAAGTGGAGTCCAGCTGATGTGATTGTGACTGCCTGTCATTAACCGCTAACAGGAGAGGAGAGGAGCTAATGGAGCTCTCAACAACTAATGGACACATAACCATCGATTATTTATTTATTTATCAGTCCCATTTGTTTTTCTCTGATGGTGCCTCCAGCCCATAGCATAGCAGTGCTGGCTTGTACAGTAAACAACTTGATTTTGCACAGAGTGAAGGCATGGTTTCAAATGGATGAGGCTGTGTGGCATTTTGCATGCAAGTCTCGTTTTGAAGATCTGTGCTTCTCCTCATGGAGAACTTCTCTTGTTGATTTATTATTTATTCACTCTTCTGTAATAGCTATGATGAGGCCATGTAGCTACTCTAATACATGCAGGAGGAACCTTACAGAAACCAGAAGGGATGTAACTTCCATCCCGTGTTGTCATTATTTAAGAGAAGATTGATATGAAATGGATGTGAACGTACATGAGGTTTCAGGAGCACCAATCTAATGTGAATCACTTCGACCCTCTAAGGTCAGCGTTGGGCTGGGTTGTATGTCCATCTCACCTCAGTCTCTCCGTTAATATATGCATGTTTGTGTCACTGTCTTCAATCTAAATACAGCAAGAAAACTTTTGAAAATGAGTTCATAATGTTGGAAAACACCTGTTTTTGTTTTAATTTTTATTTTAACATCTTGTCACAGAGGAGAGGCTGTTTTACTTTTAATTGTCTTACCACATACTTGAAATGTATATATATAACATAGCTGCTGTCTTCTCAGATCACATTTTGTTTACATTAATACAACTAAAGCTTATTTCTCTGAGTCTCTGATACTCATCTCTCTTTCAGACATGCACACACAGCCTCAGATAGACGTTTTAATATGCAGAGACAAGACAGAGAGACATTAATGAGGTGGGGCTTCACGATGGTGACGGCAGGGGTCATGACCTGGAGGCCGCCACGCCTGGATGGCCTTTATAGGAGAGCTGGGCAATTAGAGTTGAACAAGGATTGGAGCTGTGTGTGTGTGTGTGTGTGTGTGTGTGTGTGTGTGTGTGTGTGTGTGTGTGTGTGTGTGTGTGTGTGTGTGTGTGTGAGTGTGTGAGTGTGTGTGTGAGAGAGAGAGAGAGAGAGAGACAGAGATTCATCCATCTGTATTTTTTTTTATGGGGGTGTGAATTGAGTCAGTATTGGTCTGTTTGGTATTTAGGTGGAGGGCTGTTTCTGTAGCAGGAGTGCGTTGTTTACAGGCTGCTCCCTCCTCATCCCGTTGTTGTTTTGGTTCTTAATGAAACAGGATTGGTGTATTGGGGATGACCTGTGGGTGAGTGCAGCCAACTGAAACTGGGCCATACTGACCAGTTAGGACTGCATGTGCCTTCACCCTCACATGATACAGTCAGTCTTTGTAACCAGTGAATAAATAAATAAACATTAATACCATTATAAATACCACACTTTTCCACAATGATGTAGCAAAAGGTACCATCTTCTATGGTCTCTCATTCATGTTCTTTCTTTTTGGCTTCTAGTTTATGTATTTTTTACACCAGGGCCAGCATGGATTAATACACATGACATTTATTACCTAATGTGACGTATTGATCATGTTTTGTCTGCTTTTGTTGTCACACTGATCAAGATAGTAACTTCTGAACCTGTAATATAAAATTGAAGCTAACATTGATGTGCTTTATTTTTTCTCGCCTCTTTTCCAGGCTGTTCCTCCAAGTCATTCAAGCTGTACTCCCCCAAGGAGCCCCCTAACGGTAGCACTTTTCCCCCTTTCCACCCCGGCACCATGCTCGACAGAGACGTGGGGTGAGTTTTCTGTCTGTGTGTTTTAGAGTCTTCACGGTTTTAACCTTTGAACATCTTTTACAGGTGTTCGTATGATTGCATACCGTGTTTATATGGCTTTGTAAATCCAGCCTGAACAACGTGAGTTTTGTTTCCACAATGAGTTGTTGGTCTTGAAATCATCCACTTGTAATCGACTCAGCTTGCCGCCTGGTAGTCTGACCAATCAGCAAACTGTAAACAGTAGTTTAGATGATAATGAGAACAAGCAGTTCTGTAAGGTGAATTTGAATTGTACAGAGAGTGAAATGTCTACAACAATTAGTCGCAGATGCCTATTTCTCTTTGCAAACGTACCAAGAAACTGGTTTGAGTGCATAGTTTGACAGAACAGCTGTCATTTTTTACTTGTTAGAAATGCGATGAAATCCAGGTACAGAGTTATATTTGTCCAGTGAGGTGGACTAACAGGACACTCACACTCCTCCTCTAACTGCACAATGTGACATCCCAGAATCAGGTGCTCAATATGAAACACTTCATGTAAGTGTAACATACAGTATATAACGCATGCTACCACAGCAAGTTTTTAAAAATGATTTTGTGCAGGAATGTCTATTGGTGTTATTTTAGCAATCTTCTGTCATTTGGTGACAGTTTAATCCAATTATTGCTGTATTGTAGTGTTCAGTCTGCTACCATTAACACCACTCATTATCTTGGTAAATGCCTGTTGAGTTACAATGACTAAAGTGAAAATTGTGGACCAGCTGTATGAGGCTAATGTGAAATACTGCTATTGATTTGACATGTGTGGGTCAGTAACCTTAGAGAGTATCCCTCTGCAGGATTGTGTGCTGTGCTTCACAGCTTCTCTTTTAGTAGTAAGCTACAGTTCGTGTGTGTGTGTGTGTGTGTGTGTGTGTGTGTGTGTGTGTGTGTGTGTGTGTGTGTGTGTGTGTGTGTGTGTGTGTGTGTGTGTGTGTGTGTGTGTGTGTGTGTGTGTGTGTGTGTGTGTGTGTGTGTGAGTGTGTGTGAGTGTGTGTGTGTGTGAGTGTGTGTGTGTGTGTGAGTGTGAGTGTGTGTGTGTGTGTGTTTATTATTTACTGTCTTATTGTATCATCCAATTTGTGCCATGTTTGGCTTGCATCCCGGGGCTGTAAAGACAAGGAGGGAGGGCATATTAGCACTATTGCTGAATGTAATCATCTCTCCGTCTCTTGTCTCTCCAGTCCCACCCCAATGTATCCTCCCACATACCTGGAGCCAGGAATAGGGTAAGGGTGCATTATTTCCCGTTATCTCTAGCTGGTGTGAAAATGGCTCTAATAACACCAGTAAAGATAAGGTCGTGAGAGGTTGTGCTCTTATCTCACCCTTAATAGAGATTTTACATTTTAGTCTTTGACAAAGCTAAACTAGATAGAGAAACAGTTTTAAAAGTACAGAAGCTGTGAGAGCTTGGACATGGCTGTGATCAGAAAGATCACTAACTGTTCTCCACCCCATCCTGCTTTTGCTTTCTCCTCCACCTGTCTTTCTATGTTGGAGCAGGAGGCACACACCATACGGCAACCAGACAGACTACAGAATATTTGAACTCAACAAACGGCTACAGAACTGGACAGAGGTTTGTAGACAATTATACTGACACACACACTCAACTACAGTCCACTAATTGTCTGAGTAACTGGTGATTTTTTTCCCCTGTGTGTCCTGTAGGAGTGTGATAACCTGTGGTGGGATGCATTTACTACAGAGTTCTTTGAGGATGATGCCATGTTGACCATTACTTTCTGTTTGGAGGATGGACCCAAACGCTACAGTAAGAAACAAAGTCACACTTTAAATCTTCAGACTGCATACTGTAACATTTCTTCCTGTCTGACACACCTGTCGTGTTCACTCCTCCTCTGAAGCAATTGGCCGGACGTTGATTCCAAGGTACTTCCGGAGTATATTTGAGGGCGGTGCCACTGAGCTCTACTATGTGCTGAAACACCCCAAGGAGTCCTTCCACAACAACTTTGTCTCCCTCGACTGTGATCAGTGCACCATGGTCACCCAGAATGGAAAGCCCATGTTCACACAGGTGTGTGTTTGTGTCTCTAGTTATTATAGCATTAAGCACCCTTGCAAGGTGGTGGCAAGTCACTTCATGGTTCAGAAGTCTTTCCTCAGCAGTGTGATCACCCAGACTTACTCAGCCCAGTCATAAACATGTAATGTTTGCTTTACATCTGTGGCCAGAGGTGCAGCCTGTAGCCATCTCTGCATAGAGTTCATTATCTGTACACTGACGCCAGCCCTCTGAACTGCCGCAGGTGTGCGTAGAAGGGCGCTTGTACCTGGAGTTCATGTTTGACGACATGATGCGGATAAAGACGTGGCACTTCAGCATCAGACAACACCGTGAACTCATCCCCCGCAGTATACTGGCCATGCATGTGAGTGCATACAGAGCAGGGGGAATGGCTTGATATACTTGACTGATGTGTATAATGATGTGTGTGAGTGTCAGCTTTGTAATCCGTTTCCTGTTCATGTCTCAGGCCCAGGACCCACAGATGCTGGACCAGTTGTCCAAAAACATAACAAGATGTGGCCTGTCGAACTCCACCCTTAACTACCTCCGAGTGAGTGGAGCACATTCAGATGCATCTTCCCTGTAGAATGACACAGCTCCTGAATGTTTTTCTCCGCATTGTGTCTTGATAAGAGTCCAGTCATAGTTTAGTTGAAGCTTTGAAGAAACTTTCACAGTTGATTTTGATGAAGCAGTTGATGACCATTTACTTATTTGTGACCCTGCAGTGTAAATGTTATCCACAACATGGCTTTTGAGACTGATTAATGTGCTTTAGTTGAGGTCTGTCTTGTATTCTACCAAGACACAGAAGCTGGTGCATAAGAGTTGCTACAAAAGTCAAAAAGCGGTGCATGTGGTTTTCTGAATTGGGGTCACTGCTACAAAATATCACCATATTCCTCAGTGCTCGCACAGATTCAGTATTGCAGCCCAGCACTTGTTGCATCTCGAGTCCTCCCATTCTTGTTGTTTTTGAAGCAGAAACTAACTTTGAAGCTGTGTGGCCAGAGGCAGCTGCTCTGAATCAGATTCTGACAATTTCTCTCACACAGTTTACATAAAACAAAAAACTCTCAAATGTTTTGTGAGCCTGTAGCAGAGTTGTACTTGCAGTCCAAAAACGCTGTCTATCTGTCTGCATGTGCAGTTCTACACAGTTCAAAGCAGTCAGCAGCACCGCCTCAAGCCCATGGGGGAATTGATAGGAACATAAACTGCTTGCCTCTGCAGTAGAGATGGAGATGCTGTGATGTGGCTGCTCTGTAAAAACACTTGAGTCGTGTTTATTTGTTTGCTTCCCGTATTTTATAATCAGGTTATCTGATCTGAGAATTTCAAGCCTGCAGATGAAGTCATTTGCAGGGAACACCAGCTGATAATCATGGTGCTCAATCAATTGGAGCATCTCTAATGATCTTAAGCACTGTGTAATCTCTAACCTGCTGCTCTCTTTGTTCCATCCTCCAGCTGTGTGTGATTCTGGAGCCCATGCAGGAGCTGATGTCCAGACACAAGACATACAGCCTCAGCCCCAGAGACTGCCTCAAGACCTGCCTCTTCCAGAAATGGCAGAGGATGGTGGCACCACCAGGTAGGCAAGCGACATGCACACACGGGCACGTAAACAGCCACAGTAAATATATCTGAAACTCTTCATCCCCTCTCTGCAGCTGAGCCATCAAGACAGGCCCCAAACAAACGGCGGAAGCGGAAGATGTCAGGTGGCAGCACCATCAGCGGAGGAGGAGGAACTAACAACAACAACAACAACAAAAAGAAGAGCCCAGGCAGTGGCTTCCCTCTGTCCAGCCAAGTACCAGTGAGTACATCACTGCTATCTAGTGTCAGTCCTCTGCTATTACACCTCTGACAGAAACATCACCATTAAGTTCAGATTAAGGCGTTCAAAGCAGAACACAGTGGCACAAAATAATGTACAACAAAACAGATCCAGTTGTCGCATGATGCTGGGTTGACATTGTGATGCGCTTCAACTGCAGTTCTTTACCAGAGAGGTTGTATTTGATGATGTCCTGCAACGCTGTGTACGTAAAGTAGCTGTAACAAGCAATCCCCCTTTTAATTTAATGTGAAATAAATGTCTACATATATTAACACCGGAATCAGTACACGCTCTCTTTGACACGACCCCCCACCCACTAAAACAACATTAATTGTCCTGCGTCTGTTTTGCGTCTCTGCAGGATGTGATGGTGGTGGGAGAGCCCACACTGATGGGAGGGGAGTTCGGTGACGAGGACGAGCGTCTGATCACGCGGCTGGAGAACACACAGTTCGACGCGGCCAATGGCATAGATGACGAGGACAGCTTCAACAACTCTCCGGCGCTGGGCTCCAACTCGCCCTGGAACAACAAGGCCCCCTCCAGCCAGGAGAGCAAGAGCGACAACCCCACCTCACAGGCCTCGCAGTAGAGCCCAGAGCCCCGCAACTTCAACACAAACCCCTCTGTGTCACTCTGCAAAGCCCCCACCCCACCCCTACAGCCATGAGTGCAACACCAACAGTCCATCGCCCGCTCGCCAACCCAGACATCACTGTAGAGCTCAGTCATCACACCCAGCTGGCCCGAGGGAGCTCAGTATGTCGCAGACAATGTCAGGAAGTTTTACAAGTTGTCATCATTGCTGTGACTTCCTCATTTTTAGGCACTGTGTCCCATCTCTGTCTCCTCTTCCCTCATCTCACTCTCAAAATGTCCCATTTGCTCTTGCTAGTTTTCAGTTTGGACAACGATCCGGGTAGACCTGACCAAGGAGGCGCAGGGATTTGTGCACACTAAACTATCCATACTGAAGTACACATGTAGGAAGTGGCGGGGTGGAGGGGATGTCGGCAGCGGGGCTTTGACACGGTGGCGAGTTGCTTAGGGACCACTTGTCCACCCAATCTCTCAACATGGCTCTCAGTTCTGGTCTGCGCTCTGTTGACGCAAAAGTCACTCGTGACGTTTCTTAATAGAGTATATGTGTGTGTGCGTGCGTGTGAAATGTGTGAGGAGAGTAAAGAGCAGCCTGAGCTTATTTGTGGCTTTGCTGAAGCAGACGGACCAGAATTTAGAGTCAGTCTATAAAACCATTGAAATTCACACACTAGTAGAGGAGCTGAAATGTGGCACTAGGGAAACTATACACATAGACACACACACACGCGCACACACACACACACAAACATAATGATTGAAGGATTTTGAGTCCCCTAGTGCCCGAGCCATCTCTGGTTAGACTACAATGGATGCAGTCTTTCAACCAGAGAGCATTTACAACACACACACGCACATACACACAATTACACATTTTAAGAGTTTTTATACAGTATATATTTCCCTAGAATGTTTTTTAATTTGTATTAAACGCCTTCATTTCAATTGTTACTTTTTTATTTTCTACCAATACTGAAAAGCTACAGACCAAGGAGCAACACAGGACTTTTATCCCTCCTCCCTCTAAAATATATTGTTTTTATCTTTTATGTTGATAAAAGAGAAATAATTTAGTGTGGATGTTTTTATTTTGTCTTTTTGTTCCTTTTTTTTTGGAGATTTAAATTTTTGTGTATTTGTGCTTGTATATTTAAGGTAGTAGCAAAGTTCTGTCTGACTGTAATAAAATGTATTCTTACTTAGATTTACCTAAAGCCATCCCGATCTAATGTAAAGAAACAAAAATAGGAAAAAGGAGAAAAAACACTCATGAACCCGTCCCCTCTATCTTCCCACCTGCTCTTTCCTCCTCCCTCTTTTTTAAAACTTGTGTAAATTCAATTACAAAACCCCCGGGGGTACAATGGCACCATGGAGTGACAGTTTTACTGTTGATTTCCTTTATATTTATTTTGGAAAGTTTAGAAATTAACTCATGTATTTCCTCTTTACATGAAGTGATTCTTTCACTTAACATTCATCACAGTTTTGTGTACTGCAACATTCAGCTTGATGTCAAGTGAATGTGCTCACTGAATTTTAGTTAACCAGTGACAGATTTTTTAAAGATGAGTTTTTGTTTTAATTACCTTCATTTCATACAGAAGGACACCATCAATCGTCCAAACATCTTCTGAAGCCAGCTTAACATTAAGTTCAGTCGGCACATCTGGTAGCAATGCTGAGTCTGTTAAGTCTGATGAAGCTCTGTTTATTGTTTTGTACATTTCCATTTCGTTACAGTCGATTCCAGCAAGTTATGATTGAGTTTGACTGGTGACTTGTACCTTCTCCAATCCCTGTAGAAAAATCATCGTTTGATATATATTTTTTGATTTGGTTAGTTTCTGCCCTTGATAATTAATGTATGGTACCAATAAAAAGATACATTTTCACTTTAAAAGCTTGTGTCTTTGGTGAATTTATAATCCTTGCCACACAGCTGCTTAAGAGAGCTGATGCAGGTCAGTGTTTCTGTATTTTGGTCAGATTCTGAACACTTTAATTTCATTTTTCTCTGTGGTTATGACAAGACAGTTGGGAGTCCAAGAATAAAAGACTAAAGCGCAGAATGTATACCTTCTCTGGATTTAAGATAAGTGTAAAACATTATTGATCCCACTCTGGGGAAATTTACAAGAATGAAAATAAGAGGTGGAAAAAGAACACAATATAAAGATACAAAATAAAATCAACTATAGAGGCTATGTCCATTGTATGAAAAAGAGTAAAGAAAACATTGTCTTGTGAAGAATGTCAATTTCAGAGTGGAAAATTCTGAATTGCTCATAAGTAAAATATGACAAATAAAATCCAGTGTCTCTACTATTGCACGGTCAAAAATATATAACACGGTACAAAATACATAGTACAAATACAGTAAAAATATGTAATATTGCACAGGATAAGATGCACAGATGTAACTGACATATAATTAACATATAATATATGTTAAATAATGGAGTAGTGTTACACATAGGTTTGTGGTGTGAAACATCAACACAGTGCTATGTTAAATAATGTTGGCGTTAAACAGTCTGACAGCTGTCATAGCATTCTTCTTACTCAGTGGATGCAGCAGTCTGTTGCTTAAGCCCCCCACCATCTCATGCAGGGGGTGAGAGGGGTTGTCTGTGTTCAATGTCAGCCTGGCTAACATCCTCCTGTCACCCACCTCCTTGATGTTGTCCAGAAGGCTGTCCAGGACAGAGCCAGCTCTCCTGACCAGTTTGTTCAGTCTTTTCCTGTCCCAGTCTGAGCTCCCACAACCAAAGCAGACCACTGTGTAAAAGACTGCAGATGCCACCACAGAGTCATAACGTGTTCTTAACAGCGCTTTATCATCAGAGAGCTTCTGGAGGTGACAGCTATCCCCCGCAGAGCCCCGTGCTGCAAACTACCACATCAGACACACAGCTGTGAAGCCTCACACACTGTGGTCTGTTGCTGAGGTAGTTGATGGTCCACGCAGCCAGGTGGGAGTCCACTCCAGCTCCTTCCAACATCCCCCTGAGCAGTGATGGATGGATTATGCTGAAAGCACTGCAGAAGTCAAAAAGCATGACCCTCACGGTGCTCCCAGTGTTCTCCAGGTGAGAAAAGGATCTGTGCAGCAGGCAGAGTTGATCTGTGTTTGAAGGTATATGAAGTCCTTTAAATGCAAGAAATGTTATTACCTGTGCAACGACTGCAAAATACCCGTGTGTACGATTTATGGGGATCCATGGCAGGATATGGCAGAAGTGGAATATAATATTCACAAGTATGTTTTCAATAGTGTATAATGACCTGACAATGAGAACGGGCCAACCAAACACTGGCTCTAGAGAATACTTTTTGCATTTTTCACAAGTTCTCCTACAGGTTTGGAAAGGGAGGGGTGGGGTGAGGAGTTCACTCTGGTCAATACATTTGCTGAAAGAGCACTCACACATGGGTGATTACACTTTGTACTTTTGAAAGGAACTATAAACACATACAGCACTCTTTAGAGGACTACATTGTTAATTGTTTACTAGTTAGTGACATGCCAGTGAGAGACAGGTTAAAAACAACAATGCTGTAGCAAAGGCTGAGATAACCTGACTTTTAGGTCCCTCGTATGGGTCAAACTTGAAAAAACAGGACTCTATGGATCCCATAATGCAGCTCTGTGGTGTCTCATGGCGTCTTTCACACTCCACACCCACAGTCTGCTACACAGGCTCTTCGTCGCCAATCTAAGGCTAAGATGATCCTGATGACATCATCAGGGTTTATTTTACAGACTTCAGAGAGGTCCAAAGCCACAGAGGACATTTAACAGTGTCTTCTCACAAGCCGAGCAGTACTCCTTTGTGAGAGGAAGATGTACAATAAAGAGTAAAGCTCTAGGTGCTTTTCTTCCCATTTCCCAATTCTTTACTGACTGATATGCAGCACTTCACTCCTCCTCTTCTCACCTTGAAACAATCCCCTCCTGTGCAGTCCCGCCTGTCTGCAGTCGGTTGGAAGCTGTCAGTGAAGCGGAGTGATCAGACAAGCTTCAAGCTGTGCTGCTGGGCATCCACATGCGTCTCAAATCTGCTCTTTAAGGCACAGAAGCCTGGTGGGTTTTTTCTGCTACACGGTGGTTAAACGCTTTCACCTATTGATCCGCTCCTTGAATAGAGAGCTTGAATGGGAAAGCCCCAAGGAGTAAGTTGCAAACCATTGCTCCAGAGCGCTGCTCGTGGAACAGATTCGCACATTAAAGCTACGTCTAAGGTAGAAGGAGCTTCTCCTGTCATAGCTGGTGCAGCTCAAGAGCGCCAACAACAATTCTGTCATTGGCCTCCAGCTGGCGGAAACTCAGACGGTCTCCTGGGCTTGAAGTGAAGCTGGAACAACCTGATGAAAACTCTCACCACCACACAGAAGCAGACTCACTCTGACTCTTATGCCATTTCAGTGATCACCTCATAGCTGACACTGCCAAGCTCTTTTTTGGGGGGGCATTCAGAAACATTTGTGAGTCCCAAAAAGATGAAGAACATGCACTTCATGATTTCATGGATCCAGCTCAAGTTGCTTTCTTTGCATTTGTAGGACTTGTTATCCTTCTGTTCTCTTTCTTTCATCAGTATCTTCTCTTCCACTCTCCTCCTACAAATCTTCAACTCCAACTGCCCAGAAGTCTTAAATATACTAATGAGAACAGATGACGTGGTTACAGTAACATCAATGCAAACCGGTTGAGTCTGTATCTCTCATCCTACTGTTATCAGCTGCTGATAAACATGCAAACTTGAGTCAACTTATAAGTGGCCTTTGACACTTTATATAAAATAACTTCATATTGTTTATATCCTGGTCAAAAAAAGAGTTAATTAATCCGTAAGCATCAATGCTGCACTATGATATGACGTTGTTGTCCTGTGGTAAACCCTGTGAATTAGTCATCTATTGACAATATGTTGAGTCACTTCAAGACACGCACCTCTCTGTTACTTTCAAGACAGTCTGTCTGCCACGTTTCTCAGATAAAACATTCACGTTTTGCATCAGCTGCAGGAAGCTTTCTCTCATAACCAGCTGACAGAACCACAAAGATGATTCACAGGCATCAAGCTACATTTTCTAAAAGATACCAATCCAGTGAAGTTAAAGAAGCAGAAAATGTCTGGGGAGTAAAGTTGTGTCGGAGAAGAGTTATGCGATGTGTTTAATCTTGATGAACTTGTATTGGCACTCCCGCTGGTCTCTGTGTCTCTGTGTTTGTGTTCTCATAACACATAAATCACAATGCGCTCCGGCATAAAGAGCTAACACTGATATCTCCACAGTGGCTCATCCTCTATCCTCCGTAAGTGTGAGCTGTTTCTTTTTCTTCACACAATAAAACATGAGCTAAGAGCTTCAGGCTGCCATTAGCTAACTTTCAAGTTAAAAAAACTAAAGTTAAAAACAACCACTTTGCCTACCTGCCCCTCTCTGTGTGTCAGTTAATGTTCTCTTTCACTCTCGGCTGCTATTCTTCTACGTCTCTCATTACAGTCTGATTTTCCTTTCACTCTCTTGCCTCATCTCCTTCTCTGTCTAATGACATGGGAAAAGCAGAGCTCGTCTCATTTATTTCAGAAATTGAGGTGCTCCATGTAGTCGTTACCAGAAATATTGCACCCTTGATGGTTAAGTTAATTTACCAAGGAACTCACGAGGTCAAAACACAGAAGCATCGGCGGATGCTTTAAACTGGAGAAAAAAAACGCTGTGCAATTCATTATCTAAGTGCATTCATTTACAAATGTTATATATGTCAGTGCGTGTCAGTCCTGACTTTAAGTTCTTGGTCTAAGAGGACTTCACAAAGCACTAAAGCTAAAACTAGCTGAGAAGTTAGAGGTAGGTCAGAGACACTACTAACAATCAGTCAGCTTCTGCAGCTTATGCACCTTGTTGTGTCAACACAAATGAGCCAAAAAATGTATCCAGTAATACAGTTTTGATATATTTTAACAGCACTGTAACATTAAAACAGCACCGAGCTGGCAGGTGATTCCTCCATCAGCCCACATTGTGTTGTTGTGCGTCTTACAGCTTGTAAATGTGGGTTGTAAAGGTTCTCGGTGCTGTATGAAGCTTGAGTGTAAACACCTGTGAAACAGGCTGATATATTATTATGCTTTCAATCATGTTTAGTTTCCAGACAGAAAAATGTAGATTTTTAATTTAAAACGCTCACTCAATATAAATATACTTGTAATTTTTATTTTGTCAAGTGTCACATAAATGCTGCACTAAAATATTCTCACTCTGTTAAAAAACAGCATAATATATGATATTCCTGTTAAAAAGGGCCTCTCGTGTGCTGGTGCGATAGTGATAGTGATGTTTACTACGGTCCTAGTTATAGATATTTAAAATTTGAAATAAGGTTTTCTGGTGTTTTAACTTTGTTCCCCTCGAGAGGTGTAAACTGCATCTTTGAACATTCAGCAGAAGACGGCCTCCCTGAAGCAATCAGGCCTGTCCACAATGATGATCCCAATCTCCAAATCTACATCTCTTCTGATAAGGAGGCACTCTCCTCTGACTGGGAGGAGGAAGATGAAGGGCGTATGAGGATGAAGACGACATTGAAGATCTGGCTTCTTTATACTGATTTTCCTTTTTAATAATAGTTCCATTCAATAGTGATGTACAGTACAGGGCACCTAATTGAATTGCATTTAGGTAGTGCTTTAAACCAAAGCATGTGCCTCTTTCACCCCTAAGCACACACACACACACACACACACACACACACACACACACACACACACACACACACACACACACACACACACACACACACAGCAGATAGCAGCAAGATGCAAGACATTGTACCACGCATGTTCTTTCCACAATCTGCTGTAGTTAAAGCTCCTGTTATGCAGTAGTTATCTAAGGAGGTGGACAGCTCAAACAGAAATGTCACTTACCTTCTACCCCTTTGTGTGTTTCAACTCAGGAACAAGTGATCATATCACAGCCCTTTGCCGACAATTTGCGATGTGTGGGGTCAACAAGTGGCATGCCAGCTGTGAGAGGAAAGGATGGATATCGGAGGGGTGCTAAGACCCTGAGGACCAGCAGGAGGCTATTGATAGCAGTATGCTAGCAGAAGCTAGTGTAGTCACAAGGATTCATGAACCACATTTAAGACATAGATTTGACTTTAATTGAGGTAAGAACAAACTACACTCATAGTTAAGCTGTACCCGCCTAAATAATGTAATACCGTAATATTATGAGTAATTGCACTCTTAAATCGCTTTCGCTAAATCGGTGTTACAATTCTTGTCTGACAGGTATTAGCTAGGTAGCGTTAGCTTTAGCGTTAAATTTTAGTAGATTTATGTTCGGTTACCTAATTGCTAATAAAGTAGCTGGTCATCGAGTGTCGACTGGACAACAATACCTGCTTGTCAACGTGACCACGTCGTTTTTAGTTGTTAATTAGTAAGTTGAAGCCAGTTAGCTAACGATGAGTCAGTTAGCTAATGGCAGCTAATTGACTAGCAGCCCATCCCAACTTACACTTAGGCTAGCTAACGTTAGCTGTTAACATCATGTGCCATCAATTTAAGCAAATGTCACCTGATTATGACTTAGCCACACTAATACTGCTTTCGTTCATGTGCTTGGACGACGCTAATTGTTCCAACATTTTGTTAACCTAAACGTTTACGTGCAAGAGTGAGCGGTGTTCAAGTTATGTCACTTTGACTGAAATCTCTCACTTGACCAGCCGATTATAAACAGTGGAAGTATGGAAGTTACTAGAATAGAATAAAACAGTAAAGAAACAGTAGTAAAACAGAGATAATTATGTCCTCTAGCAGGTGACAGTTCCTGGTGACCTGGCCAATTATGTCATGCAGTAAAGGGAGTAATGACAGGCGTGTCTGTTTGCTACGAAAGCAGTCTTAAGGTGGGACAGGTGTGGTGGCCATAAGTTATGTGTTCAGTAGTCAGTGAACGCAGCATCATTGAATTTATTCTACCAACAAGCGTCGCCTGTGTAGCCAAAGCCTCATTATTCCTCTGTGCCATAGTCCAGTATGGTTGTCCAAAAGCTATTAAAAACGCTTAATGAGCCACATTGTTGCACTGGCTGACATATTTCTCTATAATGATGAACAGGGCCACTGTAGTTTATTTTGAGTCAACTCCACATTCACGTCTTCATGCTGTGTAGAAGTCACTGCACCAAATCTATGGCTGAAAACACTCCCAGTCAAACACACTATGATGAAACTGGGCCAGAGAGCCGCAGACATGTTGGAGAAGTCAGAAAGTACTGAGGGACTCACTAACAATTATTTCTTTCATTTTTTTTTTTTTCCAGGGGATTTGTTGAGTATAACATAATGTAGAATATCGTTCACCTTATGCTTTAACGAATCCATAGAATAGAAGAAATCTTGAGGATTAACGCCTTTTTTATCTTTACATCATTTGTGTGCACCCTTACCTAAGTGACTCTGTCTCTTTCCTCAGACTTAGTCATGTCTCAGGTGGAGAAGAAGGCAGGGCTGCTGAGGAGGACGTCGTCCTCTAAGAAACCCTTGAAAGAGAAAGTGGTGCTGATGTATGATGAGATTTTTGCAGTGAGTATCACAATGGGGGCATGTCAGTGACGCAGGGTAACGAGAAATGAAACAGTGCTCTGGTGTGAATTAAGTCCCGTCTTTTTCTGTGATTTAGAAAGAGGACCCAGCCAAAAACAACCCTCGCTTCTGGGATGAGCTTTTTCTTATGAAGGTAAAGTGAAAGAGCAGAATTCTTGACCAACAGCATGTTCACTAGAGATGTGTTCTGCATATTAGAAAACACTCACTGTATTGTTTTGGTATGTAAAGCAAAGGTAGCGGGAAAGCTAATGAGACATATGGACAGTATCAGGCCTGAATATTGAATTAGTGAAGAAAATGTCCACAGTTTGCAGTACATCGGAGAAATAAGACATTTTCATATGTATGTAGAGTTTCCAGAAATCCTTATTAGGTGGGTCCTGCCTAGAAAAACACCTGTTGAACCTCACTTACAGGAAGTAGTGACAGCCATAAATCAGATACAGTCCAAACAAATGCTGCACAGATTAGCTCACAGTATAGGACTGTGAAAGTTGTCCCGCGTAGATGGTGCAGTTTTGACAACCTCTGTCCTTCCACCATGTTTTAGGTGAACCTAGAGTACCTGGAGTCCAAGTTGGAGAGTGTCGATGGGGAGGAGGTTCAGCGTATCCAGGACAACATCAACTCTTTATTCCACCATTGCGTTCAGGCTCTGGGAGAGGAGCACCAGATCAAAGTGGTCAATGCCCTTCAGGTAATTAAAGCTCAGGAAGATCACCTAGATTTTCATAGATGAGTTGTAGCGCGTCAGCGAGTCACGGGCTCGGTTTTGTGTCCCTGCTATAGCTCCAAGAACTGGAATGTACTTCTGTGTTTATGTGGAACATTTCACAGGATTCACTCTTTAAGCAATGCCTGTGCTCTTCTCATGCCTCTGTCCCCCAGACTCTCTGTGCACTTTTCCGGGGGGTTCACCAGAAGAACAAGTCTGCGTCTGGCTTTGACATCATCAACATGCTCATGGGGTTTGACAAGGCCGAGCAAAGGATGAAGGTGTGCGGAGAATACTTTGAGAGGGGATGAGAGGGGTGAAATTCATGTTCATTCATGTCTGTGTCTCCTGCAGGACCTGATGGAGAGACTGGACACCCTTCTTTGTGGAGATGGCTCAGAGAGTCTGAAGAGTCTTTGCCTCAAACTGCTGCTGTGTTTAGTGACGGTGAGACAGATCGTTTCAGCAGTAGACTTTGAGAGATGCTTGTTAGAAACATCACACAAACAAACACTGTGTTTATTATCCATATCTGACTCATGTGCAATTCAATATGGCAATAGTATTCTCATAATCTTGTATATCATGCGCATATATATAGTTGATTTTTATTCTGTATCTTTTTTTATTGTTATTATTGTCTCTCATTTATTCCTTGCTGTCTGTGACAATGCAGTTTCCCCTGTGTAGGATTAATTAAGTTTCATTTTATCTTATATTATCACAAACCTGTGGAAATAATGTGTTTACAGGTGACAGACAATATCAGTCAGAACACCATCCTGGAATATGTGATGATCAACAGCATCTTTGAAGCCATTCTACAGGTAAGTGATTAGTTGAAGGCTATGTCTGCTCTAGTTCTGGGATTTTCATGTTATTTTATTTCTTTCCACTTCATCATCTCTGTTCTCCCTCTCTCCCCTCCTCAGATTCTGTCAGATGTGTCCAGTAGAGGGCAGCATGGTTATGATGCAGTGGTCCTCCTGGCCCTGCTGGTCAACTACAGGAAATACGAGGTGTGTACATATACTCACATGGGCCTGTACTTGTTTTGTCGATAGAAAAGCCTTTTGAGCAGCAGGGGGGCACAGAAACTGTGGAGTAAATCCTTTCCCACAGTGTGTGAGCCAGATATTTATGCTGCTGAAAGCTAAACACAACATTTCTATTTTGCGCCAGATGTACAAAAAAACATTAGATACCTACATCAAGTATCAAAGAGACCCTCCTACATTTTGATGACAGAGAAGCAAATGAAATGACTTCCAATTCACTTCCCTGTCCAGTTACTTCCTGCAGTGGCAGTAAGAGAGGGGATGAAAGGATGGGGGGGGTGAGGTTTTGGATGTACTCTCATACCCAAACAAAGTGTGCATTGACACCAGGAGCTGTGTTTGCATGTACTCTGGTAAAATGTGTATTCCAAAATTTCAAAAAGACATTTTTTATTTTAAGTGTGGCTGCAGCATGAAAAATACTGCTTAAAATCCAGCTAATAGAGATGGACTGGTCTCACATCACATAGAGTATGTGTGATCAGACTCTGATCTGTACTCTGTTGGGAGTGTGTGTATTGTAGGCAAAAATCAGAGGAGACGTCCCGTCAGGATCAATTAAGTACTGATATATATTTGTGTCAAATATTAAACCGTTCTGATTGCACTGGTTTTCTGTTTATTAGTCTGTGAATCCATACATTGTGAAGCTCTCCATTGTGGATGATGAACCAACACTAGATGTAAGTATGTTGTCACGAGCTGTCTGTGTACCTTCTTCACTGCAGAGTAATAAATATAAATGGCCCTCACATCAGGCAGAATATCAAAGGTTTCATTGGATGTTTTCTTTCCCAGGGAATGGGTGTGGTTGTCCACCAAGCTCTGACAGAATATAACAGGTGAGATCCAAAAATGTCCAAGTGTCAAAAACATGCTTTTCATGATGCGCTGCGTGGTGCGCTGAGGCCACTGGCGTCATCAGTTTACTTTGATGTCTGCCTTAGATATTCTATTTCTATTCTCCTGAAAAGCAGGGCCTTTATACAGTAGTTGTAGTTATTTATATCTGACAGTTTTCCTTGGCAGTCGGTAATAGCTTTTTCTTTTTTTCTGCTGGATGAGGCAAGGTTTGGAAATTAAAATGGTGTTTGTGCAGGAGATCTCGTCTGTCTGCGTGCATAGACAGACACATCAAAGTGATGGATGGAGGCTCCATACAGTTCATTGTTTTTGTGTATAAACTGAATGGCCCTTAGATAATAAATTGACGGGAGTAGAATGAGATGTTAGATAAATGTGTGTTAGGTTACAAGTGCTGTGCTGGAGTGAAAACATACACTCTATCTCTGCCTCCGTCTTTGTGTGGCCCTTCATGGAACCAATTCATTTGTCATTTGCTCCACTTTTTTCCCTCACATCCCACTTCCTGTCCATCTTTTCTTTTCTCTTGTCTTTTTCCTTTCAGGCAGTACAAAGACAAAGAGGAGGAGAACCAGGGTGGGTTCTTCTCCACCTTCACTAGTATGGTACGATCTTATTCTCACTTCATATTTTTGCAGTAGTTATATTTTAAATTGATTGCTGGTTCTTCCATGAGGATACATTTGCTTTTCAAAAGAGTTTCAGCTGCAGCTCTATGACTGCTTTTGTCAACACTGATAGCTTGATCCTTCTCCTGTGCACAGGTGGGCAGCATGTTTATCGCAGATGCTGATGAGAAACTCTCTGTACAGTAAGCGCAAAGTGATTTAAGTTCTTACCCATCAGTCAGTTTTAATTGCATTGCTCTCCACTTCATTACCACTGCCGTGTTTTTGCTTGTGCTCTGTTCTGTCAATGTGTGAAAAGTCCCAATGAACATGTTTGCTGTCATCGTATTGTAGAGTAAACTGAAAAAAAACGAAAGCACTGGGGATGATGATTATAACAATGCAGCCAGTTATTTGTATTTGTGAACAGTGTTTACTGTTGTTTGACATCTTTTAATGCCAGCTTGTTTATCAATGTTAAAATTGAGTGTGAAGATATTTGGAAAATGATGTATTAGTAGTGCCACACATTGTCCAGTGGTTAATGATAGAGAAAATGAAAAAAAAGCCACGTGCTGATGCCTGAAGCCGTTGCTAATAAACCTTAAACACCGCGCTGCCCCTCCACTTGTTTCTTGTGCTTGACTGGAGCAAAGTCGAAAGCTTTTTGCGTCTAATGTTATGTGAAGATTTGCTTGATGAATGAATGAGCTGACTCTGACTACTAATTTCTTTCCTCTCAAGGACAAATGAGGCCATTCTGCTGGCGCTCTATGAGGCTGTGCACCTTAACCGCAACTTCATCACTGTATTAGCACAGGTAAGAAACGGGACTTTGGTTCTTGGTTTTTGGATGTTAAGCGTCCAATTGGAGCTAATTTTCCTCTTACACATATTGATTGTGCAAAAGCCCCTAAAGGTGCATGTTCACCCAAAAGAAGGTTTATCGAGTGGAAAGAGTATTTTTTGCTCAGAGGAGATTTGTGGGTGTTCCAAAATAAGAGCTCTGGCAGATTAGTTCATAGTTTGAACTTCACATTCATCAGTTACAATACACTGTGAACAATTACATTTTTATGGCAAGTCAGGGATAACCAAATATTTGTTGAAGTTTTTTTTTTTGTTCTTAAAATCCTCAGTCTTTGTTTCTTCTTCCTCGCTTGCCATGTTGCTGTGAAACACTGATAAAAGATTTTTTGTTCTTTTGCTCTCTAGTAGTCTGTCAGTTATGGCATCTGTGATGTGATCTGACATCTAATAATGACGAGCAAAACTACAAGACGGTGGTTAAAGTCGATTAGAGCTACAACTAACGAGTATTTTCACTAGCCGTTAATCTGCAGTTTATTTTCTCAATTGATCGTTTAGTCTTCAAAAGGTCAAAAATATATTTTTTTTATATCTAATCAATTAATAATTGATTAATCAGCCTATCGGTGCAGTTGTAGAATAGAGGAGGAGATGGACATTGTGTCTCTTCTGAGTGTTTGATGCCTTGTTTGATCTGTTGACATATAGTGATGTTGTGCTGCTGTAGTACATATTTCTTTAAAGGTGCACTCAATGTGAGAACCACCAATATTCAGCTTTTTCTGCTTTACGAGTCTCTGTGGGGACATTCAGATTCAGGGTTTGAGCCATTCGGCCTCACTAACTGCAGAGTGAAGATGGGGTCAAATGCGATTAGGATGGCAGCCGCTGAACAGTGCCTCCGGACCAGCTTCTGCTCTGAGGCCATTGAGCCACTCTGCTGCTTTTTGCAATGCTGTGATTAGTTAGAAATCTCAAGATAAATTAGCAGCATTGATTAATGTACCATTTTGTGGAAATGTTTTGCTCCACCAGAGGTAAACACTCCCCCAGTCTCTAATCAAAGGCAGCCTGTCCTCCTCTCTCAGTCCTCATGTAAACCTCCTGCCCTCTCTGTGCTGTGGCGGCACATCACTTCTCTGTTAATGACAGTTCACACACGTCTTCTGTCTGTCAATAGAGCCACCCTGAGATTGACATCGCAACCACACCTACCACCCCTACTCCAACTACACCGACACCACTTGGCACAACACCACCCTCCCTAGACAGTAAGTCAACCTTTTCATTTCTTTGTTGAGGGAGACATTGACAGATGTCTGTGACGTCACCCACTGGTTTCTGAAGGGAAGTGTTCAAGACTGTGTCAGGGTTTTCTTCTCACCGCGGAGAGCAAGTTTTTTAGAAAGAAACAAGGATTTCCCAGTTCATTAAATAGTCTTTTTATTTGATTTGTATTTTATTTTTGGAGGCATCATCTGGTAGTTGTCATAGAAACTACATCTTCTAACTTCAAATACTGCCTTCAGTTTTCAGTCATAGTATTTTTCACCTCAAAGGACAGCAGAGCTTACCGGAGAGGACAGCTTTAACCTTGTCTTGTCAGCTCTGTGTGTTTACATATGCTTTATACCACAGCCTTACCTTTGAAACTGCACTGAACTGAGCTGGAAATACTGATCCTGTCAAAACACCTGAAGGTCAGAAATTGGAATAGAAGGATTTGTGGCATCAAGGATCGCTGCTTCTGTGCCTCACTTTAATCCTAACAGTGTTTTTGCTTATGTGAGTACAGAGCCTTTCCAAATATTCAATAGATTTTAAAGGTTGTCTGATGGAAGAGCAATGCTTGGATGTAATAAATAGCATTTCTAATTTAATAAGCAGATTATTGTACCATCCCAGGTACTTATTATCTCTTTCAACTGGCTGCCACTAGAGGTTTCATGGAAGGTAAATGTTGCAGCTAGCATCAAATCAGGTCATTTGGCGTGCACACACACTGTAACTGTTAAAAGGTGCATCGTTTTCTCTCAGTCCAGATCTTTCCCTGCTGCTTCAAACCGAAGAGTCATTGTCTGTATAAAATATTAACCTCCGGCTTCAAATACAGATGAAAGTTTCATATGCAACGTGCATTATGCCATGTCATGGGAGCTTCAGCACTTAGAGGACTGTCCACTCAAATCAGAAATGATTGCACACACATGCTTGCAGTCACATGCCAGAAATGAGCTCTTTCCTTCCACAGTAAAGCCACCTGTGACGTTATGTTTTTTGACAGTGTAAAATCTTTCTTTGAACCTGCCGTGATCTGAGGAAGAAGGAAACAAATGGTCGGGGGGAGAGAGGGAGGGATAGAAATGACCAGCTCATCATTTATCCATGAAACAAGCTGTATGTTTCAGCAAGCAGAGATTTTTAAAGGGATGAAGATGCGTGTCTAGAGAACACAGCAAGCTGCAGTAGCTACGATAATGGGACATTACTTTCTGTAATAGGGTTAGGGTTTGGGCTTAGGCTGGAATAGCTGATTGGCAACAGACTGCACAGTTCTATGAGTTTGACTGAACACAATTATAATCCGTCTTTCTGTTTACTTCACGTATGTCCTCCTTCTCCATAATAATTAGAAAAATTGATTCGATTGTAACTGCAGTTATGATGATGATGATTATGTGTGATTGATGTTTTATTTGTTTTATCTGCTGTGTAGTGATGAACAACCCAGAGCTGCCTCTGGATCCCAACCTGCAGACCAGCAACCTTCTCATCACCTTCCTCAAGTATGCCTCCATTGTAATGCAGGATACGAAAGGTAAAGAGAAACCTTCATGCCCTCTTCCTCTTAGTCTCTGTCACACTACCTTCCTGTAATTCTTCATTCTGTCACTTTTTCTTGTCCTTAAGTGTCCTCACGTAGTTGTCTTAGACAGTGGTGGCAAATAAAAGCTGTTCTCTTCAATCCCACAGTTGTTATCGCACTTTATAACAGTCTTTTGTTTTAGGCTTTATTCTCCTAAAAAACAGAGAAAAGCTCTCAGATTTCTTTCTACTTGCTAAGAGTCTCATATTTGTGTGTTTCCAGACGAGCATCGCCTCAACAGTGCCAGACTGTGCCTAATCATCCTCACATGCATTGCTGAGGTAGGAAGCAGCCACACTGCTGCAGCGTTTCTCCACAGATCGTCTTTATTCTGACTTCACCAGCGTGTGTGTGTGTGTGTGTGTGCATGTGTGTGTGTGATAGGACCAGTACGCTGATGCCTTTCTTCACGATGACAACATGAACTTCAGAGTCAACCTCCACAGAATGGTGAGTTCCTGGTTGATGAGTGAAAGTGAGCAGAAACAAGATAAAAATGTCAACATGGAGAGAAATCAACAGTTTCCAGGAGAAAAGCAGGTGCAGGTCTGGAGGAGACGGACTGTAACATGGCTACTTAAGTGCATGTAAACACGTTCCATGGTGAAGACCGTGGTGCTTTATCATGTTTGCTCAATTTGACATTTGAAATATTGTATTCTACAATATTGCTTATCAAAACTGATATCAGCCAATACAGGTTATATGCTGATACACTTGGCCTTTTTCATCACGTGCAGTACAAAGTATTTATAGTAGTGCTGTCAAAAATATCGCGTTATTAACGCGTTAACGCAAATCAATTTTAACAGCGTCATTTTTTTTAGCGCGCGATTAACGCTCTTTGTGACCTAGTGAACTTGTAGTTTTTTATAAGCTGTGGCCACTGCTAGGAACGTTACAAAAACTACAGGATCTGATTGTAAACCGGAAACAAAATAATAGGCTCGCTAGCTGTAAAAAAAAAAAAGTAGGCTACCGGTTTGTGTGGATGTCAAGCGCGAAACGCCGAAATGGATGTGAACAAGATTCTGAAAGCTTAGTTTCAAAAAGTTGCCAGATGGGTCGACTGACAAGACCAAAGTTATCTGTGTGTATTGTTGGTGTGAACTGAATTATCACCGTAGCACATCCAGTCTGAAATACCACCTGATGGCCAAACACACGCCGAATGCAATTTCTCCACCGCCTCCGTGTCAAAACCAGGCGACAATGGATGGCTTTGGACAGAGGCATATGGATACCGTAACTAAGAACAAGCTTACTGCAGCCATAGCCAAGTAATGTTCATTCTTTCTGGAGAGAAATAAGAGGCGGCGTTGATAAGCCTCTGGTGAATAAACAGAAGAGCTTCACAGTCTGACTGCTTGTATGTTCAGAGGAAACTTCAGAAAGGAAAGTTTAAGCCATGGTTTAACTGCACTATAGGCTGAGTCCTAGTTTACAATGTTGTGACCTTTGTAACTTTATCTTGTATCACCCTGTTTTGATCCCTTAGAAAGGGTTGTTGAAGGGGCTTTTTTGTAACCAAGCATTTATTTTTTTCTGTTTTATCTGTTTATTGACAGTGTTGTGTGAGCTTGATTGATTCAAATGTGAATGACTGCTCAAAGTGAGAATGTTAGTGTGAAATATAACACTACACATTGTTTTCAATAAAAAAAACATTTGCACAAAGCAAGCCTATCCACTTTTCCATGTTGATAACAGTATTAAAATGATAATTAATGGGACATTTAGAATAGATAAAACTGTGCGATTAATTTGCGATTAATCGTGAGTTAACTATGACTTTCATGAGACTAATCATGATTAAATATTTTAATCGATTGACAGCACTAATTTCTATATATATTTACATACTGACTTGTTTCCATTTTTCATGTATTTTTCAGCCCATGAGGCACAGAAAAAAAGCCGTGGACAAGAACATCCCTTCACGGCCGCTGGTGTGTGCTGTTCTAGGTATGAGGAACATTTAGAACTGTAAACTGTGGACTCAAAGGAGCAGAGACTCTGACGTTTGATATTTTTGAAGGCCGGTTAGTTAGCTGTAACCTCTGATCTATAATTTCTCATGGCAATGCTTATCTCGCTGTACTGCCTTGTATGAATTCGTGGCGTCCTGTAGGCCCCATGCATCCTCAAGTTAAAAGCATGACACAGTAAAGAGAAGTTAATTGATTCATTCTTAACAAACTCTAGAAATATTTTAGGAATTGTTTGTGCAGATGTCATTGATTTATATTTTAGATCATATTTATTGACATTTCCCAGCACATTTACTGGCACGTTTAATTTCCTGGGTAGCTTTGTTTGTTTTTGCTTGTTACATTTTTGTTCCCTTCATGTTGCGTCGTTGCGTCCAGTGATATTTGAGGTTTAACCGTTATTTTTTCTCTCTCTTTGTCTGAATCCCTTTGTCTAGATCTGATGGTGGAGTTTATTGTTACTCATATGATGAAGGATTTCCCCATGGATTTATACTTGTGAGAACACGTGCACACCACACATGCACATTCCTCTGGTCTCATCTACCAACCAGCTCCGTCACCACAGTGTTATGTGTTCATTTGCTGTGCAGGCGCTGTGTGCAGATCATCCACAAACTCCTGTGTTACCAGAAGAAGTGCAGAATCAGGTTACACTACACATGGAGAGAGCTGTGGTCAGGTAAAGATACCAACCCTTCTCTTTGTTTCATTTCTATCAGAATGATGAGATTAGCAGGAACTTAGCCCAGGGAACCAAGAACCTTTTGAGGAACTCAAAAGCTGAACCTGTAGGAACCACAGACTTCCTGTGTGATAGTTGCAGTACTTTCCAAAGGTGCAGGATTGGGCAAACGGAGACACTGCGGAAGCTACAACTTGTGTATCGCTTCATTCAAAGAACAAGAAAGTATCAGAGAGAGAGAGACTGAGAAACAAGGAGCAGCAGTGGTGGAGTGAGCTAGAGAGTCATTGAGAGAGAGAGAGGAAGCGGTCATGAGAGAGCAAAGAAAGTGAAGGAGCAAAATATAACATTATTTACTGATAGTCACACAAGTTTTCGTTATTTCAACTTGTCTTTCTGAGAAATCTCGTTGGGAACGGCAGACAACTCTAAACACTACAATGCCTGTGATCCTCGGCTGCCGTTGGTGTGGAGAAGGAGCCAATCATGAATCAGAGCGCCATCAAAATCAAAACACTTAGTCGTTGAATATGTGAACAAAAGATGGCTCCATCGTTGGTGAATCCATCCACAGGTGGCCCAAAATGTAAATGTTTTTATGTCGGCAGGCTTGTGGCTTTGACTTTCTATCAAATAACCAAATATTTTCTAAAGTGTGAGTTACACAACACTGCCTGAGAACAAAGAATGGGACATTTACTTCGGGAACGCCTGAAATAGCTCCTCACACTTCACAACTCTTTTTAATTCAAAGCACAGCTCACACACCTTACTTCAGGACATACTCTGTATGGAAGTTGCTGCTCTACCTTTTACACCAAACAAGAAAATTAAAGTTAGGGATAATGTTGCCTTTTTTACAGTGTCTACTGATTTATGTGGTCCTTACAAACTTGTTAAACTGTTCTGGAAGTTTGATGTGTCTGAGGACGTGTTTCTACTTATTTTTCAAATACGCATAATTTTAACTCAGGTTTTGTTTTTGCTGGCATTTACTTCTAAGAGTGGAGTAAATGGGTACCGCTTCTCGAAAACAAAGCTAATTTCCCTCTAAAGTCACTGGGCCTGTTGTTTTGGAAATGTATTGCATCATTGAGATTGGATAATGAGTCTCTAAAGAAAGCACAATGCATCCTGGTGGCCTTGTTTTCAGCCTGGTCAACACACAATAGGATCGCATTTCAGCTTGTAATGGCCCCATCGCGCTGTGTGTCATTAGAATACAAATTCCTCTAATCAGACCGATAACCAGCTTAATTCCCTGAATGACACCGACCCTGTCCTCCTGGTGGTGATGGTAGCATACCATGAAATAAGACTGGAGAGAAAAAAATGAGCCAAATTAAAGCAATGGATGTGTTAAAAACTTTTTTTTTTTTGTGTGTGTGGGGGGGTTCTTGTGTGGGGGGGTTACACTTGGTTTTGTTTTTCTCCATAACAGCTTGTGACAGGAGTTGATTTGGTGTTGAAAGCCGCCCCCCCCTCCTGTGTTTCCATTATCTACTTTAATAAAGATGCACAGTGAGCAGAGCAGAGTGCTGCCACATGCCTCCGCTGGTAGACGACCATCAGCACTCCAGATTATTTCATTAATGTGTGCATGTCTCCCTCTGCACAGCTCTCATCAACCTGCTGAAGTTCCTGCTGTCAAATGAGACCACACTGCTGGCCAAGCACAACATCTTTCATTTGGCCTTACTGGTGAGAAACACACACACACACACACACACACACACACACTCACAAAACATGCACACAGGACCTTGATGGAGCACAACCCACAATGGAAATTAGTTTCGCAGGGATGTGTCTGCTGCCAGATGCTGTATCAGTGGTGCTGCTTGTAGGCCAGCTGTGTGTGTGACTCCGATAACTCCCGAGTCTAAACTCTCTTTATTAGTTTGCCAGAGGAGACAGAAGAGGCCAAAGAGGCTGCGTATGCAGAATCTGATGCAGTTTAAATTTGATTTCCCTTTAGAAAACCTATTTTTGGTTTGTTTTTCTTCTCTTGTTTGTCCTGTGATGTTCCTTTTTGTTTCAGAGTGAAGGCATTTATCATCTAATGTGCATCTTCTTATCCAGGTAGTGAACCTGTTCAACATGTTCATAACATACGGCGACACATTCCTGCCCACCTCCAACAGCTACGATGAGCTCTACTATGAAATCGTACGAATGCACCAGGTCTTCGACAACCTCTACTGTATGGGTACGTTAGTAGAAACTCCATAAGCACCAAAAATCATCACATTAATTGACACCTAAAATTGTTAATTAGAGCCCCAAAACTTGGTTGAAAACACATTAAACTGTTTTTGTTTGTCATTCTCTGTCTTGCAGTTCTGCGAGTATCAACCAACACGGGCCAGTGGAAGGAGGCAGCCAGCAAGGTTACACACGCCCTCGTCAATGTTCGGTAAAAACACACACACACACACACACACACACACACACACACACACACACACACACACACACACATATATGTACTGTACCCTAAGAAGGAGAAAGGAGTCATTGGAGTGAAGGGAACTGTAAGTAAGAACGTGATGTGATGGAGAAAGGTCAGAATGAAGTGAATGAAGTTAAGTCTTTGGAAGTGTAGTTTAAGGTCTCCCTCCCCAGCCTGTTCCTTTTGTTCTCCTTCCTCCAATTCCTCCCTGAGGCCCCTCGATTGGATAATTTTTAAGACTTAATCTCCTTCACCCAACCCCGCTCCAGTCCACACACATGCTGTACCCGGCCTCTCTTCCTCCATTTCCCCCCGTAATCTGTCTTTCCTTCTCCATCTTCTCTGAGAAGATGATCCTCTGAGGTCACCCTGGCTTGGAGGCCCCCGAGGGCGCCTGTACGAGCAGGGTACTCTCCGAGGATTTGCCCACTCAGCTGGGCTCCTGATGGGGCAGACTCCACTGCTTTAATGGGCAATCACAAGGGTTGAAGGGAAGGTGGGAAGCAGGAAGATTGAAAGAATAATATTTGAAAGAACAGATGAATAAATGAACGAAGACAGCGAGATATAAAGAACCTACAAACTCAGATGAAGGCACCCATTGGTTTTTTCTCCCATCTGTTCATTCCTCCATGTGCTGGCTTGCCTCATGGAAATGACAGCAGAATTATCAGTATGGAAAACTCTGCATTTCTTTCACTATAATTTATTTGATATAAGACCTAAGACTCTAAGACCGTACAAAATAAGCCATTTCATTTCACAGCTGTGCTTATTGCATCCTCCTGCATTGGAGAGATAAAGCAGTTTATTTCATCTAAATCTATACTAATGCTGGAAAAGATTGCCTCTGAATGTTCATGTGAAACTCCCTGGTGTGCTCAGGCATCGAGGAAGAATTGAACAGAAATGTGTTTTGGTGCTGAACAGCCTGTCTGTAATTGCCGTCCCTTAGAAGTTTGCTTGTCAAATATTTTCACAATAATAACCGTAAACCTTTGCACCTTCTATATTGTCATATTATTAGTTTGCTCCTAAACAAGATGTAACCACTCAAATGTCTTTTCCAGACTGCCACACACACACATCAACAATAGTCCATGCTGGCTGCAATTTTAGACATAACCAAAAGTAAATGGAGAGCTCTGTCTCTGTCTCTTGTGTGTTTTTGGTTTGAGGCTGTTTTTTGTGGTTTGGGCTTGGACCCTCAGTTCCAGTTCAGGGAAATCTTCATGGTACACCACCGAGTAATTATTTCCACACTAAGCCATCTAACTGTCATTGACGGACTGTTTCTGGTGTTAGACAGTGACAGAGTATGAAATAAGGATGTGACTGCGGCTCATAAATTGTGCCATTCCTGGGCTGCTTGGCTGCACTGCTGATCATTATTTCCTGACCGTGACATTGTCTGACAAATAAAGGCAGTATAATAGCAGCAGTTGTGCTGTAAAAGTTAGAGGCCACAAAAGATTGTCTGTTTACTGCATCACACCCTGTGGCCGTGGCCGTGACCGGGCAGGCTAACATCATTGCTTTGCTGAAGCTCCGCTCTCCCCTGGACTCATTAAACCACCAAGCTGGCATTTCACTTTTTGTCCACTTCATCCACAGTTTTGGAAAAGCTCAGTTTTCATTGTACATCTTCTTTGTATGTACAACTTGTTGATGTGAATGTACTATGTCATGGATCTGCAGCGCCAGCACGCCTGTAATACTTTGCTAAAACACATCTGGGGTCTAGAAGTGGAACAAACACTTCACTAATGGTTAAAAATACTGTAGATAAAACTCCCAACATACTACCACGAGGTGGTAATTCTACTTCCTCCTCTGTTTTGCGCCTGCCTCCCTTCACAGGCCGAATCAACCCATCAGCTTGTTTGGATGCTCAGGTTGATATTTGGTGTGTGTGTTGGCTCCTTTGTGAGCCCGCAGTTACCAAAGGCTCCTGCATGCTTCATGTGGCGACCGGGCACAATCTGCTGTGTGCGTTTGTGCGTTTTGGAGGAAGGAAATGAGTGGGTCAGGAGTCCCACAGACCAACTAACCAGTCATCACGCGTCTCAGTCAACTGCTGTTGTGCAGATATGTGGAGTTTTGTCATTGTGATAAACTGATTCTCTGGTCGGGTGCCATTAAACGACTGTGAAGAAGCTCAAACAAGTAGAACTAGAACTAGAAATATAGCAGAAATACTTCTGTTGTTTGTTTCATGTGTTCATTGTGGGTCCAACACATCTGGGATCTCATTTATTCATAATAAAAGTGCATCAGCGCACAAAACTCAAAAATGACATGTGCCAAAAATGAAGTCAGACTAAAACTGTGCATATGCACACCTGAAGGCAACGTTCTCTTCTAGTCAACCTGAAAACGTGTGCCTCAGCCTCAGCCTGCTCTCTGCACACGCACATTTCCACAACCAATGATGATTATTTCATCAGTTAGCCACTGTGCAGTCCGGCCCCCCGGGGCTGGAAATGAGAAGGTGAGACAGCGCTGATGAAATACTGAATGACCAGTGATTTAAGATTTGAGTTGACCCGTATGTTTTGAAACTGAAAGGATTATGGAGTAGTTATGGCTCACGACAAGTGCAATCTGCAGTGCCAGTGTTCATACACACGGGTCAAAGTTTTCCTGCTCTGTCTGCTTTAATAGATCACAACTTTAGTGTGAGAAGTGGCTGATGGCTCGTTCGTGTACTGTTTTGTGCTTACTCAGCGGTAATAAATGAGACCTCAGATCCTTTCCTCTAATGCAACGTTTGTCTTGAAGCCTAAAAAAGTTAGCAAATTGAAAACGCACCTAAAGCACCGTGTATGAAAAAGACACTTTGTGATCTCAAAGCCATCCTACTCATGGGTGATGCGTCCAGGCAGAGTATTGACAGAGCATTAGGGAGGACATGGCTGTCCTCCCTAATGCTCTTGAGGGAGAAAATCCCTGCAGGCAGGTTCCAAAATCTGGTGGATTCCTCCCAAAAGAAGACTGATAGAACAGCAGATTAATGCTCATGGTTTTGGAATGAGATGCGTAACAGTCACATATGCCTGTAATGTTCGGGTCTGCATCTAGATTGAGAGATACAGTGTGGGTCCTTTGATGAAAATGTCCATTCTGCTTCATTTCAGAGGTGTTTGTGTGTTTGTGTTTAAGGGCCATCATCAACCATTTTAACCCCAAGATTGAGTCGTATGCTGCAGTGAACCACATCTCCCAACTGTCAGAAGAACAGGTAAACACACTTTTCCTCCTTTTCCGCTCTCATTCAGTACTTTAAAGTGTGGGGAGGGGATTCGCTGCATTTTATTTTGAAAGAACGTCCATTCATCAAGAAGTAGTTCCCGCTGTGGGATGAGTCAGACATTGCTCTTTGTGATGAGACACCTGGAAGAGCAGTCGTTATCACACGTGACCGAGCTTCACACTCGTCATGGCTGATCAGCTACACACAGGTCAGGCAGGTGGGAGGACGCTGTTCACAGCAAATATGAAGCTTTTTACACTGTACGGGGCAGATGGTGACACACATGTTCACTTCTGGACACACTGAGACATACGCAGTATTCACCTCTCACAGTACTTTTAAAGGAAGCATCACCCAAAAAAGAAAACTTCAATTATTTCGATTTTTAAGCATATATTAAAAACACTGTAAATGTTGCCGTTTCTCTGGTGCCTGCGACCGTAGACATAATCTCAGTTTATCCACACAACAACGGTCCCACAAACACACAAAGGCAGAGGGAGAGTTGAGCCATTAAGCACCTGGACAACATCTGACACACTGAGTTCTTCCTTCATCATTAGTGGAGAAGCTTCAGTGTGGAAGGAGGCTGAACGTCACCGATACAAGCGCTGTGAGCTCCATTTAAGACTTTATTATTTATGTCGAATCAGTGAGGATAGGAAAACAGCCGGAAGAGTCCTGTTTTTTACAAGCTGATAAGCAAGTGATGGATTTGGTCATTATCCTCTCCAATTACCTCTGCTTTTATCTGCTAGATTTATTCACAACAAAGAGGGAAGGTAGAAGTTAGCTCTGGCACCCGGGAGCTGCCGGTGGTTTTATACAATATTCTGCTTGTGATATTTACATCCTTCTCATTAGATCAAGTACCTTTGTCTATTTATTATTATTATTTTGTATTTAAAATGTTGATGCTGTTCATCTTAAAGGTGTTTTCAATTTTTCTATCTCATTAGACGGCTTTTTTAAACCTTCTAGACCCCTTTTTTGGCCTCTTGGGGGCAGCAGAACAACATGTTGAGAAAGGGGGTGGGTTGCAAACTCTTACTTAATTACACATCAAGCAGATACAAAGCAACATTAATTTGGAGTCACGTTTCTGGCCAGCTGACAAATTTCCAGTATTGAAGTCAAATGTTCGCTCTCTTTTAGCTCTGTTTTTTGGTCTCCGCCAACTCTTGAGGGTAATATCTGTCTCTTTAGCTGCTAAATGCTATAATGGAGTTTTAGAGCTCATTCTTTGACTCACTTGGCTGCTGTGCCTGAAAATGACCTGATGAGAGTGCTGGGAGTGAACCAAAATAAAGCTGAGGACCTCAAATCAACGTGCTCTTAAGCCAGGCTCAGGCTACAGGAGTTGGGCTGACTGAGTCCCCACAGTTGGAGGAGATATCTGCTCGGGGAACTTGGTGGGTACCAGTGTTCGGCCCAGAATATCTGGTAATGTGAGGGGATTACAGATCCAGTCTTAAACCTCCTGAACTGCTCCGAGACTCATCGGAGCTGCCCCAGTCATTTCCAACATGTTTGAGGAGTTGAACTGTGGATGGTGACGTCAGTACAGTACAGTACAGTACAGTAGTTAATGAGAGAGATAAGTCGACCGTGGTAAACATTATAGCCCTTTAGGCTAACATTAACTAGCACGCAGCTGTTGACAGATATTAAAACTGGCAGTTAAAATAGACTGTGTTCATTCTGTGTCCCCAAATATTTTCTCATCTGTCCATCCTCACGCTCAGCGCTGGGATTGAACTGTGGAGCTGCATTTTGCAAAGACAAACAGTCGGCAGCAGGTTAAATGAAGATATCCACACTGACACAGTGCTTCAGCGAGAGGCTGTCTGCATCCTGTCCAAACCATCTGACACAACGGTTCCACACTGACACTCCTCTCTATGCAGATTTTTATTGGAGGTCATCAATGGAAAAACTGTGATGCAGATAATTTATTCAGCTGTCCAACATCCCATTATCAGTGGATTGTCATTTGTTTACTGTTGTTATAACAGGTTGGAAAATACAGATCCTGGATCAAGACAGATGGTCATTATTATATGACTCAGATGGGGGACAAAACCTTGATCTGGACATCTGTTATGTGGAGGACTTATTAAGGGCTGACACCAGTATTCTTGTTAATTTTGGTCTGCTCTCATGCCACTAATCATTTTTATGACTGAAATGATAAAATACGCGGCACGCCTTGGTGGTCCAGGGTTTAAGGCAGATCATAAACCAGCTGTCCCGCTGGGGGCCTCTTGTTTCACTTCCCTCTACCCCCCTCACCCATTCAGTGTTATCTCCCTGCTGTCGTCTGCTTCAAATGGACTTTGTTCATTTAGCAGACAATGTACTTGACTCATCTCGGAGTTCATAAAATGTAGGTTGCACTTTGAAAAAGGGCAGCAGAGAGCGGAGTGAACCACAGCGAGAGCTTTTACGTGAATAAAAGGCAACTTCTGTCTTACCTCAGGCTGAACAGGGTCATACTCACAGCAAACAGACTCAAAAGTCTTGTTTAAATTCATCCAAAAAAGCAGCCTGTGGCTCCTTGAGTCCCACTGATGAACGCTAATGTAACCAGAGGAGCTCTGCAGGGGCGGCGCTCAGCTGTAGACTCAGACCTGTGTCATGGGACAGAACGGAGGTAGAGAAGAACAGATGATGTGTTGAGCTTTGGTCCGTCATTTCTTCAGATAAGCTCTTCATGTGTGTCTCTCTCTCTTCATTTTTTTATGAATTGTGAAACCGTGCATTTCTTTCCCTCTGTCTTATGACACACATGCTCAACACACGCACACACAGTAGCCACCTGCACTCCATCCGCCTGAAGCGTCTTCATTTGCTTTAGTGACACTAGAAGATGGATGGCCTCCAGAAACACACAGCATTAAAACGAGCTGCCGTCTGTCTGTCTGTCTGTCTGTCTGTCTGTCTGTCTGTCTGTCTGTCTGTCTGTCTGTCACACACAACACTGTCTCAGAGTGAAAACACACTTCAGGACACGAGGCTGCTTTTAGATCCGCTTCTCAAACACAATGACAACTGCGTGCACACAGACATGTCTGCTCAGCGATGCAGAAAGTCACTCCGCTGAGTCGAGTGTAAGGTGGTAAAGGTTACATCTCTTCTGTCTTTTGACTGTTGAATTCCCCATTTACTTTTCCTCAATTTTTCATTTTTTCCCATCCAACCAACCAGTGTGTCATAACTCAAGCTTTCTCCCCGTCCCCCCCCCTCCTCCTTTCATCTCTTCCGTCCTCTCCGTTCGCTGCCGGTGAGGAAAAAAAAAAGCTAAACACACATTGGTTGAGGTTATCATTCAAACCTACCTTCACATTTCCACAGAGGGTGATGGAGAGCTGTGAGGGAGGAGGAGGCAGAGAGAGATGTGTGTATGAATTTTTCATCAGTGTACCATCAGAGGTTGAAATAAAAACAACAGCATTTTTTTCCCTGAGCAGAGCTGCAGATTTATTAGATGAAAATGAAAGGAAGAGGAATGCTTTCCTGCTGCTAAGCCTCTGTTAATAAATTTTAACCTGGTGATTCAGCGGTATAGTAGACGTACGGTCAGGGCTGAAGGAGGAAATGTGAGTGCATTAACTGAATAAGACCAGCTCGTGGCCGAACATCTGTATGTTTATCTGGATGAAAGCTGAACTCGTTTGAGAGGCGTGTGTGTGCTTATAGAGCTTCTCTGAGACGCGTGACAAAGTGCGGCTCGTGCGTTCATTGTGAATGTTTCATGCTGTGTGGAGTGTCGAAGGCGCATTAATAAAATAATGGAAAAGGTCTGGTTAGGGGCTATTTCACGGCTGAATGGGGGGATGGCAGGGGCGGAAGTGTGGAGAATCTCTGCATAATTAGCTCTGATTTCAGCTCACCCTCTTATCTCAGCTGAGCTTTACTTCAGGCAAGTGTGTCCTGTGCACACAGGACACACACTCACTTTACTCTGTTAGCTGGATTGTATTCACCGTCTGACCTTAAAATGAGGAGGAACCAGATGTGATGCTACCTGCCATATGATCCCTCATGAATATAAATGTAAAGTATTAAAGACGAGTTGGTCTTCACTGTGCAGTGCATTAACCGCTCGGCTTTATGCAGTCAGGGAGTTGTGTTAATGTTGCGTTCCTCGTCTCTCGCCCTGTTAGGTGTTGGAGGTCGTTCGGTCCAACTATGACACGCTGACGCTCAAACTGCAGGATGGTTTGGACCAGTTTGAGAGATACTCGGAGCAGCCCAAAGAGGCTGCCTTCTTCAAGGAGCTGGTAAGACAGATAGAGCACTGCACTGTGGGTGTTGAGGGTTTAATGTGGTCTGCTAAGACTCCCCAAATGAATCCACCCTTCCCTGCAGTGTCACTCCACATCAAGTCACCCTCACAGCTCACAGGATGCTCTGTAAATTATAAAGCTTTTTAAAAGGAGCAAACCCAGATTTTATGTCCCTGAGCACCTGACAGTGGTTATATCTGCTGCTGCAACATGACTGTGATCGCTGCTGCTGCTTACAATAAACAAGGTGTTTGTGCAGCAGTAACAGCTGAGGAAATGCTTCCTGTCATTGAGAGTGAACAGAAATTAGCTGCCTCTGAGTAAGAAACCGTTAAACTACAGCATCTGCTCTGTCTGTCTGTCTGTCTGTCTGTCTGTGCCTCCAGGTGCGCTCCATCAGTCTGAATGTGAGGAAGAATGTCTCTCTGAACACACTGAGTCAGGACGTCCTGCTCAAAGAGTTCTCCACCATCTCCTGAGATAAACACACACACACACACACACACACACACACACACACACAGCCAGCCTGCTCCTCCCTTCAGATGGACGTATACAGTACATTTTTGTGCGTGTGGACATTAACACATACTTCCACATACACTGTAAAATCCAAACACCAAACCAGTACAATCCTCCATTGTTCTCTCCGCCATTCGTCTTAATTCCTCGTCCTCTGTCCCTCCTGTGAACTGAATGACGGAAACAGACACTTTCAGGCTGGATGCACCTTAAGGAAAGACCTGAAAACTCTCCAGACTTGCTTCCTTCATGGTCGTTCGTGCGTGATAACTGACAGGAAGGGCCCGTGTTACACTGGTTCTTTGTGTGCAGTATTGGCTGGACTGTTAACTGATACGTGAAGGTTTGGTTTTCACGTAGTGTATTCAGTTGTTTTTAACCTTGTGACCCTTGAGCCTGTTTAAGTTTGAATCTTCCAGTAAGTCCTCTGTGATTAGAGCATTAAGTCTTTCTTTGCGGCTGCTTGTGTGAATGCTAACTTAATTCTCTGTGTTCAAAACGAGTATTTTCTATTTACATGCTAAGTCGTTTTTCCATTTGTTGAACAAATTCATCTGAACATGGTGAGGGAAGTGTTATATTCAGACAATGGTTAAACATCATACAGGGGATTATTGCTGGTGTTTCTCTGGCGCATGAGGTCAGTTTTGTAAAGAAAGAAAAGAATCATCTATTCAGCCTTTTGATGCATCCTGGCTCTTTCTCATTCATTATTGTTTTTAGACTGGAAGCAGAGCTGAATTATGCAATTTCTTCAAGTGTAGGGTCTTGTTTCTTTCATGGCTAACTCCTGTAGGTATATTTATGTTTTGTTTTTTAAATAAAGGTTGGTTTCCTACTACTCAACTAGTGCTTCCTCTTTTGACCATTCAGTCAAGAAACATCAATATTGTAACATCAAGGCTAACGCTCTCTTTGTACATAAGCTCTGCAACCACACACACACACACACACACACACACACACACACACACACACACACACACACACACACACACACACACACACACACACACAGAGTCCTCTGCTGACACATTGGACGTCAGTGGGAGACTTGATTTCTTACCCCCGCTTGCTGCAGAAGTGACGGATGACTTCTCATTGGATGAATTCGGTCTTTGATAACAAATGCCTTTGTCTCTGATCATTTTTTTCTTGGCCGCTGTCGAGCACATGTGACCTCTTGAGTAAAAAGTCAAGCAGATTACTTTGAGTTGATGAACTGTGTTTGGGTGTGATGACTGCACACTGAGCTGCAGTGGTCTTATTGTATCGCCGATGCTCTGACCACACTCATTTTTAAGGTAAGTTAAACTCAAGTGTCAAATGCAGCCTTATGTATACGCACACATAATCAGTGATGTCATTAAAATGTTAAAAGGTTCACCTGAGTTTCAACAACTTAACAACAAAACCAGGGAACGGTATGTCAACTTTAAAGCTGCATGAATTGATTTTCTGGCCACTTCGGGGCAGCAGAACAAGCCAGTCAACACAAACATCCTGCAGGTTCAGAGGAACCTTGTCAATCATTTGAATTCGTGTCTCCCTGAGTCCATGTTCACTTCCCTTTTAGCTGTTTTGGCCTCCACCAAAGCCTGAGGCAAATATCTGTCGTGGTCTGTTTTTGTGTGCACAGACAGTGTTTGATACCTCATGCATGTCTCAGCATAGCTCTGCTCAACATGAACCTTTAAGTGACTACAAGCTATTTTTGGAAGAATGCTGTGAAAATGTGAAAAAGATCATTATTAATGATGAACTTGCAAAGAACAAGCACCTACATCTACAAAAAAAACTGTAAGACATACTCAGTTAGCGACTAGCTGGTGAACATCAGTGGAGCATGTAGCCGCTAAAGAGACGGATATTTCCCTCAGAGGTTGATGGAGACCAAAAACAGAGTTAAGAGAACGAATATTGGACTTACTTTCACCGGCTGGCCAGAGACACGACTCCAAATGAATGTTAATGCTGCCATTCATAACTTGTTTTTGCAAGTTATTGCAGGTTTAAAAGACGTCTGATAGGACAGAGAGTGAAAACACCTTCAAATTGATAAACACCACCAACATTTACAAAAGTAAAAAATCGTAACTAAGGTTAAAAGGATAATTTCCTCAAGAAGAAAAAATAACTATGTTTGACATAGTTACCGCACACTGATACTTGATTTGGACAAGACGTTTCTATGTTTACTACTATGTTCACTGTCCCTGATTTAAAGGTAATCAGTCTGTTGTGTTGTCTTACAAAAAAAGTCCCCTACATCTGCATAATACACAGAGGACACCTTCACAAGTGAACCATGTTCATGAGACATTTTTCAGATTTCTGGGGGACTTTTTTTGTCCCTTATTTAAAGACGTCTGTAGGAGTTGAGGTCAAAGGATTGTGGGTAAAACATCTCAGGTGAGATAGTCGATAACGTGAGGCTAGCCGTCAGAGGAGGTGTGAGGTGATTACATCAGATTACACACGCCGATGCATTTCATTATCAGATGTTTCTATACACATACATGGTGAACAGTCTGAACACACAAAGACTTAACGTGGTCGTGTGTGTGCTGAATTCCACTTCTGAGTTACTAAACTGTGTGAACAAGACTTTCAGTGTGAAAATGGGACACACACGCCTCTGTTTACTCAATGAATATGTGGCAGCAGTGCAGTGCAAAAATGAGAGTTCATAGAAAAGAATCAATATTCTGTGAGTGCACCTCGACTGAACACTTAAATCAATGAATTCCATATTTATCTGAGAGGTGAATAAACGGGAAGCCTCAGGTCACGGCTGCTGAAGCTGGCAGTGTCTGCAGCTCTTCTCCTCTTGGTTTTCCCTCGGTCTTGCTGTTCCTCGGTCTACCCCCCTGCCCCCTCCTGTGGTGAAACTAATTAGCGAGTACTGTATCTCTGATAAACTTTCTCCTCAAGCTACTTCCTAATGAAGCCTGCACCCCCAGGCTCACACAGACACCACCAGCTGAATCTTTTGTTTGTCAGAAGTTGCTCGGAGTAGCGAGCAGCAGTCAGTGGCAGATCTGCATTTTCTTACCAAATTTGTCCCGTATTTGTGGAAGCTGTTTTCACTGTGCGTTACAAAAGTTCACTCAACAGTTCACACGTTTGGAGGAGGAGAACGCTTCTGATTGGTGGGTTTCAGTGGTAGATGAATGTGCATTATCTGCATACTGGTAGCATCAGAAGCCTTCAACACACCTTGAGGAAGTGTGTGGATAATAGTTGCTGAAAGAAGAGTTTACCGTTGGTCCTTTGATTTCATGTTGTATATTATTATTATTATTACCTTTATTTAACCAGGAAATCCCATTGAGATTCAAAATCTCTTTTACAAGAGAGACCTGGCCAAGGTAGCAGCCAGTCAGAACATATTAAAATGCAACACATATGACATATCAACCAACCAACCAAACAAACAAAAACATACAATATTCCACAATAAAACAACAAGAACAACTATTAAAACATAGCGGAGCAGACCTCTCAAGAAAAACAAGCACATGTCTCCACATTCTTTATGATGCCCTTAAATGTATTAATTGATATGAGTGTTTCCGATCTAAGGTCCTTCTGCAGATTATTCCAAGCCCATGGGGCATGGTAGGAAAAGGCAGTTTTCCTCAAATCAGTTAAAACCCAGGGTACATTGAAAAGTAACTACTTGGAGGAGCGTAGCTGGTAATTAACAGAGCTGACACAGAGAAGGTTACAGAGGTTGGCTGGAAGTTTGCCCAATATTGCTTCATAAATGAAAATGTACCAGTGCTGTTGCCTGCGAATAGTCAGAGATGTCCAACCTACAAGATCATAAAGAATGCAGTGGTGAGTGAGGGACTTTGCATTTGTAATGAATTGTAAAGATGCATGATACACTGAATCAAGACTACTATACTATATATATACTACATGACATCATGAACATCATTTCACTTGATAAAGCGCTTGAGTGGAGATTGTTCCCAAACAAATTTGCAGTCAGCTGAATTTCCACAAATTATCTGACACCACACAATTAATACAAACACACCATTGAAATGTTTAAACTGATGCTAATGTCCCATTGGCCACTTTAAGAAGCCAGAGTTCAGCACTTTGCTCTAAAATCTGATCTGAATTATGGATAAATTGGAACAAATCTCCCCAAAACCTGAACAAATTAAAGTTCCCTGAAATGGTCATATGTATGCAGAAATGTGAGGCATCTGAGTTTGTTTTTCTTTAAGGTTGGTTGAACTACAGGATAAGGACGAAAGCAAAAGATGTTTCAGAGACTGTGATTATCAGTAAGAGATCTGTTGAACATCAAGAGATTGAAATACAGATACCAATTCCTGAGCAGCTGAGAGAGAAACTGGTGTAAAAGCCGTAGATGCTTGAGCCTAAAATTAGACAACCCTGATGAACCTGCCTTTGTTTGACTGGAAGGTAGCACAGCAGGGACCGCCTGCCATTAATTATAAAACAAAGACATTTGAGAGAGTTGGTCCAGCTCCAACTGAGTGACAATACAAGAGTCTCAGAGTAAAACGTTCAGCAGTCGTCCATCGAGTCCATCGAGTCCTGAAGCACTTGAAGTCATCATGACTGCATTACCATAAGTTTTACAGGCACAAAAGCACGCGCTCATTCATCTGCATTCGATGGGTTTGGACATGAAAGACACCTGTCGGCTCCTCTAATGCAACAGCAGCGGGATCATACACATTAATGATAACAGGCTCTTTTTCTGTCTTTGCTTTTGTGTTTGTCCATCTCTCACAGACCTAATTGGAAGTGTGGGACTGAGTGCTGAGGAAAACGACACAGATAAGCCTCTAATGGACACGCAAGCGTCATGTTGGTGCAAAGATCCATTTCCAGAGACGATAATGTGCTTTTGTATGTGCTGGGAATAATACATGGAACGTGGGCTCTGAGCGTGCATGTGCGTCAGCTCTGGCGTGCTTGAGAGCGGAGGAGAAGAGTGTGTTTGTGGGTTCTAGAGATCACTTTGTGCAATGTCTTTTTAATATGGTGGATCTCAATCCACTGACGTGAATCTATTCTAAATCCTCTAATTTTGTTGGCTATATTGTACATTGGGCAGTATATCAACTCCCTGATATAATCTGTGCAGTGTGTGTGTGTGTGTGTGTGTGTGTGTGTGTGTGTGTGTGTGTGTGTGTGTGTGTGTGCGTGCGCGCTGATGACAGCTTAGATGCTCAGAGCCAAGCCCGTGTGTTTCACTGTGACAACCCATTAACGCTGCTGTGTATTTATAACGTTTCATTTAAGCATATCAGCTTTCTCATCAAATATTCATTTGAGGGGAGATTGCCTACTTTGCCTCGCCTGAACCCCCCCAGCCCCCCCCCGTCATCCCTTCATCTCTTTATCTGTGCATCCTCACCTGTATCTGTGTCTGTGCAGAGTGAACCGACTCAAACGGCCTCTTTCCAAAGATACGAACAGCACAAAGTGGCACTAACAGCCAGCTCACCTGTTTGTGTGCGCGTGTGTGTGTTATTTGTCACCTGTATCATGGCTCCACACCCTGCATAACTTTCAAGCATCAATGGGAGCTCATTATTGGTTATCTGTCAGCTCCACTTTCCAGCCTGCAGCAACGCTAAACTTCACGGTAAACCCCTGTGGGAGATAAACACCATCAATACTGTGAGATTTAACCGTCCCACGGCACATTATATATTCAAATACCTCTCCGCTGAGTCTCCTCTGCCTTCTTCTGTGTCTCTTTTTTCAATTTTTTTCCTTCTTTCTGTCACAGATTTGCCTCGCTAGCCTTTTCAGACGAGCCGCTGTCCCTCTCTTTGATTCTGTTTACTTCACCGGGCTTCTTTTGTGTCCCCCCTTGTCTTTTCTTTTTCTTTGTGTTGCTCTTCCTCCTGCAGCTGATAGACGTTTTCTCTCCTTCCCATCGGTCTTCTGTTGAGGAACACAATAATCCCTCACCTGTCTGCCTGTCTTTAAAGAAGCTACACCACCCTGTTTATCCCCATCAAGCATTATTCAGATCTTCCCGGCAATGGGAGTTCTCTTTTCTCCAATTACATTTTTCTGTGTGGCAGTTTGAGGCAAGGCAAAGCACATAAGCTCTATGGATGGTAAATCCATCCACCTCTTTGGTCCAGACTGAGATATCTTAAAAGCTACAGGGTGGATTTCCATGAAATTTTCCACAGACGTTCATGTTCCCCATAAGATGAATTCCACCAACTCTGGCAAGACCCTGACTTTTCCTCTTCACCATGAGGTTGACATTTTTGTTTTTTGAACAATGAAATGTCTCAACAACTATTGGTGGAGACATTCATGGTCTCAAGAGGATAAATCCTGATGACACTGATGGTCCTCTGACTTCCATCCAGAGCCACCAGCAGGTTGGTTTTACAAACATTTATGATCAGGTTAACTTTGATAGACTTGATTAAAATATGTTGACAACTATTCAGTAGATCACCACAACATTTGCTTCAGACACACATCTGAGGGACCTGAGGCACATGAACAGGGGGGCTTTGGCATTGTAATTACTGTAACATCTAGCTCAAAGCTGCTGTGCCTTAGTACAGCGTCACAGAGCTGCTGGCATGCAGCCCCTCCAACAACCAAGCAAGAAACCAGCTTGGTGGCCATCTTTTCTTTAGGACTCTGAGCCATTATGAGATAAAAAGAGGTTTAAACTTTAATGGCCTGTCCTCTGGATAGTAACAGTACGACTGGTTGCAGCTCAATTCATGTCTGTCTAAAATGACTTACTTTAATTGCAGTTGAAGGAAAAGCAGAAATACAGATTTTAAAATCTCAAATAAAAACTTCAGTATATATGAAAAAGCCACTCAGCTGCACCCTTACCTGGAACCTTGATGATGTCCCAGAAAAGCCCACAGTATTACAAGTTAGAGTGTTTGAAATGGACGGTTCTGGTGGGAAACAAAGCCGTGGAAATCTTGAAGTTTATCCCATAAATCAGCCTGCGTCCTCCTCTGTCTCAAGCCAGCTTATGGTGTGTTTTTATGGATTTAATATTCAAATGATTTTTTTTAATAATCACGACCTTGGTGCTTCCATTTCTGAAATATGAGTGAGTCATCTGTTAACTCTCCTCAACCAGCTCAAGGGCGAGGAGCTGACAGGGTATTGATCCGCAGGTATTACTTCTCCGTACCAAGCCAAAGCTGCTCAAGTCCCGAGCCAAGGTGAGACCATCCATCAGTGAAGCATAGATCAGCAGATATACACTCCCTCTGTCTGTCTGTCTGTCTGTCTGTCTGTCTGTCTGTCTGTCTGTCTGTCTGTCTGTCTGTCTGTCTGTCTGTCTGTCTGTCATGCTCCTTGTCTTGCTTCATCACTCCTCTTCCTCTCTCCTTTCAGCTAGAATGGTTTGCCGTGGTGGAGGAAGTATTCAGATCAAGTAAAAGTACTAATACCACATTGTATAAATCAAATAAATTATTAAATAAATAAATAAAAGTGAGTGTAAAGTTCTGCATTTAAAACGTTGCCAAAGTAAAAGCTTGTTAAGTATAATCAGGGAAATGTACTTAACTTATTAAAAGTAAAAGTACTCAATGCAATACAATACTAGTTTTGCTAGTATGTATTATATTATTACATTATTATTACTCATGCATTGATGTAAAATCTGGCTTTTACTGTTCGAGTTGGTTCATTTTGAACTTCTGCAACTGGTTTCAAATTTCAAGTACTTTATTGTCATATGCACAACCATTACAGTGAACAATGACAACAGTGAACAGTGACAATGAAAATCTTCATTCTCTGGCTCCTTCAGACAGTATGCATGAAAGGAAAAACACGCAAAGCAAAAATGAAACTCACAGACAAAACATCCAACCAGCAGTCCAAACCTCAAAATCACGACAAATGAAATTAGATTATTCAAATAATTCAAAGGAAAGCAGCAAGTGTTCACATTTTTGAAGCTGGAACCATTTACATGAAAAATGGCAGTTGCCCGTTCATTTTCTTTCAATCGACTTATTGATTAGTGAACCAATCATTTCAGCGGTACTTGTATCAACTGTTGAGTCGTTGAATTTATCACAGAACATCATATTTTAAAAACTCTTCATGTGTTCTGCATGTAATTTGAACTGGTCACCAAAGCTGTCAGACAGATGTACAGTATTCGCCTCTGAGATGTGGTGAAGTCGAAGTACTATGTGAAGACAGTACTTGAGTAAATGTACTTAGTTACATTCCAGCACTGACGCTTTCTCGCTCCCTCTGTTCACTCCTGGACACATGCAGATGCTCCGGTTGACAGACGGACTCTTTGTCATTTTTGGATTTTTGGACAATCAGCAAAGTCATCAGATTCCTCCAAATTAGCCACCGTGGATCCTCTTCACACCTGAAGCCAAACCCCACAGAAGCCTCTCATAGTGACTGTGAGGCGCAAAGTGTGGATGTGAGAGCGCACGGATGCTGAGCGGGAGGAGGAGAGAGTACAGTTTGGACCGGGGCGCGCACGGACACAGGCGGGAGAGCTTTTCCACGGACTTTGGCGCTTTTTTGCCTCTGATCTTCGACCAGTCTGCAGCGCAAACAGGCTGATGCTTGCAGGAAAGTGACATGCAAACAGGCATGAAGTCGCAGAGGTCGTAGACAGCCTGCGGCTCCGACGCGCACACAGATCGGGCAGGTTCAGCGCGCTGGTCTGGTAAGAACTGAAACAAACATGAAATCCAGGAGTCAGGAGCAGAGTTTGTCTGACTCCAGAGAGCTGGACAGATCCTACGACCCTCTCACAGGTATCACTTTCTGTCATCTTTTTCTGGGAACCGTTGCTTGATTTACTGCTGTTTGCTGACCTGGCTTCGATTTCCAGTCACTGTGCGCTCATGAAAGTTTGCTTTGGTTGGTTTGCTCCGTCAAAAAATACACTAATATCTAATACCTCACAATCCTGTTTCATCAGCTGACAGTAGCTGCTGCAAACCAGCCGGTGTTCAAAGTCAGTGTGTGTGTGTGTGTGTGTGTGTGTGTGTGTGTGTGTGTGTGTGTGTGCGTGTGTGTGTGTGGAGATGGACTCAGCTGCAGCAGCCTCAGTTCGATCTCTAAGTGAACTGGAGATTTGATTTTACAGACGATTTATTTGGCACTTCACCTCAAGATGAACTGCTGAGCATTGCTTTAGTCTAGTCTAGCTGTTGCAAATAAAAATCTAAAAACCTAAAAACAGCCAGGTTGTATCATCCATAGGTCACCAGCTGCCCCAGCATCATGCAGGTCAGGTCAACAGGGACATGAACACACAGAAGCTTTGTGAAATGATGTGTGTGAGTGAGGAGAGGAGGTTGAGTGTTGGTGTAAAGCTCCACATGGCTGTCAGGACTGAATGTTTGAATCACATCTACAGTGAAATGACTGGAAGTGAAGCAATGGAATGGCCTGTAATGACCGGTTGCAGCTGCAGAGTAATTTCTTCCTTTTTTTCCATTGTTTTTCATCGCATCTTTGCGTTTTGACCAGCTGGTCAGTCACAACAAGCAAATTTAAGATTTCACTTTGGGATTTGAGAGAATTGTGATGGACTAACAGATAAACTGTACAATGTTGGGCGTATTATCTTAGCATGTTAGTTTCTAATGCAGTGCAAAAACATGAGGACAACAACAAAGTCTCAAAGATGCACATGAATGGTGTCTTGTGGGGGCATTAATGGATAAACTCACTAATATGGCCTGAGGCGGCGAGGAGAGAGCAGAACAGAAGAAATCTAAGAAAAGAGGAGCGTCATCTGTTTCTTCTCATGTAAAATTATACCTGTCAGTGTGTGTTGTGTGTGTGTGTGTGTGTGTGTGTGTGTGTGTGTGTGTGTGTGTGTGTGTGTGCTATAGCTTAATTAGATGAGTGAGGCTCCTCTCTCTGTAAGACTCTTCACTGTTTTATTTTCCTCATGAGTGCTTGGGAAGACAAACCTCTTTAGAGCTCAGTCAACATCAGCGTTGTCTGTCTGTCTCTAACAAGCACAAGCATCCATGCACGCACGCACGCACGCACGCACACACACACACACGCACACACACACACACACACACACACACACACACACACACACACACACACACACACACACACACACACGCACACACACACACACTTAGTGCTTTGTAAAGTCGGTCTGACAATCTTGTGACAACTTCCTGAAATAGCCTTTTCCTTCAAACGTAACTAAATAAGTGAAGGCTATAAAAATAACTGCTGTCAGAGCTGCTCCCGTTTAAATGCCTTTAAAATGGACACGCGGTCAAAAGATTAAGTTGTATTTAACTCATGGTTGTTGCTTGCACAATAGCTAACGTGATATCCATTCAGCAGCAGGTTAACCAAACAGTGAACAGGTGCATGAACACAGAGGCTTTAGGGGGAGTTCAGGAGACACAAACAAACCTTTTTACATAAGAGTGAAGCTGCGCAGGGACGCTGTAGTGCTCGACAGCCCGAGGCACAAACTGGCACAACTGCAGCCTTTACTGTTCACCTTAATATTTAATCTGCCAAATAAACACACTTATGTTGAATGCATTGATGAAGAAACCAACAACAGCTGCCTATGGGAAAAGTCTGTGACAAATGCAAGATTTATCAGCTGAAGCCATTCAGACTGAGCAGAAAATGGTCTTCATGTGCAGCTGCTGTGCTGTAAAGCTGCTGAAATCCTCACGTTGTTTACTCCTGCCTGCTCATACATTATAGATACTACATGTTATTCAAGTCATCACTTTCTACACCGCACTTCACATGTTACGGTGACCCTGACTGAGTGCTGCTGTGCTGCGGCTGAGCCATGAAGGCATGTGGAGAGACAGCTTTGCTTTTTTCTTTTTAAAGGGATGGCTCGACACTTTGGGAAATCCACTTACTTTCTTCCCTGCTGAAGCTACCGTAAGCCCTTAGTTAGCGTAGCTTAGCATAAAAACTGGAAACTGGGGGGAAACTGCGAGCCTGGCTCCATCCAACAGCCCGGCAACAAAACCCACCGAGCAGCATCTCTACAGCTGGCTAATTAACACTTTACATCTCGTTTGTTTTGTCTGTACAAAAATCAAAGTACAATAACCAAACTATGGTGTTACAGGTTGTTAAGTGACAAAGACCTGCTACTTTCTGATTGCACTTTGATTTTTGTATGGTGGACTTTGTTACCACTTGGCACAGCAAGGCTCCAGCCCCCTGTTTCCAGTCTTTGTGCTAAGCTAAGCTAAGCTAAGCAGCTGCTGGTTATAGCTTCACACTTACTGTACAGACATGAGAGTGGAATCAATCAATCATCTCCAACAACTATTCCTTTAAGATGCATGTTTCTGTCCAAATTCAGTGCTGACAGCGTCTTGTGCAGCTGCAGCTTGTGCGTTTATGACTGAACAGACCTACTTTTCCGTGTGCGTGTGTGTTTGCATGACAGCACAGATAAATTCTGAGTCATGACATTTTTGTGGAGCTCTCCAGGGGCTCTTCCCTAATGCTTCAAAAACAGTCAACACTGGTAACATAACTATTCCATTTATATAACACGGTGACAGAGCTGATTTCAACATAAAACCCCCTCAGAGCCAAATAGATTTATGTTGTATGTGCCAAATGGAATTGGCTGTAGTCTGGACTGATGAAGAGTTTTGTATTAAGATCAGAGTTGTGTAACAAATAATCAAAGCTGATCCTATCCAAAGGATGAGGTGACGTCTCTGTGTGAGGACACATGAGGTGAAACCAATTCAAAGAAACCTGTGTAACAATCACCAGCGGACGAGAACGAGTGTGTGAACTGAGATGTGTCTGTGTGTGTGTGTCCCTGGATTGTATGAGATGGACATCTATAATCTGAACCGTGTCCTTCTGAGGATTACGGTAAGCACGGAGGCCACTGCCCAGGCAGCATTAGCTTACGAACATTTATTTTTTGCTGCATACTTAAACTGCCACGACCGCTCAAGAAACCACAAAATGCTACTGGTGAATGAGGAAAAGATGTTCGGGTTTCATTTGCTTTTACTTTACAGATGCATAATAATCTCTGACAATGGATTGACAAGTTCTGTGTTCACATATATAAACCAAAAACTCCTTCTCTGCTTAATTCACTCACACATGCTTGTTCTTTTTGGCTCATTTTCAAGAAGGAAAACTTTTGGGAAGAAAAGTTTGTCCGTCCTATAATGGATTTGGACGTATATGAGAGAAACGTGTCTGAAAAGGATGGATTTATTAAAGTATAGCCTACAGTAGGTCATTTTTCTAAGAAAATGATGCCTCTCCGCTGTGAGTAATCTCCCATGTCAGTATTTTCAGATGCTTTTTTTCTTGCCATAAACTTGCCTCGCTGATCCCTGATTGAAAGCCCATTGATTCGACCCTCCTCAGAAGTTTGCCTACAAATATTCTGATTGATTAGGTCTGCCCTCCGATTAATGCTGCGCTCCTAAACTCGCTCCAGGGGTTCAGGATTTTATAAATAACTTACAAACCCCCTGGAACGTCTCGTAAAGATGTACCAAAAGAATGAATTTCTTTATTTCTCTCAGAGTCTCTGACTTTTCTCCACCCACAGTTTTGAGCTGTTTGCACCGGTCGATTAAAGAGTCTTTGCATGTGTTAATAACAGCAGGGAGGAGCGTATTGATCTGCCTCAGCGGGCTGTATTTGTTGGAATTGATTCATGCGATCAAAGTCACCCAGAGGGTCTCCAGAAATGAAGAGAGGCTGCTGGATGATCTCAGCCCCTGCTGAAGTAACTGCTGAGTCTGCGTTATTCATTCATCGAACATGTTGGTTTTATGCTGTGAGACACTTTAAAGGTTACGTAAAGTTAGAGAGTTTACCCACTGATGTATGTTGCATTTGCTCTTATTGTATGAACAGCGTGAACACAATCCTTTACACATTCAGTCCATCTAATGTTTTTGATCCTATATAATTCATACAAGCAGCTGAGGAAGACGTTTATAAGCCGTTGTCTCTCTAAGAACAACCTCCAGCCCCGTGTTTGTCGAATTACTGCGCACATGAGTCACATCACGCTGCTGCCCTGAGAAAACACTTCAGTAACTTATAAAATTTATCCTGCACCCTGTCACGTCTGAAAATATCGACAAGAAAAGAAATAAAACAGCAGGGAAGTTGTTTTGTTGTGTCTGTCTCTCTGCAAAATGATTCTCCAGTTTAGAGCAAAAGCATTTTACAGTTTCATTTTTCTGCATCAAAGCTGAGATGTTTGCGTCATCATCACTGCCTCTGTGTGTGTGTGTGTGTGTGTGTGTGTGTGTGTGTGTGTGTGTGTGTGTGTGTGTGTGTGTGTGTGTGTGTGTCTGTAAAGCCTTGTTTGTTTTTCCAGAGCTGTGCAGCTGCTGTATTTGATAGTTTAATTGACATATTGTACACAAAGGCAGAAACTGCTCAGTTCTCACAGAATGAAATCATAGCCATAATTCATGCTCACTTACAGAAGCTGTTTGCACACCGTCGGCAAGCTCGACTTTCATTTTTGACAAGAAGGAAATGCTTCTGATGTGCTCGGTGAGACACTGAGTCCCTGTGCTGAAGCTGATCAGAATGAGTCTTTTGTTTTTTCCGACATTTCTCAGGTGTGAATGTTTCAACCTGCGCTGCTGCTGCTGCTGTGTGTGTATCACTGCAGTGTAATCCTTGTTTACTTTACCGATGACCATTTTTCAAACACTTAACTGTTTCTTAGGGTGTGAAAATAAGTCTGATTTGAAATGTGCTGAACACTGTGTCTCCGTAACAACTTCCTGCCTGTGTATCTGTTCTCTTGTGTGAGTCTGAGGTCTTGAACGTCTGACTCTAGTTCAACACTGCCCTCTAGTGGCAGGAACATTACACGATCGTCTGGAGATTAACCTTATAATTGACAAAATAATACAGTCTTTCACCTAATTTTGCATTAGTGTACACCATCACCGCCAGGCACCAGGATGCATTTAGGAGTCATTTGAAATGCATTTAATTGATATAAGGTTGTAAAATAAATAACTGGTTTATGTGAGTTCATGTCAGCATAGTGTCTGTTGTCCAGCTCCTCACATCGACCACATCTCTTTATTCTCGGGTTGTTTTGGGTCAATATAAAGTCTCTGTGTTTGGCTTTGGATGATAGAGACTACAAAACAAGATGCTCACAGCAGCTGAAAAGCAAGTGAGACCTTCAAACAGAGCACAAAGAGAATTTAGGAGCAGGCAAGCCTCAGATCAGATGCGGGAAATGATGGACGATGGGGAAGTTTGTGTTTAACTGTAGCAGGTGTGTCGACCCTCTGGTGCTCCTACGGGAGAGGAGGAGGAGGAGGAGGAGGAGGAGGAGGAGGAGGAGGAGGAGGAGGAGGAGGTGAGCTGGGATTGGAAAGGGAAATGCAAATGTTTTGTTCAGTAATCAGCTTGATGAAGACAGTTGCTGCAGCCACATATCATCTTTGGAGCAGGTTATCAGCTGACATTTACAGAGAAAGACTGATTTCAAAAAGGGCAACAAACAAAATAAGAAGACAGCAAAGAAGTGTTGGAGCTCAAAGACACGGAGGAGCTAATTGACAGACAGAGAATGACTGAACCTCGTCTCTAAAAGGACAAAGACATCTGCAGACAAAGAAGCTCATCAGATGCACTGAAAGGATGATTGGAACGTGATTCCAGAGCCCGGCAGAGGAGCCAGAGCTGACCCTGAAACAGTCAGCATGGAGCAGAGAAAGAGGCAGCAGGGGCTGCTGAAGATGGCCAGACACTTTTACAGCTGGCTGACTGGCACGCTGTCAACAGGTACTGTTAGAGGATACAGAAAAAGTTTTGCCACCTGATTCTGTTTGATGCAGACACTGAGATAAGATATAGATATTGTTCATTTAGCTGATAAAATGTCTCCATGACCAAATTATTATTCAAAGAGAGAAGAGCGAAAAGCGGTGCGTAATGTGTGATATTTAGTGGCTGGAGGTTTGATGAATAATTGAGTGTGAACATGCTGATTAGTTAATCACTGATAATAGACATGTCCTCCTGTTGAAGATGACATGTACATTTCAGTGGTATTCAGTCAGTATCAGCCATATTCTGTTTGATGGTTGGTTGGAGGTGCAGATCCTGGTCTGGTCTCTATATTGTTACAGCAAGGAGTGTGTGTGTGTGTGTGTGTGTGTGTGTGTGTGTGTGTGTGTGTGTGTGTGTGTGTGTGTGTGTGTGTGTGTGTGTGTTTGTGTATCTTTCTCAGCTCTCCTGTCTGATCTTATAACACTTTAAACCTCACTGAACTGCTGCTCGGTCAGTCTTTAGAAGCTCATGCTGTGAAGCCCAACTTTGGTCAGACTCACAGAACTTTAGTTCGAGTAGAAAGTTTCCAAAGGTACCAACAATGTCAGGCTACTTTTTGGAGAAATGTGTCTAAAGTGATGCTCAGTTTATCTTATTTTCATTTGATTGACTGGTGCAGCCGTAAAAAAACATGGAGCTCTGTTCAAACATTGTCTAGCCTCAGTGACGAGCTGGAAAGAGAGAATAAAGAATACATATGACACTATGAGTCAGCGTGACTTTGGGCATTTTAACATAGGTCAAGTTGCCCATGAAGAAAATGTCATGGGGGTGCTGGTTATTAGTCATTTCATAACATGCTAGCATGCTCACATTAGCATTTAGCTCAAAGCACCACTGAGCAGAGCAGCCAGCCAACTCTGTTTAAAAGTCCCATATCATCATTAATACTGACCAAGATTTTGAACTAAATTTCAAAAATGGCCTCTTTTCCAGTTGTGCTGGCACACCCACTTTAAAATCACTCATCTCCACCTTATTTGAATCAGACAAGCTGCTGTTGAGCAAATAGGTTGAGTTTAAATATTTGAATTTAACATCAGACTAGATTCAGTGTATTTATTAGTGGACAGATCTATCTCTAGATAAAAACATTACTTCCTTCCATGGTGTATCTGACAGCACAGAACTTGAAAGCTGACTGATATGTGACATTTCCAGCCCACTCTGAATGACACGCTGAACGCTCTCCAAACAGCTTTGATCTGATGGGTCACACTGGTTCAAAGCCAGGTCAGCAAACTAATTTGCGTGCCTTAAGTTGCATGGAAAAGTCATTCAAAGTATTTGAGTGTTGTCTGGCCCGTGCTTTATCCGTTTAACATGCTGTTTCCCTATGTGGGCTACTCTATCTGCCTCTAATCTCTGCTGTGATTGGTTGTTTCCAGGTAATCCACCATCCAAACCCAATAAAAAGACCCTAAAGCAGCGGTTCCTCAAACTGATCCCCTGCTATCGCTCTGGCTCCAGCTCCTCATCTGAACAAAGCAAGTGTTTCAGGAGAGACAAGCTCATCATCATTCAGACTCTTCTTCATGCTGTTTAGTCACTGAGAAAATGACCTTTTTAACTCTCACTTCCCTCTTCTTTATTGTCACCACTGTCTCCTGTTTCAATGGACAAGGCGTCTCGTGCAGACTGTGTGTGTCTCATGGGAGTGACTCTTTCATTTCTCTCCATCCCTCCATGCAGGAAGTCTGACGGATGAGGCTAAACTGTCGACAGTGTGTTACAGACCGGAGGGGCTCGACCAGCTCGTCCAGCAGACCAACTTCAGCAAGAAAGAGCTGCAGGTCCTCTACCGAGGATTCAAAAACGTCAGTCATAGATGCAACTGGTTTTTTTATTTATTTACTCTGAATGACCATGCACATGGAGTGTTTATACACAATATGCATTTTAAGATTATTTAAAAGCATCAGAAAGTGTGTGTATGTGTTTTTGCATTGACACACATCTATTTGTTTCATTGCTGCAGGAGTGTCCCAGTGGTGTGGTCAATGAAGAGACTTTTAAAAGCATCTACTCCCAGTTCTTCCCTCAGGGAGGTCTGTCAGATCTTCTTCCTTCAACTCATGTTTTTAATGTTGATAAAACATTCATGTTACTAAAAAATAAATAGTCCAAATAGGAGCTGTTCTCTAACCAGTAGGAGCTTATGTGAGGCAAGATCCTGCATCTTACGTCTTCAGTGAGTCCAGACCCAGAGACAGGTGATCGTTTGCAGGTCTTTATTCCAGTCGAACTCCACACCAGCTGATATTCATGGTTCAGTTCAATCTAAGATGTGCTCATCAGACAAATCATCTGCTTTAGTCTTTGCTTTGGATGAAAATGTATGCGGTCAAACCAGGAACAGGAACTCTTTGTAAAAAAAACAGCTTTGCTTTTAGAGCCAAAAGCAGGACAACACGTATATTTGTAGCTTACGTGTGACTTCGTGTGTCTGTCTCACTCTTACCTAATTCTTGTTTGTGCGTTGTGTTCGTGCGTGTTTTGTTTAAGTGCTTGTCACTCGGAGACATCGAGGGTCACTTTATTTTCTCTTTCTTCCAGATTCAAGCATGTACGCTCATTTCCTGTTTGATGCTTTTGACACCAACAACAACGGGTCGGTCAGCTTCGAGGTGACTCCTCCATCCCTTCGCTCTCGGCTGTCCAGCCAGATGTTTTTACCTCCTTCAGTTCCCTCTCTTCAAAGAATCCTTCTACTTTCACTCTGTTGATTTATTGTAAAGCATTTTTATTAGTTGTTACAATCTTTCTCACTACTCTAGACTCCTGTATGTCTACTTATGTGAAGCTCATTTATCAAACACATGCACACACTTAAGATACATTTTTCATCTGGATTTTCTTCCAGGATGCACACAAAAGGTTGAATTTTAACCACTTTCATTTTCCCTGTTGACTCACTCCTTCTGATGTTACTATCACCTTCCTGATCAAATCGCATCTCTTTGTCTTGCTGTAGGACTTTGTTGTAAGTCTGTCCATCATCTTGAGAGGCTCCATCACTGATAAACTCAACTGGGCTTTTAATCTGTACGATCTCAACAAAGACGGCTGCATCACCAGAGAGGTGCTCCAACCGTTCTCTCCTTCTCTCTGTGCTCGTATGAAAGCTGTGTCTTGTGTTGTGTTGGCAGCTCTGGATGACTTTTGATTTGTCCTCATGTCTCGTCCTCCCCTCTGTCTGTGCAGGAGATGACAGATATCATGCACTCCATCTATGACATGATGGGGAAGTATACCTACCCCAACATGCAGGATAGTGCTCCCAAGGATCATGTTGACAACTTCTTCCAGGTAATAACTCGTAAATCATCCAAACACAAAGCGAGCCAATAAATCGGTTTGAAATGACAAAAGCATGTCGTATTTCCTTTTACAAAGTGTCACTTGAACGTCAGTTTAAAGATTGTTTTAACTTTAAATTGTGCTTTGACACAGGTTGTATTTACTTAAGTGTTCAGCCGTGTTTCACGTATCACCAGAGCTACTGAGCAGTCCCTCGTACATTACTGGTACACTGTGTTTTGTCAGGGAAGTGCTGATGGTTTAACGACAGGACAGGACAGGACAGGACAGGACAGGCAGGTTCAAGTCTGCACACGCTCTACACAGAAAATGAGAACCTAAAACTCTGCAGGTTTATTCTTCTTCTTAAAGGCATCCTGTAACGTTTCTGACAGGTCCCTGATTTGTTTGCACCTGCACAATGAACACAATGAACATAAGTCGTTGGTGTTAATGTGGTAAGAAATGTAGTGATCTGCTGACAAAAGGCAACAAACAAGACTGCTAGCTAACAAACATGAATGGAAATAATTCAGGTTAACAAAACTTTGCATTTGGAGAGAAAACTGAATCTAAACGTAAGAAAAGTCCACAGCGTGTCTTTGAAACATCTGTACCCGCCTGTTGCCTCTTCCAGAAAATGGACAGGAACAATGACGGAGTGGTCACCATGGAGGAGTTCTTGGAGACGTGCCAAAAGGTCTTCTGCCTCAAATGTTCTGAACTGTTTCACGTACACATTTACTGACAAAACCTCTGTTCCCACCTGCAGCTTTCTCAGTAGTTTGTGCCCTTGTTCCTCCTCCAGGATGAAAACATCATGCAGTCCATGCACATGTTTGACAATGTGATCTAAGGCTTCGGTGGACGCAGGCATGAGACTTTCTCTCCTGTCTGAAGCTCATCTACAGTCTTCAGCCTCCAGCCAGAGTGGATGGTGTTTCTGGGCCTGAACAGAGAGGTGCAGGGTCCAAAAGGCAACCTGAGGATATTTACCCCAAAACCTGTGAACCCTTGTGAAATGTTTTTTATTTATTATTATTATTAAAAGTGTGTAGAAAGGCATTAAAAGGTGAATTTTGGTGTTTGAAGATCTTATATTATGATAAATGATGTGTGCAAACAGATTAGAACAAAAACATTGAATACTGTAGAGAAGCAGCTCAATAACAACAAGCATTGATGAGCAAATGTCTCTAAAAACAATAGGTACTGCCATGGCCTCTTCAGTCATATAAAGGATTATCATTATTATTATTATTATATTTTCTATATTGCATGAATGAATGTACGGACACATGGAATTAATTGAATAATGCTCAAAATGTTGTCGAGCATCACACACTTTCTGTACTCTGTTCTACTCCAGTGAGGGACGGCTGTAATAAAGGGATGAAGGTTGAAATCAAGCAATAATCTTTCCAAAGTATGTTATCAAATCTTCTCTGTCCTCCACTCACATGTAATGTCATGCTGTGTACTGTGTCTGCATGATGTGTCTGTTTCGACTGGCCATTGACAGTTAATCTATTTTATATCTGGACATGGTATCGATGATGATGATGATGATGATGATGATGATGATGATGATGATGATGAATCTGAATAAAACCACACAGTCGCTATGCAAAAATTGCATAATTGTAATCTGTTGACTAGCTGGAGCTACACTAACTGTCCGTACGTAACAAGGAAAAAAATTAGCTTTCTGTTAAATTTGTTTGTCAGTTTTAATAACTCACACTTAATCATCACTTTCTTCATCTTGTATTTTCCATTATTGACTCTCCTTCAGTAGGTCACTGATGCTAATGGGAGAGCCTCAAACGCATCACATCTTTGTCACCTGCTGCACTGACCTGGTAAATGACAAACAACTGGCAGGATGAGTATGGACATGTCAGCACCCAAGAGAGAAAGAGACACAGACAGACAGACAGACAGACAGACAGACAGACAGACAGACAGACAGACAGACAGACAGACAGACAGACAGACAGACAATAGAAACGTCTTTTCTTATTAAAATGCTGCCAAACATCCAGCAGAGCCACAGAGGCAGTGTGGGGTACAGAGAGAGAAGAGCCGGGGAGCGAGTTGCTTTGAGCTGAGGTTTGGCTTCTTTTAGAGAAAAATAATTATTATAACATGAATAAAAGCAAAAAAAAAAAAAAATACTTTGACCAGCTCAGACAAAATTAGTGAGTGAGAAAGAGACAAAAAGTGAGACAGATGTGGATCCATCCATCCATTATCTATGCCGCCTATCCCAGCTACAGTGGGTGAGAGGCGGGGTACACCCTGAACCGGTCGCCAGCTGATTGCAGGGCCACATGCAAACAAACATTCACACTCACATCTACGGACAATTTTAGAGTCATCAATTAACCTAATGAACATGTTTTTGGTCTGTGGGAGGAAGCCGGAGTACCCGGAGAGAACCCACGCATGCACGGGAAGAACATGCAAACTTCACACAGAAAGGCCCCGCCTGACCCGGGGATCGAACCGGCAACCTTCTTGCTGTGAGGCACGTGCACTACCTGCTGCGCCACCGTGCAGCCCACAGATGTGGATGTAAAGCATAAATATTTACCACCTGATTCACAGAAGTTCGAGCTGCTTCAAAGACTAAATATGAACTTGACTGCATCACATCCATGAGATGTTTGAGCCAGTCAGATTCTCTGGGAAACATTTTCTATGAATTCTTCTGTTTTCATACGATGCAAATCTGTCATACTTTACTATTTAACACCATTAAGACTTTAGCAAATGAAACTGATGAATGATAAATAATGCAGGATGGTAAACAAAGGAGTTGAAGGACAGTAACTGCATATTATGGGATAGATGGCAAACATTTTGAGCCTTTATTATGGGTGTGATTGCAGTTTAATGGATGCTGCAGTGGATTGGAAAACAGGGAAATCATTTCTGATTTTTAAGTCAATAACAGTGGAAACCATAATATGTTTAATATATCCTTTATTTTTATTAAACAAAATTTCAGTAAAAACTCTTATTAAGTAGAAAGACAAATTTCCCTGTCAGTAGTTTGCTCCAGCTGTAGGGTTGTCCCCGACTACATTATCTCATGTGTTGACTCGCTGTTGAGTCAATCGGCTGATCACGTCTGTAAAACCACGCTGATGTTCTCCTGCAGATGATTACAGTCACATACCATCTTTTCTTCAAAATTCAGTTGATAAGGAAAGACATCTTTGTTAATATTCTGCTAATGCCGGATAATGCAAACCTTTCCCAGTAAATAACTTAGAAAAGATGAGAAATTATTCCTAAAAACAAACGTTACACTCCAAAAAAAAGTAATCCACATGTCAGCTGATTACAGAAGAGCTGGAAGGAGGGGGGGCGGGCAGCCCTGCACCGCTCTCTCAAAGGTCCGTCAGAGACCTCCACATCTCCTCGTTTGTTCACTCCTACTGAATTAGTGCCACTGACTCTAAAGTGTTGATCACAGCGGGAGAAACTTGACAGTATATAGTGTCGAAAATACAGCATAGACAGCAGTGTCTGTTACAAAGGCGTTAAGAAAGAAACAGAGCGGTGAGCAGGTGCACCGTGCACGTTGAGCCACCTCTGGCAGTGTTTTCAACTATCATCCTCCTTTTTTTTTTCTTTTTCTTAACAACAAAAAAAAGCTACATGATTATCATCACAAAATAAAATCTCTTTGGCATAGAATACCCACCCAAAAGCATGAACACACGCGCACACACACGCACGCACGCACGCACGCACACACACACCCTCACATGCATGCACTCACGCACTTTTAAAAGGTTCTCTAACAGAAACCTACAAGCATCGTCACTGTCACAATTATAATCAGCAAAATTATGCTAGAAAACAAAGTTGAGCCCTGTTAAGATGATGAGTCCCGTACTCAGTGATAATTGCATATATTACACCAGGCTGAGAGCAGAGGGAATAATCTCTACTGACAACTATATTCTCTTCTTTGTCCCATTGCGTCCCACATCAGCTCCTCCGCTCCCTTTCCTTCTCCTCTGGCTCTGTGTGAAGAGGACAAAGACATGATGAGAAACTTGCTTCTCAACCGTCAGGCTTTAAAGACCCTGAACACCTGCTTTATCAATCAAGCTCCTCACTGTGAGCGACGAGCTGCCACACGAACACGACAAAGGCTCTTCTCACTTTCATCTCTTTGTCTGTCTGTGTTTTTGTCTGACCTCCTCTCACTGGCTTTGCAGCGGGCAGGAAAATGGTGATGTCATACTTCACGACACCAATCAGTGACAGAAGAAGCATTCCAGACGCAGAGTCTTTTCTTATCATGTGATGAGATGGAAATTTCTCCTGAAGGTAAATTCTACTTAATCTCATAAATGGAGGAAATAAATTGGAAATGAGCTTGACTTCCTATTAAGGTCAAAGAAGATGCATAAAGTGTACCCAGTGATTTCTATCCATTCTCGTCTGTGTATGCATGTGGATGTAAATGACTCCTGGTCTTTTTGCAGATGAAACATCTATTTTTTTTTTTCCAATGAGTGAAATAACTGCTCTGATTTAAATTCTTATGTTTGGAAGACCTTTAAAATGTTACCGACCACTTCAGGGTCAGAAACATTCATTTCTGCTATCACAGCAAATGTAACAAACATGTCATCAGCTTACTTATTTTTTTGTGAAAAGTCTTCATTCACAAGCAGAAATGTTTTGGTTCTCCTTCCATCTTTTCTTAATTAAACATAACAAAACCACAGAACATAAACCCAGTTGAAGTCTGACCAAACCACTGACCGAATGGCCTCTTCTTCAGGAATCAGTATTTAATGTTATTGAGAATTTAAAGGGGATTTAAATTGACACCAGCGCATCCTGACTGGCTGAGGTAACGTTTGCATGTACTGACCTTTAGGTCAGTATTCAGGACACACTTGTCTGTCGTAGACGCTGCCTGTGTAATCGTCTGGCATCATCGTTCCTTCCATGACATCCATGGGCATGTCAGCTCCATATCCTCCATAGCCTTGGAAATTGGCATCCAGCTCTGCAAGAGATTACAGCATGTTTTCTTTTTTTAAACTTGTTACACACTGGACCAACAGATTGCATGTCATTAACTTCCCTTATGCTTGGTATATTTACTGCATAGCAGCAGCAGCAGCAGCAGCACAGAAAACCGTACAAGCTCGTGGACATCATTCAACATCTGAGGCACATTTTTGGATCGCAGCGATCACAGAGAGGAGAAGCTAATCCCTTTTCCTTTCGAGTCTCTGCTCTGAGAGGAGACCAAAAATACCAAGGCCATACAAGGAGAGAAGTCAAGAGACGGAAAGGACGGGAATTAAGAGAAAGATTCAAACACAGATAAGGAAAACACCAGGAAGGAGACTGATTGAGAGAAAAGCTTTTAGACTTGGCAATGAGGCAGGGACGTAGTGAGAGAAAGATGTGAGAATAAAACAAAGGCTGATGGGAAAAACACAAGAATCAGGCTCTGAGGTTAAGTATGTCACTGTAGGAGAGGACAGATCAGAGGCCAAGTCTGTGGCTGACGGACCATTTGAAAGTAAGAGAAACTGTAAAAAAAATCAATGCTAGCTAGGCCTCGTCTCAGAGCGCTTGTTGAACTAAAACAACTATTTATTTTGCTTCCAAGTGAGGATGGCCAACTGAATCTGTGGGCTGCAGCAGGGAGGCAACCTGTTAGCACATTACAGCACTTAAACACGGTGCTCGCACCATGTGGTGGAGTGAACCGGTGCTGAGGAATGTGCTACATGTGCACATTTCAGCCATAGCTACTCACCATCTGCATAGGGTCCATCCATGGGGATGCTGTTGTGGGCCTGAGGAGAGGTCATGAGAAGGCAAAGGTCAAATTAAGTCAACACTACTATATGGACAGCTTATTAATAGTCCTTTAAGCATCATTAAAATAGACTATATAACAAAGTTTCTGAAAAACAATTGCTTCTCAGTTTGCACTTTATAACTGCTCTCAGCATTATAGAAAAGTGCTGAGATGAGTAAGATGTAAACCCAGAGAGCTGAGGGGAATAAATAAAATGTGTAAAAATCTACTTTAATGCTCGGTTGTCACGTCCTGGCAGTGGAGGGCGCCAGACACTCACCATCTCCCAGGCAGCGGCGTCGTGTTTGAACAGAGAGTGTGTGAGCTCCACAGACACTCGCTTCTTATAGTCGGAGTTCTTGTCCTCGGAGATGCGGAAGAGCACAGCTGCAGCATAAGTGGCTGAGGGGGAAAAGCATCAGGACACATTCAGCAATGCACAATAACCTCCCACTCCTTTCAGTTATTCAGTGCTATAATGTTGAAAGGGAAACAGATCAAATCCACGTTTTTAGTCTGGACTGCACCATCACCTACTGCTAAGTAGTTTCATGTTTTGGGAAACAAGCTTGTTCACTTCCTCACTGAGAGTTAGATGAGAAGATTCCCCTCTCATGGTTGTTAAATTTAAAACTGGGACAGGTGGCTGGTTAGCTTAGCTTAGCATAAAGTCAACAGGGGGGAAACCTGGCTTTCTGCAAAGCTCACAAAATACACCTACCAGCACCTCTGAAGCTCACTAGTTAACACTGTGCCGCTTGTTTGTTTAATCTATACAAAAATCAAAGCTTTTACGTGAATAAAGCTGAGCTAACTGGCTGCTGGCTTTAGCTTCATATTTACTGTACAGAAATAGGAGTGGTGTCAATCAAGAAATCAGTAATAGCACAAGTTTTTCTGATGCAAAACATATTGTCTGAATATAAAGTAATATCTGTAGAAGCCTGTTAAATTATCAACGTATTAAGTTGTACTAATTATGTGAATATTGTACACACTCAAGCTGCCTGTGCAGGTACTTTAAACTCCACCATTTCATCCCATTTCAGGCTTGTATTATACTCTTTAAATACAGGTTGCAATATGCCATCCTGAAGTGTCGTGGAGTAAAAGTACAGCCTGGAAACTGCACTTACAGTAAGCAGCACAGCACTTGAGTAAATCGACTCTGTTGCTTTCCACCTATGACTAAAGGCTACATTCCGGTAAGCTCATCGCAGTGCATTATCTCCGTGTCCTACCAATGCCCTCGTTGTTGGAGTGCAGCAGCTCCATCAGTGGAGCCGACGCTCCCTCGCTGTCGATGAGCTCAGCTGACGGTTTGTCCAGGGCCAACTCGCACAGGACGCCGGCCGCCACGCGCTTCACGTTGTCCACTGGAGAGTAGAGGAGCTGGAGGGGGAGGGAAATGAGCAAAACAATCAGACAAAACACAAGGAAGTTAGTCATCAAGACAAGGAAGTGTGAGAGCTTCTGCCTCCTCCTTTACCTGAACAAACAGAGGAATGGTCTGCAGGTTGGCGATCTCTGCTCTGTTGATGGGATCTCTGGCCAGGATGTGCAGAGCTCCAGTGCAGCCCTCCACAATCTCCTCCATCCTCACTCCATCCTGAGGGGCAGGATGAAAAGAACACATGTTACTCAAAGATACAGAAATACATAAATAATTCACAGCTGCCAATTTAAACCCCTTCAAACATGCACAGGAGTTAATCAGCGACCTTAAGCATCCTTTCAAACTGGCCCCTCGTGTACCTGGTATGTCTGCTGGGCGGATGAACCGTGTTTCTGGGCATCCTGGTGGGCTTTGAGCAGCAGGTTGACCAGACGGGGGATCACTCCTGCGTCCCTCAGAGGGGCCTGGTTCTCTGGGCACAGGGCCAGGTTGCGGATCAGGCCAACCACAGCCTTCAGGCATGGAGGAGAGGACATGACACCGGTCATTGTTATTGGTCAGCAGGTAAAACAAGGCTCACAAACAACTTCAAGCATCTCCCTTAGAAATATGCAGTGATACTTTTGTCCCCTGAAACCTGCTCTTGTAAAACATGCTGTTCCTGCTGTCATGTGCATTTCATGCTCTTTCAGGCTGATGGAGACTCTGGCTATCTGCCGGATCTGCCATCATCTCTGTCCATCTGTCTGCTTCTCCCCACTTTCCCTGAGTCTTTCTGTTTGGAACAAACCCATTAACTCCTCAATCTAGAGTAACATATGAGCTCATTTAAGGGCCAGTTAGGGCCAGTATCAATGAGATTTTGACCTTGTGAAATGATCATGTATTAATTAACTTAGTTTTTCACGCATTTTTCCGCACTGGTTTACAATGGGTGAGCAACCACAGTTTGGAAATGATATTTGAATGTCATTTCAAATGCTCAAAATCTCATTGACCCACATTTGAGTCAAAGCTGTCGCAGCGCCCTTCCCTCCCTCCTCCTCTCTACCTTGATGACGGGCCAGTAGTAGGGTTGGTTGAGCAGCTTGACGATGGCGGGGATGCCGTAGTGTTTCCTCACAGCGTTTTGTGCCAGCTCAGCCTGTTGGTGGCGTGAAGTCAGGTGGCGCAGAGCGCAAACAGCAGGCTCGGTCACATCCTCCTTCTCGCCAGCACGCAATATGGCGTGGATCAGTGACTCCACCCCGTTGCTCTGGGTGACCAGAGTTTTATTGTGGGCATTGTTGCATGTCAGGTTTGACAGGATGCCCGTGGCGCAAGTGAGCATGTTGAGGTCGTCTGAACTGAGCAGGCCCACCAGCACCTGCAGCAGGCTGTCCATGCCCTCCTGGAAACAGAGACAGAACGACTTCAGAAAGGTCCTCATGCGCTGAATTATGAGAAACTAAAGAAAAAAAATCTCATTTTGTGGACACAGACCTCCTTGGTGGCAGCATCAGAGAGGTTCCTGAGTGTCCACAGACAGTTCTGCATCAGACGCTGGCTGGAGCCGGTGAGGTGTTTACCCAGAGCCTGCATCCCACCTGCAGGGAACAGAGAAGTCAGATGACTCAGCTCGCAGCAACATCTCATACACTGTCCTGTTATGAACTTCAGCTCATTCAAAACTCTGCAGCTCAGCTATTAACCAGAAGCAGGAGGAGAGAGCACATTAGTCCAGTTGTAGCTGCTCTGCACTGGCTTCCCGTAACATTCAGGATTGATTTAAAGGTCCTCCTCTTTAGATACAAAGCCCTTAATGGACTAGGACCAAGCTACATTGCTAACTCCCTTTGCCTGCAAGAACACTGTGACACTTTTGCTGCTGGTTTATTGAAGGTTCCCAGCAACAACTGAAAGTAAACCAGGGATGCAGCCTTTGTCAATTACGCTCCAAAGCTCTGGAACACACAGCCCACAAAGCTAAAAACAGATCTTTACACTTGAGCCTTTCACTAGCTGTGACTTCCTGATACAGGTCTGAAACGTTTGTGCTTCGCCTCACACCAACACACTACAGCACTTCTTTTACATTGTTCTATATTCATTCTATGTGCTCTATTTTTACCTTTACTAGTATTCACTTGATTTTATCTCCCATCTTTTGTTATGCCTTCTCTTTATTCCATTTTCATACTTATTTTCACTATCATTATCAAGTGGGTTATTTTACAATAGTTTTCTATCCCTGTTTTTATCTTCAATGTTTTTCTATGTAAAGCACTTTGGACTGCAACTTATGTAAGAAAGATGCTGTATGAATAAAGTTTTTTATTATCATTAATTATCATGAAGCTGTGCGGTTGACAAGAAGCCATGAGCAACCATTCAAAAAGCTGACACACCTGTACGACTGCCTTGTACATGTGCAGGTGCGTGCTACACAGAAAACATGTCTTACATACCGGCCTCTACAATGGCGGGTTTGTTGCTGGGGCACACAGAGAGGACTTTGAGCACACGGCTCGTTGTCCACAGCAGCTTCTCATAGTTGTAATTTCTCATGATGTGAACTAGACCCTCAGGACCTCTGTTGGCAAGGATGATGAGCTGTGAGAGAGAGAGGCTGTGTGAGTCTGTGGCTGTTCAATGTGCAGATGCAGTGAAAATAACTTATTCTCGAACACTTTATAGTTTCCAATACACAACTCTGACAAAGCTGTGACCTGTCCAGGCAGACAAACACCAGTTAATCTTCACTCATTTTACTACTCTCAACATATAACCACACCCACACCCCCGCTGCGCCAGCACCTGAACAACTCTGTTCACATGCCACACCCAAAACAAAACACATGCACGCACAAGCTCGACAACTGGAACAGTCTCAAATTACAATACTGGGCTGTTATGAAGCATAGCAGCCATTGTATCACGTGTCCTAACGCACACACACCTTGCTCTCCTGGTTGCCATAGGACAGCAGCTGCAGGCAGTCTGTGGTGATGGCCAGGAACTTGGGGTTGCTCTTATTCAGCAGGGGGACCATCCTCTGCAGGCCGTCGGCCAGGCGGACGGCCATCTTTGCTCCTTCCTGGTGCAGCAGCAGGTTGTGGAGCGTGGTGATGGCGTAGAAGAGCACAGACTCCATGGGAGAGCTGAGGGAGAGAGACAGGCAGGTTCACAAAAACAAAGTGACAAGTGTTTTTCTGTTTGCTTTTTTTGTTTTCCACCCGTGTCATTTACTTCTACTTGAGTCTGCAATCAGCTACAAACTGCTGAGTCAAAGGCTCTTATTTTTTGCCTCATCTGACCTGCACTGTAGCTGCACTGTCAAATACCCCCCAGAGACTTCTGTGAAACAGCAAAATTGGCCTAGAAATTGCATTAACATTGCCAAAAAATGTTTTCTGTATTATTTCCCTTTCATTCCTACACTGTAAGAAAGAACACATTTTCCCAACATACGTAAGTCAAATAAATTCCTCGATACATCATCTCTCTTTCTCTTCGTCTCATGGTACCTGAGCATGCGGACCAAAGCAGGGATGCCTCCAGACTTGAAGATGGAGAGCAGGCCCTCTCTCTGGTGGGACAGGTTATGGAGGATGCTGGCCGTGGCTCGTGCCGTCTCCATGTCGCTGGTGTTCTGCATCGCCCGCACCACCGCTGACACCATCTGCGGGGACTGCATCAGCGCACGCCGTGAAGCCTCCTTGCGTGTGAGCTGGTTGACAATCTGTGCTGCCTTGCTGACGACCACCTGATGACAGAAAAGGGGCATAAAGAGTTGATTTTTTAATAATTTTTAATATCAGGTTTGTTGTTCATCATTACGTGCGACAGAATTCTCTCTTAAGACCTCGTGTGTGTGTGTACAGGCTGTGCGTTCTCACCTGGTCTTCATCGTTGAGCAGTTTGGTGAGCTCAGGCACGGCGCGTGTGGCCAGCTCAGCATCGTCCTGGTAGTTAATCAGATGGATGATGGCTGTCTTGAGCATCTGGGAGGGCTCGGCCAGCTTCTGGACGTTGGTCATCTGGGACGGGTCTGTCTGGGTTGACAAGATGGTGGTGCCTGCCTCCAGAGTCTCTGGGAACATTGCAGCCCGCACCCGCTGGGCTCTCGTAGTGTACAGGGCCTCCATGTCTATCGAGATGGGAGACAATAATGAGGACAACATAAGTCAGTCAATTAAGGCAAAGGACAGAGTATATGCACTTTGCCTGGTTCGACCCTCGCTTGTTGTCTTACCAGGCTCTTCTGTTGTGACAGTGGTGGTCATGGTGTAGTGCTTGGAGGTGGTGTACTCTCCGTCATCGTCTCTGACTGTGGTGGCTCCGGATTGGATGCCTGAGTCTATGCCATACATCCTCTGTTGCCACTCCGCCACCTTCACCACGCCGTTATCAGGCTCACCCACTGCCAAGCACAAAGAGAGCAATGGTGGAAAGTTTATTGACATGCTTGACAAACAGATAGTGAGGATATTTAGTGGTGCTGCCATTTTTCTCCTCAGGGCTTCAGTGTTTGACTTCTACGCCACATGAGGGAAATGTTTTGCAGAAGTAATCTTTAGTTATCTTTTGTTCTGAGGAAATGACCTCAATATAAATACATGAAAACAATAGTTGGAAGTAGGAAAGGTCATGACAAAATGTTCAACAGTCTCCTTTAAGAGTACTGTGGGACGAGGTGATGAAGACAAAAGTGAAGATGAAAATGCACAAGCTACATCTAAAATCAGCATAACATCACTACATAATTAAAACAGAGCTCGCAGAAACGTAGAGAGAGGAAATTAAACCTGACAGTAAAATACATGAAAATGTTTAAAAGCAAGAAGCTGCATTGGGAATCACTTACTCTGCATTGCCATCCTTGCCTCCCGCTATCAGAACAACGAAAGAGCAAAACCTAAAAAACACAAAGAGAGCCACAGTGAAGAGGCAGTCAAACGTTCCTTCTGTTCTAATGAAGATGAACGTCACTACATGTCATGAATTAATGAATATTTCAGCAAAGTCTCTGCTCCCTTCATTATAAATGCCAACAGAGTTCATCAGATGACCCCCGCCTCCCCTCGCAGTCATGCACGCTGCCCTGGAAATGACAACACAGAGCAGCAGCAGAGGCTCATGGGGTAGTGAGGGTGAAGTGGGCTGAGAGACAGCTGTAAGTCAGGAATGCTATCCACTCCAAGTGACCTTTCACCCCAGGCCTCCGCCCATACAGCCGTGGGAGCAGCCTGCTGCTGACGCATGGCAAACAGGAACCTGCTCGTCAGGTTTCGACTCCACTGGGTGACTGAGTGTGGGTGTGTGTGTGTGTAGATTGCAATACTCCTCATCACACACATAAGCCTAAACCTCCACGAAAACGCCTGCAACTTAAATTTTGTTGTATTTTAACAGTGCTCCACACACACAGCTCCACAGTTTGAGGACCAGCTGATTTCCTCCCCTGTTGTTTCACCTGCGCAGCCCTCAGTTGAAAATGTGATTGGAGATCTGTTTTTCTTGTAGCTGCAGTACTTTTGATACTGTTGAATGTCTGATAAATGGAGCTTGTATCATTTTAAATGTGGTATCAAAGACAACATTAGCTGCCACTGACTGGATGGTGTAAGTTTGTCCAACACCTCCGCTCCTCTGCTGTGCTTACGATTTTCATGTACTTTACAATTAAATGCTTCCCCTCTGAGTGTCAACACTTAGACTATCCTGCTGTACTTCCTTGTTTTGAGGCTCCATGGACCCAAAATAACCTCTCACAGTCCTAACATGGATGTTTTCTATCACTGAGTTTCTGCAGCCTGAATGTCATCCACCGCATAAATCCCCTTCATCACAGAAAAAGTTCTGTATTCATACTAGTGGCTTGCCGCTGCATGTGACATACGGCCGATACAGCACAATGCATTCACTGTGCTGCGTTACAAGTGTTTTCAGATGTTTGACTGTTCGGGGTGCAAGGGTGCACTGTGCTCTTCTGTTTGTACTATACATGTAAGAGTGTGGTTGCAGATTTCTACAGATGCACTGAAGGTACAGCAAAGTCAACAAACCAAGGCTTTAACAGACACACAGGAGGGAAAAAGACTGGCATCCTTTGTATGACAGCTGGTTGCAGATTACAACATGATTCTTGCAGTAAGCAACTATGCTTATCTCTGTCTTGACAACTAATAAAACAAGTCAGAGCTAAGTCAAGCTGCTGAGCTGGCACAAAATAAGCTATAAACACTTCAATTATCACCTCTACTTCTGCTCACATTCAACTTCATGGAACACTTTCGTATTCGCACAACTTAACGACGTAGTGCGTACTGTAATCAGAGCCCTGTGGGTTTGGAGGAAAGGAATTTGTACAAAGATGGACGGCTTTGTCTCGCTGCCTGCCACTGGAGCTGCTCATGGTGTATTGGCAAAAGCACCACTCCCTCGTCTTTTTACCCTCTGGCTTTGCATAAGGATGTGTCTTGCTGTGTTTCAGTCCCTTAGCTGACCCAGCCCACCCCCCACCCCCACCCCCCAGGCATCACACTGTGTGTGCATACCTGTGTGCAGTTGTGTGCGCGTCTCTCTTGTTTTAGGCAGGGGGTTTTGTTTTACAACACAGTTTGCATTAAGAAGAAACTGACAACTGTGTGTGTGTGTGTGTGTGTGTGTGTGTGTGTGTGTGTGTGTGTGTGTGTGTGTGTGTGTGTGTGTGTGTGTGTGTGTGTGTGTGCGCACACCAGCCAAATGCCAAACTGCATGTTCCTCACTGGTTTGTGTCTATCCTGAGTCTTCTCTGTGCCATTTTGACGGACTAACAGCTCCCTTGCAAGTCCTCACATGCTTTTGGGTCTGCATGTGTAATTTGGTGTCAATAAGCACGTGTTCGAAAGAGCTTCACCTGAACCTGATGTTCTTGTAAGGCCCCAACATGTCCAATTGGGTGACTCTCACTTTCACGTGGAGGAGCAGCTCAGATTCAGTAGTCAGTCTGGCATGAGATCCTGCAGGACCAGGCCCCAGAGGACTGTCTGTGCTTGCAGCTACATGCTACTTCACAGATAATGCAATGACTCATAAGGGCATACACAGAAACTATGCTCATAACCTCTGAGTCTTCCTACCTTTCTAAGTAAAGGTGTGGCCTCTTATTAAATGCAGGCAAGAGGGTTTGTTCAGGAAGGTAAGCGACTGCCTGCTGCCCCCTGATCAACATGGCAATGGGAATAAAACTGACATAAATTAGACAAAATAAAAACATTTTATTGATCCACTAGTGAAGGCACAGACACCACTGATAAAAAAAAAAAAATATCAAAGCCCACACGACTGTTTTGTTTTAAGCAGAACGACAGCATGAACGGCACATCCACGCAGAACTTTCCTGTTGTCAGTAAATCAGGGACAGTGTTTGTGTAGTCTTTGTTTTCCTGGGCGAGGCGATGGGTTCAGCCAACTGTTGCAATGCCGCGACACGCCCCGCATATCGCCTGGGTAACCGAAAGGCACTGCGCTGTGTGGGTTTTATCTGCTGACCCATCGGACGTCTGAAGCTATGCTTACTTGTTTGCTGATAAGTTGCCTCTTGGGTCTTCTCATAATTTGCCTCTTTTTCTTTCTTTCTTTCTTTCTTTCTTTCTTTCTTTCTTTCTTTCTTTCTTTCTTTCTTTCTTTCTTTCTTTCTTTCCTCACAATGCTCATGGCTGTGGCCAAAGCCAAGAAAATCCGACAAAATCATTGAAAAATTTGATTAAAAATAATATGCAGCAAGTAAAAACTAAAGCTGAGGAACAACTTAGAGAAAAACAAAACATGAAATCAGAGAATCAGGGCCTGTCGAGTGACCCCTCCCCCGTTGTTCAGTGTTGACTGAAAGCTGTCGGTTGCATCGCGTACCTGGACGAGTATCTGTGACTGGACTTCGTCCTCTTCCAGTTAATGAGTGACTCATCCTTTCACTCTCACTGTACCTTGCTCTGTCATCATCTTCACTACCACTACTCATCATCCACCCACACAAATGCTCAGCAACATTGAAACCACACTTTTTACTCAGGAAAACACACACATTTCACACCCATGACCTCCCATTTTATGTTAAGCAACAGCTTCTGTGGATGACTTCAGGGGTCTTATTCCAAAAAAAAAAAAAAAAAAACCAACCCTGCCTGCACAGCGAAACCAGGAATGTGGATCAGCGAAAGCTGCCAGTGAACGAGTTGCAACAGAAAAGCAGAGATGGATACTGTTCGCTGAAACGCTGGTGCGACATTCCACACTGACAAAGTGTATTCAGTCCTGTCCTGTGTCCATGTGTAAATCTTGTGCTGGAAAAAAGCACACCTTCCCACTCATCTAACACTAAACTCCTCTAAACTTACTCACAGACTCACTCACACATTGCTCAAACAGAGATGGTGAGGACATTGCTACCTGACAATAGATGAATAACTCTGTTCTCAATCATAAGAACAGGTTTCCTATCCCGCCCCCTCTCCACTGGCATGTCAGACAGGGAGTGTCTCCCCAGCAGTGACAGGATCTCAACAAGGGCGTGGTAGCAGAGAGCATGGATGTATGAGCGAACTGGGCGAGGCTGAATACACCTAATGGCTAGAGGGGCTAAACGGGAGATCAGGTGCTTTATTCTCCACATTATCCATCCAATAATTAAGAAGCGATGCAGTTAGAAACTCAGTAAGATATGAAAAACATTCCAGTAAGCCAGATTTTGACTTGGCTGGCCTAAGCTCCTCTTTGTGTCACAGCAGGAATGAATCAGGTCAGGGAAGAGGCCCACAGGGCTGGAGATGTTTTCTGGTCGTATTCCAGACTGGCTCCCAACATACGTTACAGAGTTTGCAGTGATTTGTTGTTTAACCTCATGCCTGTCTGGCAGGCAGGGGTGTAAGTAACATGTCACAAGACTCTGCTTGGCTTTTACGGGCCTGCATGAGTAGATTAACGGAGCGAAATTAGCATTAAGTGTAAAGGCAAGGAAGTACACTTATTCACCTCCTTGCCATGCGTTACAAGAGACGCCACTCTCTGCCGTCAGTTAAATATGAAGCGTGCATGAGCTGCCAATTAGCTTAGCTTAGCTTAGCTTAGCATAAAGACTGGAAACAGGAGGAAACAACAAATGAGGTTCTGTCAAAACGCTAATTTACATGTCATATCTTGCTTGTTTCATCCGTATAAAACGAACGGAAATTGTCCTGCACGTAACCCCCCGCACAACTAAGGGGCCGTTTTTACACTAAGCTAAACTAAGCTAAGCTAACCGCCTCCTGGCTTCATATTTACCGTACATGGGAGTGCAACCAATCTTTTTACACGACGGATGGCAAGAAAAATATCAAGTTATTCCTTTAATTCAGATGTTTTTTGAATTGCAGCAAGAGGTCATCATTTGTCCGTGTTAATTGCACCTCTTTCTCGTGACGCTCAGATCATCACGGCTTTGTTGCAGACACTTAACCTCATTTGGTCTGTGATTTCTAACAGGCTTGCTGATGTCATGTTTAGGCTGACATGCAAATAAAGCAGATTATGTTGCCACACATCTGTAAAGCTTCCTGCACCATCTGCACTATTGGACGTATCAGCTTGCCCTCCCCCCACCCAGCCCCCCGACACACATACACCCACTGTCACATATATGTCCCCTGACATGCAACACACACTCCTCTTCCAATAAACTGTTTCTCTAACACAACACCCTGCACTCACAGGGCCCAATCCTCCTGACACAGTAAATGGCCTCTGCAGCCAGCTGAGCCTGCAGAGCTGACAGGCTGCTCTTCTCCACAGAGTCAGGGGTTCAGCTTTCCCAACGGGATTCATCTTAACATCATCCCTCTAACCTTCTTGGTCCCCAAACCGCACATCCCTTTTCCCCCCACTCGTCCAACAATAGCTGTTATGGCACTGTAATGGAGGCAGCAGGGGCTAACTAGATAGCTGTTTGTTATAAATCAATAAGGCAGGATGTGAAGTGGTGCACAGCTAATGGATTTATTGTGGTGGGTGACAGGAAGTGGTGGTCAACATTATCTGACTCACCAATACTGCTGGGCTGTCCGGTCAAAGAGGGGAAGTTTATAGGGAGAAGCTGGACTTTCCCGAGTGCTTCTACATGCTGTAGACGCACAACTGTGGTGACAAACTACTGCAAGCTGTATCACATAACGCGCAGAGTTCAGGAAGAACGCAGCTCGACGTGCACTCTCTGGAAAAAGTGCTCACTCTGAGTGAGAGAGCATTTGTCAATTGACTGTAACAGGCAGTTGATAAAATCCAGACCATAGCAATGCTGTCATGCCAAGAGCCCACAGAGAAAGAACAGACAATGAGATACGGCTGGTCTGCACTTGAGCAACACACAAACTGAATTTGTCTAAACGTGGCAGACACAGCACAGCGTGCTCCCTTTCCTTGCCTGATCGGGAAAAATTGCCAACATCACAGTCAACCACAGTCAGCATGCCAATAAATAAAATAAGCAGCAGGATGGATAATGGCCCTAGATCTGTCGGCTGATTTACTGCAGCTAGTTTAATGAGTTGAATTAAGCCAGTGGATGTCGTATTGTTGGCTGTAAACTTGTGCAGTTGTTTACTCCCTGTGGGATCTCACTGTGAATCAAAGGAAATGTGAGCAGTCTCGGAGGAGGTGCCCGAGTGCGGAGCAGGATCAGATTACACGAAGCTGATAAAGGAGGGAAAGAGTGAAAAGGGGTGGACCCTGTGTGCTCATAAACCCTCATTTGGAAAGCAACAAAGTTCACAGATTGGTCCATCACTTATCAGACACTGTGGGAGGAACTGGTGATGTCCAGAGATTACCTTCTGTATCAGTAGAGCAATACATCATAAAAGATAAGGAAATCACATAACTAGACTTCGTTCTACTTAAAAAAAATAAATCTAATCCAGCATGTGAACATTTCATGGCCGATTACTTGGTTTTTTGGGGGGGCAAAGTGTTTTTCAGGCAGTGATGTGGTCTCTGCAGTCAGTAGGATGTTCCCCTCTCCATGTTGTTTGGTTGATGGTAGGAAGGAAGAGGATGAACTAAGTCTCTGACACAGCACAGAGAGCCTCTGTGTCACTTTGTTTAGGGTAGAGAGGAAAAGAGTAGCGGCATTGTCCCATTGACTGCTGTCACAGTGAAAAGGAAACCGGGTCTCAAGTGTCCCCACTGGATGCAACCAAAAAGGCTGAAGCACATCAAGATGGCCCCCGTGTGTTCACGGGCCAAGTTTGGTGGTCAACGCTGCATCCAAAGCCCTGTTTAAAAGGCCTGACAGGGAGGCAGTTCTTGAGCTGACACTGCTACGCATCGGTGTGCGGCTGAGCACTGAGGCGATGTGACAGATGATTAATTTTTCAGAGAGATTAGAGGCATGAGGGAGTGTGGAGGGGAGGGGGGGGTGCTTTGGAGAGTGGGGCAAAAAGTCTGAAGGAACCCAAAAGAATACAGCGCTCCTCATTTCAAGTTCACATTTTGTTCTTACATCTAAAATTAGACAAAAAAAGAAGAAGAAAATCTGATTACCTGAAGAGTGAAAGTGAGTATTATTTAAAAACAGTCGTGTCATTTGTCTCATGGACCTCCAAACCTCCAAAATGTCAACTCCTAAAAGGAACAAGGCAGAGAGGAAAAGGGAAGACTCACAGCCTCGATTGTCTGAAACGCCCATGCATTTCTCAGCTTATCTGGCATTTTGTAAAGTATTCACAGGCCCCAGGGTTGCACAACTTTCTCAGCCCATGAGAGCATGAAATCCCTCAAAAGCAGTGAAACATCGAAAACAACCCAAAACTGAGTTGTGAGATTTTCACTCCACAGTCAGAGTAAGCAAACTTTACTTTCTTGTGAGACACTGACGTTCTTCATGTTGTGTATCTAACAAGTCACGCTTCCCTGGTGACTTTCTTTCCATTGCAACCACACCCTTGCTGCCCTCACTTTCCTCAATCTCTCATAGAAGTGTAATTAAGGGACAGGGAGGAGGAGGAGGAGGAGGAGGAGAAAAACAGACACCACAGGACTCATCAGAGTCACTATGCTGAGAAGTACAACTCAGCCAAATCATCCAACTGTGAAAACTTTATCTTTTGAGTCAGTGCTGGAATCGAGTTCACTCCCTCCCCGCGTGGATACGCCGTCAGTAATGAAAAAATTATCAATGGTAATGTATTCATGAAGAAAACAGCAGGATTCAGCCATTTCCTGCAGGCTGTTAGACTGATGCATGGGTGTTTTTGGACAGAGCTGTGATCGGAGCTGTCTTCAAATGACCAACCTGGCAGACATTCACACAGCTTTTAAGCACAAGTGACGGGAAGAAACAGCCATTAGGCCTTTGACATTTTAAGTAAGGGACATTTTCTTGTCCTCATTCGAGCCAACCGAGAGAACTGCTGAAGGTGAATAATTCATGTCAGTGACTGTCATGGGTAGGGTTCAGCTGGGCAGTGCCAGCTTCACTTGCTCAGCATTATGCCGCTGTGCTCCGCTAGAAGCTTCTGACTCTATCGTTTGTCAGTGACAGCAGATATCGTTTGCATGGGAGGATGTTTTCGGACGATCCTGCCAATATTTAATTACCCTGTTCATCCGAAACAAAGACACTCAAAATTCTCTGGCTTAATTTAATTAGCCCCTTCTCTGGAGATCTAGTGTTCAGCTGCACCTGCTTACTGAGCTTAGGTCATCGGTTTTAAAAGGAAATCAACCACTGGGATTTCTTGATAGTAGTTCTTTGGTCAAGGTTAATAATATTGAAGCGCTGGGAGGCTGCGTGCTTGAATAAGTCTGCGTTAGTTTGACGACAACATTTCCTCTAAAGCCCCCGGAAGTTAACCCCTCGGAGATGCTGATGCCGTCACGCCACCTCTCTTTTGACTCCAGCCACAAAGACCCGTATCGTAGCTGTTGGGAAACTCTATCTCTGTGCGTCCTGTTCTCCATGGGAACAGTAAAACACAGAGACAGGCTGACACTCAAACACAGAACAGGTCACACGACGTGTGTGCCGAGTGGCTGCAGCTGAGACCCTGGAAAGAACTCAGCAAGGCACCACTGAACGCAGACAGAGACAAGGTGAGGCCGCGAATCCACAGAAAAAGAAATCCTCCAAGCTAAACAAGGGGGTCAGGATATATGCCATACAGTAATCCCCTTCGCAAAGTGTAGACCTATTTATAAACTGAAGGATCTCCTGGCCTCTTGCTCTGCTAATGTAGGACAGTATCACGGAATTAAGCAGGAGGGGGGAGATTATCACCGTGTCACCACAGCTGTAGCTGCAAAATCTACTGTAAGTCCCCCCCCCACCACCACCACCACCCATCCACGCTCTTCCCTGAGGGCACACATGAACAGCTTTCCAACCAGGGTGCTGTCTGCTGCTGCACTGCTTGATGACACGGACCCGGGGCGAGCTGTGTGGAGGCCTGGCTGGCAGAAAGTATTGGCACCCTGTCCTCTTCAACCTGACACACATTCAGCAGCCTCAGCTGGACGCATTGATCTAGAAACAAGTTGGACTCCACGAACTTGTTCAGCGCTGTTCTTGGTGGTGCTTTGTGGTGGCGTCACTTGCTGATAATTCGAGTGAGAGAAAAACAGGTGATGTGTTTAATGGGCCAAGAGGCAGAGGCTCAGTTTTGAAGTAAAGCTGTTTAACTTCTAATTCTGATGCGACCCATGTCAAATTTGACTTAAACAGATATTAAAGTTGGCTACAGAGGACACTGCAAATGACTTAATCGGATAAGAAAAAAAGCGGATGAAAGTCATTTAAAATGGATTCTGGTTTCAGTGGATTTACTCGTGTAAGCAAATGAAGGAAGTTTGCTGTCCAGCGGGCACCAAGAAGGACTGAGGACCTGCTGTCCCGTCAAGTCCCGAGCACCTGCAAACTGCAAACTAAGGTAATGACATCATGGAAGATTTGGCAACACCTGGACTCATCACTGCTGGCATGGACAGCTGTGTGAGAGTGGATGGGAGGTACAGCAACAGATTTTAGAGATATGATTCATTATTCTCTGTCATACATTACAGATGTGTGTGAACAAGAACTTCGTGCACAATTAGCTCCTGGTATTACTATTATTTTTGACCTCAAATAAACTTGGAGCTGCCGCTAATGTTTTTTTTTCATTATCAGTCAATTTGCTTAATAACTTCTTGACCGATCGCTGGTCTGCATGTGAGGATGACATCTTCACATTGCTTGGTTTGTCCAACCAACAGTCCAAAACTCAAATCTATCCTATTCTATTATCTGATTAAAACAGATATTAAAATCCAGTCCACTTTATATCCACGAGATTAGAACCAGTACATTTTTTGGCACTTCTACTTTAAGAAATGACTTTAATGACAAACCTGTTGAAAAAATAGCTGTCCATGAAGTTTCTGTGGCTTGACTAATAATTAATTCAGCTCTACATGAGTGCGGGCTGTAAGATGAGTTAGCCGGAACAATAAATGTTTTGTTGTTGTCTTGCCAACACATGTCATAAAGTGTTACGTGGAAGACTCTGACACAGATTCTACAGCTCTCTCTTTAAATACAAAGACATTGTCCACATTATTAGAAAGATGGTATTGCCTTTTTCTCTTCACCTGCCTCTCGGTCGCGGACTCACGCGCGCGCATATATCTGAACCTTCGCTTCGGAACGCCACTCCGATAAGTGACGTCAAGTTTAAGAGTCGATACTGGGGCGAAAAACATCGCTATGTTTTAGCAGAAAGAGCTCTTCGACACCGTGGACGGGAAAAACAGTTAGTTTCACGTAAATATGAAACGCGAACTTTCGGGGCTGGAGAGCTCGCGCTCGACTCCGACACAGCAGGCATGCGGAAATGAATTCCAAACATACGGCTGGATTTACACCCAGGTAAGCAAAAGGTGGCAAAAGTCAGCAAACGTTAACCTTCACACACACAGATACACACTTATGAAAGGAAGCAGGACAGAAACTACTGTACGCTTAAAGAATGAAAAAAAGCAGACGTCGCTGACAAAGACACTGTGAGCAGTTTAAAACCGGTGGGAGAAAGTAAAGGTCCAGTGACTCTGAGCCTACCTGTCGAAACACACGGAAGCTTTTTAGTTTAGTCCAGATCAGAGCTGCTTTCCTCGGGATGGGACACTTGTCTGGATTTCTTCCCACTTCTCTCTCTCTCCACGGCTGTTGCTGGTGGCCGACAGTCCTCTGAACAAAAATGAGTAAAAGGAGCGTCACCTCAGCCCAGACTCCGCCTCCCTCACCCCGACCCCACCCTGCCACAGCTCCACACAGCGGGGGGGTGTGGAGGGGGGAGGCTGGAGTCCATGAAATACACAGTGACATGACGGCTATGTCTCTAAAACCACCGGAGGGAACGTCATAATGTCATACTAAACTTTAATGTGAGACCTTAAAGAACCATGCCAAAGGTTGACATGAGGATATAAACAAGCGAGCCCATATTCCACTTATTATAAAGCCCACATCAACACACAGCAGCACGAGTCTGAGGCTCGTGACAGACACTTGAGTTAAAGGAGCATCAGACCTGAATGTTCAGCAGATTGTACAGCACGGGTCAAATGTGGCGTTACAATGACCCGAGTGGCTCAAGCATGTCGATATTGTGATCTTGTTTCTTGATTCAAAGATCGTGCACCTGTGTGACGACTCGACCACTCCTTGATCACAGCTCGAAACCAGACGGCGAAATGAGTCACAGCAGCCGGGAAACAATACGCTGTCAGAGGGGCCGCTCACGCTTTTTACACGGAAACACTCACAACCGATGATGTGTGTTTGTGTCATGTGTTTGACAAAGTCTCTCTCTTTCTTAATTTCTTTGGAGGTGTTGCCGGGGAGGGGAAGGCAGACATGTTTCCCTGTTCTTTTCTATTGTTATCGTTTATTATGAAGGTGTAGTTTGTGTTAACACGTGACTTGACACTGAATTGAGATTTGGAGACTTTATTTATTACATGAAAGTTAGATGGCTTTTCACAGTTTCGTTGTAGATACGAGAGTTCATTCATGATTTATAGTTGCTTCATTTAAACTGGGCTGTGAAATTAGTAAAATGACAAACATAAAAATGATTAAAACTAACATTATTTTCTATATCGACTGATGTGTTGATTATAAATTAGTTAATTGTTTAGTTGATGTATTCAAATGCTTCTTTTCAGTTTACAGGAGAGGTGCAGTCAAGGAATTCCTGCTAAAAAAATGACTTAATCAATTAATCTGTTGTTAAAATTGTTGACTCAAAATCTTCTTACTCATTGATTAATTGACTAATGATTTCAGCTAGGTAACCTGTACTTTCCTTTTAAGGTTTAGCAATGTGAAGGCCTGGCTTAGGATTAATACCTTTAAAGCATTTGGTGAAAACACCCCACAGTTTTTCCTGTGATGCAATAGCAAGTCAGCAAATATTCATAAACACATCCACAGTTTATAAAAGCTTTAAAGAAGCCAAAAAATGTAGAAATGAGATTTCCACTGAATACATATATTGGAGGTCTAGTGATGTCCCATAACTAAAATGATTTTTTTTTTTTTTTTTTTAAATGACAGCTAAACTGCTATATGTTCATTTTATGCGTCAGGGACTGACTGGGCGAGTGCCTGAGCACCACGGTGACATGTCAGTGCTCCTCCCTGCACAAAGCAATCACTGATGGAGAATTTGAAAAATACTCCAGGTAGCAAAAGATGTGTTTGTCTGGTTTTTGCTGACTCATTTCAGAGCTACAAAGGCGAAAAGAAAGAAATCCCTCTACCTACAGCAGTGCACTTAAATGTCACACAGTAACAGAGCCTTGTCTCGCTGCCTGTGTGACACACTCAGACTGGGTGACGGACTCAGATAGGTCAGGCTGTATATTATGTCCTGCCTCGGGCCATATTGTCACAGCTCTGTCCTGTGTGGCCATTGTGACAGTCATCATCTGTGCCTCCTCGAATAAAAGAGACAGGGATGGAGGAAGACAAGGCGTGCTGGACCACTGCTGGTATAGGCCATTATGTTTGGTGGAGTGAATGTGTGGACTGACAGGCCTTTCTCTTTAAAAACAGCTTCAGGGCCAAATTACACTCTTAGGTTTTCATGTGTTGCTCGAGGGTTTGATGTTTATTGGACTATTCATTGAATGTGACAGTGCCTTCATAGCTTCATACTCTCAGAACTGTTACTCTTTCTTGCATTTTGCACATCTTTGACTTGTTTTAGCTTTCTCAGATGGATAGTGGACACAGGGCCAGCACCGACATGAATGGTGTCATTGTTTTGAACACAGCAGCCTCTTTCTTTTGAAAATTAGCCAGGAATTAAAAGAGTGGGATTCGTGTGGGACTTTAGCTCATGCTGACTCTCAAAGACACCTATCTTTTTGGTTTCAGCACTAATTCAGTGTTTAGCTTTTGATGATCATTTCTTTTATTAAACAGTCATTTTTATGTAAAAACACTTCTCTCTCTCACTAAATTACAGGCTGCTTGCTTACTCTCATGAACTTATGAATCGGAAATTATCTTGTTGTTCTCTTTCTTTTTATCTGTGTCAGTAATATGCCACATCTTTGATTTATTTATAAAGCCCAACACTGCTCCAAACAAGTTTTTTTTTGCATGTCCTCTTGGCAGGGGTCAATAAGATGTCTCCTGTGGTGTCTGGCAGACTTGGCTCGTGTCTTGCCCTGTAACCTCCCAGCAAACAGACCATGAATCTCACTGTATGATCGAATCTGTCTTTCATTCCAAGGGCAGGACATGCTGATATGATGTCCGTGCTTGACAATGCTCGCCTGTTCCCTCCACTGCCGCGCACCCCACAGGAAATGGTCCCATTGTCCTTGGGAGAGGAAGTGGCCTGGAGCAGATCACTAGCTCACTGGATTGATGGAGACTGCTGTAAATTATTAATCATCACTTACAAATGGAAGACACATACACTGTAGTGTTGGCTGTCCACTGAGGAATGATTTGGAACAATGGACAGTAGAACAGCAGTTGACCACCCGTACCAGGAGAGAGACACTCTGGTCTCTGAGTGTAAAGATGTGTTTTAGCAGCTGTAGCATTTACTTAAATATCTATAAATTTGACCAGATTTACCCTGAGAGCTGCAGGATTTTCCAAAGCCACAGAGAAGCTGAGCTTGACGGTTAATTTTTGACTGTGGAAACAGCAGTTAAGTCTGGAGCTTTTGATCGTGTCACACTGTCTATGTGGAGATTTCTCACTTCTCAAGGAGAGTTGTAAATTTGACATTATTTTAAGCACATATACAATACTGTTAAACATCACTGAACTTCTTGCCTTAGAAGTTGAGCTTTGAACCAGCACTCAAGGTCCACTTACATGCTTGTCTGGAGCTTCCAATCACAACAGGCATCATTATTTTGTCAAATGCAGGGCAGCATTTAATGGAGTAATATATAAAGTGTTACATAAGACAAATCTACCATCTTAATTGTAGTAGTTTTGTATCTGAAATATCTGAAATGAGATCTTTTATGGATTTAATAAGGTTATACACAACATTTAACACATAATTGAGCGAGAAACCTTCGATCCAGATGATAATGATGACTACAATCCCTCTTTTCATTCAGATGTTTACCACTAGAGGTAGACAGAGACTCTCACAGTCAGTCAACTCTCTACACACAATTGTATGCCTGTGCACATTCTCAGACGCTGGGTGACTGGCTCTCAGGGTTAAAATAGCTCAGCATTTGGTCCAGTCACATGTGGGTGTCCTTTCCAGTTTGAGAAGATTCAGATAAAGTAAGAGAGGCTGCTGAAAATAACTGCAGATGTTCTTTAATTGGCACACAAAGCAAGCAGGCCGATGTTAAGCTGGTAAAGGCCGATGTTGAGAATGGAAAGGTGTCTGACTGAGATGTATGAAAACTTTATCAACACCTCTGTTTCATACAATGAATCTGCTAAATGATAACTAATCTTCATTCATTAGCAGTGTAACACTTAAATTGTTTGGATATTTCAGTTAGCTCTGAGAGTTTGTCAGCTGTCACACACTCAGGCTTGATGCGTGTCAGATAGGACAACCAAAAATATCAACAGGGTGTGTTGTGATTTCTCTGCCTCAAAATACTTTGCATGTGACCAGTTGCTACTATAGACCCTCTTAATGCCCAGGAGTCCCTCACTCTTTCTTGTATATTACACACAGTAGAAACATGTATGAGGTAATGACTACTGCCAACACCTTCATGTGGACTTTTGGGTGTGTAATAGACAGTGTCAGAGGTTCAAGTTTGTCAAAAATGGTTTACTGTTTACAATCTCTGGTGTTATTTGATACCAAATTGTATTCCGTTGGAGAACTACGTCTCCCATGATGCCTCGCTTTCAAGATGACCAAATGGAACGCAGGGCAGACCTGCCGTAATGACAGCTGAGACCCAAGTTTGCGGAGGGAAACTTCAGCGCGGACTACGACCCAGAACAGACACGAATGAAGTGAAAATGTAAGTTTCATCTGTTCCTCTCTCTTCACCTCTTGCTGTCAGTCCTCAGACCTTTCTCTTGTAGACCAGTGTTTGTGTCTTGAACTGTCAGCTTGGTGAGGGGAAGTTTCCATAGCGCTGCGGGGTGGGAATCCTCCGGGGGTGGAAGTGTCGGTGAGGAGATTCAAGTTGTCCCATTTTTAACATCCTCTGAACACTTAACCCTTTGACTAGCATTTAATCAAGACTTTGGTGACAATTGGCGTACGTGTGAATAAAGCATAATAATAATAATGCTAATAATACAAAGCTAGCTCAGGTCCGTACTCTTGACCTTTCGCTAGTTACGCTGTCTGTCATGATAGCTAACGATAGCTAGCGGTAATGTTGGACTGATGGACTTAAAGTAAAGAGACAGTGGTCAGTCCTCAGCACCTGACATTTTGAGTTTTATACGACGCTTTTGTGCCTTTACACTAACATGTTAAACACACTCACTTTATTCAGTCGCCTTTTCTTCAGCCCCTCCTCTGTCAAAACAGGGGACTGGCATCATTTAGGCTCAGTGGAAAACCGTTTGGACCCTCACACAGACTAAATTGAGGTCCAGGGATGATACACTGTGGAGGAAGAAGCTGTGATCACCCTTCAGGCCATACAGCCAAGGGGAAAGAGCAGTGCATCTGTCTCTGCTCGGCCTCTCCACTTTGTTTGAGTCTCTTAACCTTCATACAACTTTTCACTTATAGTAGAAAATATGTTTTTAACATGAATAAAAACAAAACGAGTACAAATATTTTTAAGCTGCAGTTATTAACAGAGCTGTGTATTGGAACAGCGTGTATTGAATACAGAGTTCAGAGATCAGATCAGACAGTTTTTGATTTTAAACACTAATTATGTCAATATTAGACTCTATTTCATTTATCCCTCCAATGAAAGTCCAGTTTTTAACCTGTTAACACATCCATATGGCGTATTTTGTATGCACAGGCTTCATGCAAGCCAGAAAAAAAATTAAAAATTGGACATATGCATCTCAAGACTTTGGGGAGATTATTTTAAAACTTCACAGAATCCACTTTATATTAGGGTAAATACAGTATATTTACTTAGATTTTCATGCTGTTACTGCTATTGAAAAAAAAAAAAAACATCTCCTACACAGCTGCCATTTTTCTTGAAAAACAGCTAAATCTTGTTTGCTTCTGGCAAAAAAAAAAAAATTAAGGGGCACAAATTCATGTAAAGAAACAATATCCACAATGGAAATGAATGTAGACAGTAAAGCCACAGATGAGCTGTGTTTCCAAACACAGTGCATAGGACGCAGTGTGAGTACATGAGACACATAGCAGTGTCTGCTGCGTCCTACATTTTCCATGCTGGAAAACAGCCTATCCCTACAAATCTCACCTAAGATAACGACCTCTTGCACTATCTACGTCTGGCTGAGTACAGGGCTGAGGATTTCTATTATTGTTTTTTTAAAAGAATGACATGATTTTCCTCTGCATCCCGACCTGGAGATAACAAACTGAGTCCAGCGTTTTGCTAACTATAACCTGTGACAGGGTAGTGATAGTGGTGTTAAAAGCTAGATTCACACAGCTCTTCTTAACAGTATTAAATAGGATTCAATGCTGTCGCAGGTGACGACCAGCTAATGAGCCAGAAGGCTAAACAGTCGGATTGAAGGATGGCACAGGCCAGCTAACTTGAAAAGCAGTCTATGCCTGGGAAAGATGTGGAATCCTCCAGAAACACCTGTTTGGAACATTCCACAGGTAAACAGGTTCACTGGTAACAGGTGACAGTATCATGATTGGGTATAAAAAGGGCATCCTGGAAAGGCTCAGCCGTTCACAAGCGAGGATGGAGGGAGGTTCACTGCTTTGTGAACACATGATTGTATAAAGGAGGTTTATTCTGGGGACACAGCGAGTACGGGCCAGCATGTTGCTTAGTTTATGTTTTGTCCGTTGACGATGTCCAAACAAATCTGCAGTTTGTCAGATAATGTTCGCACAGCTGGCCAAGTAACATGTGATTCGTGTCAAATCCTGATTGGGCATTTTGTACACTGGGCAGACAAACAGTGATGAGAGGACCAGTTCTTTTAATAAATACATAAACAAACAACTCTGTTAAATGCCACAATCCTATAAACACAAGCAAAATTGCCATTATGAGTGTCTGAATCAGCTCTCTGTCCAAATGCTGCATGTTACTGTAAGATATAATTTTCTGTTATTTGAAATCATTGAATGTGTGTGTGTGTGTGTGTGTGTGTGTGTGTGCAACATAGAGGTAGTTCCTTTAAAGTACAAAATCAGCTCACAGAGTTGAGCAGAATTGAGCAATTTAATCTCCTTACTTTTTGAACAACATCTTGTATGATGTAATGGATATTTTAGCTGTTTCCTGTGATATCATGGCTGAATCAGGTTACATGTCGGATAAGAGAGTGGGCGGTGGCCTTGCTGCTATTTCAGAGCAAGTGAAATATCACTACAATGCCCTTTTTTAGTAAACAAGCGCTCCTTAGATAAGACGCACATAAACTGTAATATAAACATGCACACCAGAATGACCTACAAATGTCATTTTTTTCAGATTTTAAAAGTTGGAAAATTAACTTTCTCTACATTAATATGATAAACTGCTTGAAGCATATGGGAGGAGATACAGATAGAGTTGGTCTTTGTTTTCTGATCACATCTTTTCTGTGTTCTTTTTCATTATTTGTTATTATGACTGAACCAGCACAATGTGATGTTGTTCCCCCCAGCATTGAGTTAAGCCAGCTTTAACAAAAAGCGTCGGCCTCTGTGAGCTGTGAGTTCAACTAGTTTCTGTACACTCCACTGCTGGTGCCTGTCAGGCAGTGTCTGAGTCTTTATCTTTCTCAGGATGCAGTCTTAAGTTGCCATCGAGAAACTGCCAATCGCCCTCCAAGTGTAGACATGCGAGACAAAGTAAGGCCCGACGATTATCAAGGTATACAAATACTTAGATAGCTGGTAACTAATCACTGATTGCTGTCTGTAAATCAGCGACTGGTAGTGCTGGGACATCTTTGGCATTGTTGCTGTGCTAAAGGCTAGACTATAGGCGGAAATTTAATTTGAATAATACAGTATACTGCCAGGAAGCTTTACAGTGTTTGTCTGATGCAAATCAGTGTGTCCATGAGGAAGAAGGAACTCCTCACCTGCTGCTGCTATAAACCGAGCGAGGCCTCTGTCTCACTCTTCTTTTAAATTGCGTCGGTCATGATGAACCAGCACGCCTTTTCTCTCAACGTCCCTCCTCCTCTTCCTCCTCCTCCCCCTTCAGCCCCACCTCCACCCTGCCTCACTGTTGCTTTCTCCCTCTCTTTTTCTGACAGGACACACTCGGGACAGGGCAGAAGCCGGCCGGTAAAGCAGCACTAGCAGCAGAGAGCGTTAAATTTGATGGAAACACAGCAAAGGAGCCAGTACCCTGTGTACACAGATAACTACTGCGGCAGCACAGTAAGTGTGTTTTTCTGTTCATTCTGTAGCTTTCTGGCCTGTCCAGTGTCTTTAGCATTTAGCATGCTGTCCTCAGTCTGTGATGGTTAGCCTTGATCAGCACAGAAACCTCTACCTGTTCGTTTTTCTCCCTTCCTCGTGTCAACATGACTACAAAACTTAAACTTTAAAAAAAAAGAAAAGAAATGAAGAAAGAATATATGTGTATATATATGAATGTATACATATATGTATATATATAATATATTTATGCTGATTTGATGTATCAAGACAGTTTCATTTCAGTATTAATCTCTGGATTGAGAGACGTGTTGTTGGTTTGTGTTCACCTGTTTCTTATCACAACACATGAGAACGCCTAGCAATTAATTCGAACAGTCACATGATGGGACATAAGGTACTATCATCCATGGTCGAGGGATGCCATATTGACCTGTTGTTACAGCTGACTCAACAAACAAACAAAGAAACAGAAGTGGTGTGAAGTGTGAATACAGATTTTTTCCAGTTCAGTAAGTATGAGTAAGTCATCTCGTGTCCATCCCTAACAGGGTTTGTGAAGTTGAGAATGGCCCCAAAGTGTACAGAAGTGTTTCCTGTCATTTCATAGTGTGTGTACGCAGTGCAGCTGAGCTACAGTTTAACATGATAGAAAGTTGAGATAGTTAATGCTGTGTGTGGTTTGGCCTCCGTTCCTCCAGGCGTCACCTACACGTGCAGCTCAGGGAAGTTTGCTGCTGAGGTCAGACAAAAGACTTTCTTTGAAATTAAAAAGATAACCTGACTTGATGATGAATGATGACAAATTGATTGATCTGATTCAGAAAGGGCTTTAAATCTTTAGGTCGTCTTAAGTCTACTGCCCCGCCTGAAATCACCTGTTGTTTTAGTGACATAAAGGCACTCTTTAAAGTCTAAATCCAGTCTGACTGGGCACACACAAGGTCCTCTGACGATATTGATGGGACTTTGCAGTATTGAATAATCATTTCAACCTTGCCTCCTGATCTGTCAGTCCATTTCTGCTTTAAAGGTTACGTTAGTCAGTAAGTCAGCAGGCTGGCTCTCTGTTGTACACTTGAACTCTGAGTGTGAACCTCAAAGCCCAAATCTCAAAGCTCTAAATGGTGATTAAGTTGGAATATGGCGCTGGTGTTTGCCCTGTACGTGCTCCCCCTGGAGCAGATCTGAACGACCACGTGTTGACTGAACGCAGCAGATTGCCCTTCAGAGAGTGAGTGTTTGGTTTTTGGGGTTTTGTGACCACTTTCTCTTCACGTGGGTTGGACTGTCCAGATATAGCTCCCCCAGTTGTCAGGGTGACATTCTTGCTCATGTTTAGGTCCTGTGTATGCGGCCTGTTGTTTGTTTCCCATGCTCTTTTTCTCCTGTTTCTCTATTTCATCTCTATGCCTGACACTTTCTAGCTGTTGAGCTGTTTTTTTTGTTTGTTCTCCTCCTACCAGGCCTGCAGCGGTATACCACTTTCACCGTATATTGTGGTATGAAATTTGATGGTTTCATACTGTGCACAATTGCTTATTTATAGTATTGAATTCCACCCTATTAGTGTTATTTTAAAAAAGTTTATATCAAATATCATGTCTGTCAGGACATAGTATTGTGGAATTATAATAGAGCCTTATTCAAGCAAACAAACCCTTCTGTTTTCCGTCCTTTGAGGGTCGTTGTCACTGATAGTTAACCGATACACTCAAAACGTGACAGACTATTTAAAATAATCATTAGTTGCAGCCCTACTCTTTCCTCCCATTCTCCATTTGTGACCTCATCTTCATCAGACCCTCTCCCAGTAGGCCTTTCAGCTCTCTTTAATGTGGCAGACTTCAATATTTGTTTTGTATCATTCATCACATCCTGTCTTTTGTCATTATACAGGCTTCATGTTTGCGTTGCGCTGACCTGAGTCTGATATTATAAGAAAGACGTTATTAATATTAGAACAAATATCAGTACGCATATAATTTTACAACATAGTTACGAAACTCATCCATGGCCTTGTGGCAAGATGCTATCAGGCTGTGCTGCTGTGTGTTAGAGTGTGAAATCCTCGTCCAGCTCCCATGTCTAAACTGTTCCTTTAATCACCTTTATGATTGATATCTCAGAGTGACTAATAAAGCTGTCCTTTTATGGAAACTTACTGTAACTGTTGATGGTTAACCAAGCCGTTCTTATAATCTGTCACTGAACGGCACTTCAGAGTAACTGAGTGCGTGATGTCATTCAAGCGTTGTAACGGTCACTGGGAGCAGACCATGGTTTGTTGTTGTTTGAATGTATCCCAACTGATACAGGAATTTGAGGAAGTTGAGATACATTTACACTAGAGAGTTTAAATGCTCTGATAATTATCGGGCGATGTAATTTTCTTTACACAACCCATTACTTAAAGAAACATTTCTTAATAAGGCTCTCTCAAACAAATGCAGCCAAGAAAAGGTCTTATAGTTGAACAATAACCTGGTGGACATGTACTTGAGTTTCTTGGTATTTAATGGCTGACATGTATGACTGTACCTGTATGACACAAAGGAGCAGATCTTGCCGATTTCTCTGTTGGGCTCCAGTTATCTGCAAATCTTACTGAATGTAAGGGTTTTTATGGCATTTAGAGTGTTCAGAGAGAATTCACTATACATCTTTTTAACCCCACTCCTAATTTATTCCTACTTTTGCGCCCGCCTTGCTTGGATTAAAATAAAATAAAATAAAGGGTCAGTGTGATTGCTCAGTCCTGTGTGACTGTCACAGATATTGTAACCTGAGCAGCAGAATGTTGTATTGGTTGCCAGCGCAGATGGTTAAGCAGCATCTGTTAAACATCATATTGCAGCTTGATTGGTCCATAAATGTCTTGAATGCTAGTGGGTTGCAGGTATTATGAACTGTTTGTGGACTCCGATCGTGATCTGAAGCACGTCTGCTTATCTCTGAACTATAACATACTGTAGACGCTCTGTCAGGTCATCTGATCCTCTGAGGTGATTAGGTTCAAATGTTTAATCCAGCCTGAAGTTTGGATCTCATTTTTGCAGAAGTTGCCTAAAGAAAGATTCAGTGATTTTGTGTCGCACTGGCTTTGTAATGTCACACAGTAGAGTCAGGCGGTTACTCTTTATTATGACATGAGATGTTCTTCAAAAGTGGTTTATGCTAAACTGCACCGAGTAATATCTCAAAGCCTTTCTGTAATGCAGAGCTGCTTAGCCCAGCCTGTAAAACGCTCTAATCATTAAATGGCTGCAGTTATGCAGACCATGTGAGCATTATTCTCCAGTGTCCTGAAAGCCTGTGTAATGTGGTGCATGCTGGAGTTAAGTGACTTCATTCGCCGTCCAAGGCTTTAAAGTACTTTCAGACCCTGCTTACTGTTACTGTTATCGTTCAGATGTTCTCGTAGGTTTTGAAGAAGCAAACAAATTCAAAGGCAGTCTCTTTTTTTATTCGGTACTGTTAGCTCTCCTGTTACATTAGTAACCCTGGAGAATGGATGCACGCTGCCCTTTAAGTTATGAAAGCAAGCTTTCGCTGCCTGCTTGTTTGGGTTCAGATGAGATGAAACAGGATGCTTTTAACTTTCCTTCCAGAGCCAAGGGTATGTTGACTGCCAGCTATTCATTCAATTAATGAAAATTTCCTTAAAATTGCCTTTAAACAGATTGTTACAGCTACAGTGAAGCTCTTCTCAAACAAGGTCTTTGCCCTGTCTGCAAACCTTTTAATTTCAGGCTAGTATAGGAAAAATGCCAAATTGTAGGATACAAATTTATCAGCTTTAGAAAGCATTTGCTCAACATATCTCTGTTACCCGAGTGGCACTATATTTCATTTGGGGTTTCAAGGTATGCTGTTGTAGTTATATTTTTCTGATTTCTATAGGTTAAAGATCAACACTGCTTCGATGACCCAGTCATGGTAGATGATTTGGACTTTGCTGCATGAATGAATTACTTGCTTACTTTGCAGTGATAGGTCCACAGATGTAGACCCCTTCAGCTGGTTGTAGAATAGGTTAAAAGAAAAGTACTAAGTAACTAAGTACCCATGTCTCAAATGCACTCCTCCTTCAGTGCATCGTCTCTCTCCCTCCCCCTCCTCGCTCCGGCTCTCTCTCTGCACTGTGTGCCTCTGCTCACGTACTGTACACACCCTCCTGGAAGAACATTGTTTGCACGGAGCACCAACGTCGAGCTTTTCAAACACTCTTTTTGAGTTCAGCTCAGGTTCAGTCCAGGCTCCAAGGTCAAAGGCACGGTTTTCTGCAACTTGGTGTCAGCTCAGCTGTGAATTCATGGCACTACTGTAGCATGAACCACCAGCCTTTCTTACTGAAGCACATGTGATTCATTTTCTTATTATTTTAGTAGATTAATGTCACGTTGATTCTGGTTACAGTAAACTTTTGAAAACCCCCCATGGCATTTTAAGTCTGTTTTGGCCAGTTATCGTGCTGTTTGTGGACACAGGCTGGCGCACTAATCTACTCTGCAGCTCCATTATGTTCTATACAAATGATGATCTTGCTGATTACTCAGCTAGTAAATAGTACAGTTTTTTCTCCCACTGGCATCCTGACTCTCACGCTAAAAAGATGGCTAATAACCGCGTCCCCTAGCGTCACCCCTAAGTGGCTGACAGGGTCTCGCATGGCCGCATGGTTAACAAACCGTGTGTTTCACTCACTGCTAAATTGGCACTGACAGAGTTCAGAGTGAAAAGCTTGGATGTGCCCGTTGTTTTCTCTCCATGAGTAAATGGCTTTTGTTTTGTGTGCATGTGAAATTAAGATATTTTTATACCCACAAACTGAATCTACATTGAGTGAATGTTATTGTCTTGTTGGTTAGTTTAACTCTCCTCACAACACACACAGATTACTGGCAGAAATGGCTAGTCTGATGGGGTGAATGTAAAAAGCTCAAGTGTGTGCATGTGCTGTGCTGACATCTATAAGAGGGAGAGGATTGATGGCGAAGTGTTGGCCGCAAACCAGCGCACTCAGCTGATTGGATAGTACATTGCAGCAGAGAGCAACAAAGACAGAGAGAATTAAAGGGCTTCTGGTGGTGATGGTGACCCTGGTGCTTGGGGGGATGGGGTGTAAGCAGGTGGGTGTACGTCCACAGCTGCAGATGTGCATATGTGCAGGCGCTAACACTGTACTTACTATGGACAGGCTAGTGTTTGTTGTTGTAATTGGGCGTAACCCTTTGCCCTCTACCCAGCGTTTTTTATTGACTGTGATAACTGGGTCAAAGTATCAAGTGTCCTTTTGTTACCCGTCTGGGTAAAGCCTGAAGCCTCAAATTCATTAGAGGAACATTATTATAATAATGATACGCAGCTTTTTGAACTGAGTGAGAACATGTTTATATTTAGTATCTATTGTTCACTATCTTTGAGAACAAGTTTATTAGGTACACCAGCTAAAACAAATGCAGTCTGATGAAACAATCCTGCAAGAAATCCAACCTTCATGAAGGTCATGATGCTCACTTTTGGTTTGTAACTGTTTTACAGAAGTGTTAATTCAACTGTATGATCACTTTAGAGGCTGTAGTTTGTGGTGCTGTTGAACTGTATTGCATTATACAGAGAGGCGCTTCTGTTATTCAGCGTGCCCTCCTTGATACAGATTGGGTGTGTTAGACTGTATTAGTTTTAGCTTGGTGTACCTAAAAATGAACAGGTCCAATGCAAAGATTGTAAATCTGACAACATACAGGATTTTTCTTTTCCATCTGTGCATGTTATTGAGCAATATTTAAAACTGGTGGCATGGTGTAAATGGCTGCATTATGTCAGAGACGACTCTGTGTAGACACACTCTCCCTGTCTGTAGCGACTGGTGTTAATGGTGCTGTGTGTAATTCATATAGCATGTACTGCCTCATGCTGTGTGTGTTAAAAGGAGTGGTACAGTTACGCTGAAGAACTCGATCTGTGTGTTGCGCCAGGCAGTGGTAACTCTATCTTTGTGACCCTGAAGCACAGAGGGGGGGCCAAGCCCCGCTTTGTTCGGAGTGAACAGGCTCTTTGATCAAGTAAAAGGCTTGATGCTGGGAGAGTTCAGATCTCTTGAAAAATAAATGAATCTCAATCACTTACATGATTAGATGTTTATGAAACTGCAGCCTAGGCAACAAGTGTTGTTCAGTGTATTGTCCCTATGTTGGCTTTTAAGTGTCACTTCAATTTGAGAGCTGCTTGTGAAAAATTTACCCTCAAACAGCACTCAGTAAGATTTTTAGTTCATAATATTCTAAAATGAACTAAGATAATCAACAGAATTTGAAGTAATATCAGTTGTGAAGTTATGTGAAAGACGTCAGTGTGCTGTGTTGCAGAGATTTCTGCTGAAGCTAATATGCTAACCAGCTAGCCTCTGTCCTTCCTGTCTCATAATACTGCTTTGTACCTAAAGACGCCGTAGTCACCCTATTGTCCAACAACACCAACGTGGTTTTCTAGCCTGGTTTGGCTCCTGCCACCATGGGGCTGGCCCTGTCGTAGCCCCTGCTCAGGCCTCTGGAGGTGGACGCTCTCTGACGCCTGACCTCCCTCTTGCTTCTGTCCTGCTTCACGCCTGTCCTGTCCCTGCTTGAGCCCATTGTTTCTTTGTCATCTCCGGCCTCCTGGTCGGAGCTGCTGTAAATCACCTCCATACTCTATTCCCTGTTGTCAAACTGGCCTCCATTGCTCTGTGTCCATTCCTGGTTTGGCCGTACAGTATTCACTGGGAGGCTGCTGAACCCAGTTCTGTTTGCCTGGCCTTGGTTCTGGTACCCAATCCTTGCTGGCTCCGCCCACGCTGAGTCTGAGAATTTCCTCCTCCTGATGGTCCAAAGCTCCTGTGCTAGAAGTGTAAACACCGGCTAATAGGGCTGCTAGCTATACAACTAACTGAACTAACTTGCTAACGGCAGCTACAGTTAGCAGCAGTTAGCGATTACTCTGGTGATATGCTGCCCCCTATTTGCATGGAGTATGAATCTGACAGGTGGGGACACACAGCCCACATGAGCAGTGCGGCTCGTGTGTCAGCAGCAGCACATCACCTAGATTTGAAGTCAAGCATGTTTTTTCCACCGGTCTCAGCAAAAATAGATCATCATCATTACTGATGACCATCATCAAAGGCAAGCTCAATGTGGAAAGATGGGGCTGGCAGCAGCGCTGCTACAGCAACACTGTCTGCGTCAGCAGTGCAGCGAGGTCGCAGTCGCTCACAGGTAGAGACAGGCAGTGTGTCGCAGGCATTACATACTGCACCTTTAAAATGTCAACTGAGGAGAGGATGACAGTATGCAGCGTACATATCATGCGTCACTGGAGTTGCTAATTTTTCGTCCTCACTGTTTTATTACAGATGTACAGTGTGAAAGAGAAGGGCTGTTAAATTGGCCATGGTGAAAAAAAACAAAAACTTTTGATGGATATATTTACTGGATGGAAAATCTGATAAATTGAAAACAACCTGTTGTTACATGATGTTGCAGTCCAGACATGCAGTACTGTATGTGAAAAGCAAAAAATATATATAAAAGACATTCGTGCACATAGCTCTGTTAATACTCTAATGTTTCTGTTCTCCCGTCTTCCCGCTCTTCCTCTTTGTATTTCTCTAGTCATTACCTTCTCAGCTGATCTGAGCCTGAGGCCTTGTGGCTCTGAATCCTGCGTTTCTCCCTGAACCGCCGGACGGCCTCAGTCCCACAGCCGGACACCCAGCTCTGAGTTTGCCTTCACCCTGAACCCTTCAGCCCCAGTCAAGCTGTCCCACCCTGCCTCCTCTCCCCCCTCTTCTTTTGCTCCTGCTCCTCTTTCTTCCCCCTCCTGGCCCCCACAGGCCCACCTGGACTCCCCGTCAGCCTTCTCCCTCCATGAGGGGCAGGGGGAGGTGCCGGGGGCCCTGGATGTGGCCCCACAGCCTCTTCATCTTGCTTCATCTGGGAACCTCAGGGATGTGGGACAACAGCCCTGCCAGGATGTGTCAACATTAACAGGCAAGTCACAAAGAAAACTCATCACTTATATGTTGTTACTAACCAGCAATGGCTAATTCTGTTTTTAATAGTTGACACTTGTGATTAAGAGAACAGTGCAGGTTCATAAATGTATCAGTAGAGGGCAGTGTGCCTTTGTAAGTGACATGTCAGCCTGGCTGTGGTTGTTAAAGAGCTGCTTCTTTTCTCTTTCTTTGTCTTTCGTCATACATGAACCCAAACGGCCATGAATCTTTACACAAACACACAAATACACACATGTACTAACAACCACTCTCACACACTCAGACCTTTGTTCAGACCTGCCGGAGTTGGAGATAGTGAGCCTCCTATCAGAGGGTCAGCCCAACTACACTCTTCGAGCAGACGCTGTGTTTGGATACGACAATGACGACTGGCTGCACACCCCTCTGCTGCCACCAGATGTCGCTCTGGGACTCACACATGAGCAGATTGAAGAGACGCTCAAGTACTTCTGTGAGTACTGTTGTATTTTCTGTTGATATACAGTCGAGTGTGTTGCGATAGGATTACCTGTGTCCAGCTGGGTGGGTTTTATTGAAATGAAGCCTCACTTCATGTTCCCCAAATGACCTTTTGACCTTTCATATGAAATATTAGATGACTCCGTGGACTGTGCGTGATGTTACAATCTGGTGAGGAACCTCATTTTAGGGCATGTACTTGCAGTTTTGTCATACATATAGTTTTTTATTTAATTATTTTTTGCTGTATTGTTGCCTTCATACTGGGCTTCAAGTTCCAAGATGTACAGCTGAGCAAAATCACGGATGGCTTCATTTAGTAGATGAATACCAGCTGTAACTCCTGTTTATCTGAGAATCTGTTGGGTGTAACCACAGTGAGAGTTCACAGGGAAGTAAATATGCGACCGGGTGGTGTCCCAACAGTTCACTGCTGTCATTCTTGGCTTTCATTTTATGAATTCAGTCTTTGCACTTGTGAACTTTGTTAACGTGTCACTTTTGATGGTTGGCTCAGAAGTGGACCATCACAGCTTTGGATGTTGCAGATACTTGAACAAATTTACAAACAAATTTAAAAGGAACATGACCATAAATGAACGCAACCCCGAAAATCGATAGTCGGGTAGAGACAATGGATGGATGTATGGATGGATGACCATAAATGAGAGGACGTACCTATAGTGTTGCTCAGTATCATCACAGTTTGGTGAAAACATTAAAAAAAAACACACAGCAGCTAATACTGAGTTGCTGAACTTCATTGTGTCAAAGCTTGTTTCCTTAACTATGGGCTGTAAACTCCTCTTCACCCATTGCACATCTCCTCATTTATGATTTCTATAAATTTAAAAAGGAAAATCAATCAGGGTGTCAAGATATTGTTCACTTCATCAGTGAATTTCAGTGTTTGTATTCCTGATTCATCATGTGCTTATTTCGCCAGAGGCTCCACTGTGTTGCTGACCAGCTCCTCTTTTAAAGGTTGCACCTCCAATTGCAAGATCGATACACAGCCCTGATGCCACCAAAGTTGGGACGCTGTGTAAAATACAAATCAAACAAACTGTGGTCATTTTGTAATCCTTTTTGTCATATAATCATTTGAAAATCAACTTCATTGTTTTTTATAAATGCGTGCTCATTCTCATTTGATGACAGCAACATATTTCAAACAAGTTGGGACAGGAGCAGCTAAAGACTGGGAAAGTTGTGGAGCGAGGTTCACCACTTTGTGAAACACATGGTTGTGTTAAGGATATTACGACATGGGCTTGGGCAGTGTTGTGCCTGAACGCGTTCATTGAGTGATAGTTCATGAACTCGTTCATATTTTGGACGAACGTGAACTGAACATACTGTATTACTGCCTGATGAACATTACTGTGATCTCGTTCATTCTGGTGTCTGTGAACGACACGATCTCTCAGTTCAGCTTCGTTCAATAGAGTGTCAGATAGAGTCTTCCAAACGAGTTTCATGACAAGGTCGGTGAGGATGGTAAAAATCTTACATTTCTGTGCAAACTTTGCCTGCCGGCTTTCAAAAAAGAAAATCCGTACTTGAGTCACATGGGGTGAAAGCTGCAGCTGCTACCAGTGTGGACTGAATGGACAGCAACAAAGCGTTAAAGCTGCAATGGGGAAATGCTGTCCCCTCAATGCTAATGAAATCTCTGGTTGGATAAGGATTCAAAACTGGATATGAAGTTGAAATCTGACGCATAGTTACAGTGTTAAAACTGAAAAAATAATTGCTGTCTGTGGTCCTATATGGGCTGTGGCAATAATTTTGAAAAGTAATAGCTCGCAGCAACATAAGGAAAAAAAGAAGAGAACTATGAATGAGTCCATTTTTGGAACGGTGAACTTAGTTCCATCCATCCATTATCTATACCGCCTATCCCTTTTGGGGTTGCGGGGGGCTGGAGCCTATCCCAGCTACAATGGGCGAGAGGCGGGGTACACCCTGAACCGGTCACCAGCCGATTGCAGGGCCACATGCAAACAAACATTCACACTCACACTCACACCTACGGACAATTTTAGAGTCATCAATTAACCTAATGAGCATGTTTTTGGTCTGTGGGAGGAAGCCGGAGTACCCGGAGAGAACCCACACATGCATGGGAAGAACATGCAAACTTCACACAGAAAGGCCATGCCTGACCCGGGGATTGAACCGGCAACCTTCTTGCTGTGAGGCACATGCACTACCTGCTGCGCCACCGTGCAGCCTGAGCTTAGTTCCAAATTTTGAATTATGAACTATGAACTGAACTAGTTCATTTTAAAATTTGTGAACTGAACTTTGAACTAGTTCATGTAGAAAGTGAACTTTCCCAACGCTGGGCTTGGGAACACTCCATAAAATGATGGTTAATAAACACAGTTCATTTGTAAGTGACTGCGTTCTGTTTTTACATTTGTTTTGCACAGAGTCCCAACTTCTTTGGAATCAGGGTTTTCTAGTATTTTTAGGGTTTGCCACGTTTCGTTAACTGCTAGAGGTGAACCAATTATACGATTAATGCGCTGGTCTCTGAACAGAGAATAATCTGCATATTTTTTAGTTCCAGCTTCTCAATTTGACAGATTTGCTGTTTTTTGTTATCTTATTTTGTAACAAACAGATTATTTTTAGGGGTGAAGTGTTGTTTAGGGATTACAAGCAAGCTGATGATGCTGTGGGTGGTAGGAAATTGTGGTGGACATTTTTCAATATTTTCTGACATTTTATGGACTTAAGTGTGTGTGTGTGTGTGTGTGTGTGTGTGTGTGTGTGTGTGTGTGTGTGTGTGTGTGTGTGTGTGTGTGTGTGTGTGTGTGCGCATGTGTGTGTGTGCGCGTGCGTGCGTGTGTGTTATGACCAGAGTGTGTGAAGCCTAATCTTCCTCCACACACTCACATTTGAGTCACAGATGTCAGATGTCTCCAAGCTGATTAACCTGCCGTCACTTGGCCTCTTAAGCAGTTTCCGCTGGAGCGCCGCAGACGGCATATCTCAGTGGATGACATTGTTGGCAAATCAGTTGCTGCAGCAACCCAAAAAGGATTTGAAGTTCGTAGCATAGGTTGTCTAGACTCGTGTGGTGATACCAGCTTATGTTGCTACCCGTGTGCATGAGTGATCATTTTTCATCATTGCTGTGACCTGTGATCCTCACTGGGACTAAAAATGGAGGGTCAGTCAGTGAGTGTTAGAGGTCCTGCTCTGTTGTTGTTAGATAGGATCCTTTTTAGTAATGGATTATATAGTCAGAGTCACCCGTCGAAACAGTTTGACATTCATGATGCAAAGGCAGTAAAGTGGTGGTTTGGCCAGCAACATATAACATTAAACACTGCGCTAATGTACAAATGTCTAACATTCCACAGTAGCTGCACACAACCAAATACCATAAAAGGCAGGTGCTGGACCAATAGAAGACAGCGGTGAAAACATGGAAAAAGTGCCGCACACTGTAGCTCCCTACATGCAGTTTAATGGTACATCCATTAAGTTGCACCATTGTACTTAAGGGAGTGTACAGTGTGCACACTTTTTCTTGTTTTCATTGTGCAAATATTTGCTTTGAAGTGATATCTTAAAAGGTGAAGAAACTTTGCTTTGTGGTCACATAATCTTTGTAACAGAAACTTTATTCCAAGGTATTTCTTCCTCCTGATGACCTCACTGTAGAGTGATAGGATTTCATGTGATTGTATGGCTGCTTCCTCATAATGCTAGATAGGTGATGCCAGGTCACATGTACCTATCAGGACCAGGACAGACTAACTGGATCCACGCAGACTGTGCCATGCTGTGCCAGGCTGCGGTGTGACTCTTTTTGGCAGGTGGCATATGGTGTTGTTTGTTTTTAGTATTCTTTCGTTGAGGTCACTGCTTCCCTCTTCCCATCTGTTTTAATTCCAGTCTTCCACTACACCACACTTCCAGTCCTTTCTATGATTTCTATAATGGTTTCTATTACAGCTAGTCCTAAATATTTGTCAGTGTTATGTAGAAATCTCCACATGCATCAGTGCCATGCACAATCTGGGGCACACCAGCCGATTGATCGCTCATAATGATGAACCCACCGCTGACTTGTTCCCGTCAGCTATCACATTTCATCGAGGGAAGCTTTTTAGCCTTTTTAATCCACACAAAAAACATTAATGACATATAACAAGGAGTAGATGGGAAACACTCCTGCATCGACCCAGACGTGCGCTGCTGCAGAGGGAGCTCACTTGCCTCGTTAAATTCTAAACACTGCCTGCAGCATGTTGCACTCTTGTAATGGGGAGTTGGCAGACTGCAGGCAGAGCATGTCTGATCTTTCATAAATGATGTTGTTTATTAGATCAGAAATATGAGAACAATGTGATATATTGCTGGATTTCTGTAGACACGATGGGCCAAACCAATGTGGCACATCACCTGTCAGGGTGTTTCCTCGGGCACATGTTGGCCAGTGATATCAGCTCTCAGGTTGCATAGACGTGCACTGGTGGCATGGTGCTTGTTATATCCTCGCACTGAGTTACAGTAGTGGGTTGAGTTGAGATTTTACTAAAACTGTAAGTTTTTGCCTTCTTATTGATTCCTATCAGTCATCCAGGTGATGTGTCTAGAGAGGGACAATCAAAGTGCTGGACTGGAGTGTTGACTTTATTAGTGGGATGTGACTCACAGAAGAAGCCCTTGTCATGTCTTTGCTTGTCATTGTGGGCAAAGTACTTGACACATCACTTCCTTATAACCTATTTTCCGTCAGTATTTTTCGTTATGTTGTTACAGTACTGTCTTGTTAACCTCAACCGGTGGAACCATTCCGGTCAATTGCGACATGATTTTATTCTGCAGGGACTAACAGAACACAGGAAGAAGCTGGGAGCTAACAGATAGTGAAAGTTGTGTCTCAATTGTCTCTTGCGTGAGACTTTTGACCTGGAAAGAGTCTGTTTGTGAGTGAAAAATTAATGAGGAGATTAAAATTTAATTATTAGAAACCTGCTGTGTCTAGAGTAGCAACTGCAAGGGCACAGGATGGACAGAGACAAGACAGTGGATGTGGTGACTGGGTGTAGAGTGACTGTGGATCATCTCAGCGCAATGCAGTATGATGAAAGATTGACTGGTACTTCCTTTGTCCTGATGGGATTTAATTGGAATGAAATGATGCAAGGTGAAGAGCTATCTTTGTGGAACCATAATAAACATGTTAATTATTATTTATTTATTCTAAATAATTCTGTTATTATTAATTATTCTTACAAGCATCAACTCACTCTTTAAGTATTGCACAAAATGAACCATTATTTCAGTATAGATGAATAGGTGGCCTAAAAATTGGGTCTGTTTTCTTGTGGTTCACCCTCAATAATCCCAGTGAAAACACATCATAACATGGATTCACTCTGTGGCTTCCATCAGACCCCTGTAAAGTGGGTGTGGCTCTGTCTGCACCAGTGTTACGCAGAGCCTTCTCTCTGCTGTTACGTATGTGTGCAGAACAAGAACAGCCACTGGAACCTACCATCTCCCTCGACTTGACAGGGGTGGGTGGGCTTAATGCAGCATCCTTTTCTACTGCATCAGCTCTCCCATCCTGGATTATTTTCTCAGTTGCAGCCATATGATACTTATCTTTTTGTGCTTGGACAACGTCAGTGTGATCAACATCAGCTTCTGTGGCTTGCAGTTTAGAATTTTCTTCCTCCATCACCCCTCCTCCTCTTCCTCCCCTCTTTTTCTACCCGGTAGTCCAACGTGGCCAGGTGAACGGAGGCAGGCATGACGACAGATGGCCCTTACAGGCTGAGGGATTATATATTAACAGCAAGTAGCTCAGATTCTCTTGTGCACACAAACACAGGTGTATACACCCTCTCGCCTAGGCTGGTGGATACTGTTCTCCCCGACACACAGGCCAGCAAAATGATGGCAGAGGCACAACTCGTGTGCCACAGCACAGCGAACACACAGTAGAGCTGGAAGAGCGAGGGATTTAACCGATGGACAGAGAGATGGAGGACAGTTTTTCACCGGTCACCATGGAGGTGTGGAGCTCCTCAGCATCTGAAGAGGAGGAAGAAGAGAAGAGCTCTTCCAGCCTTGCTGATGAAGCAGTGGCGGAGGAGAAGAAATGCCACAACAGCAATAGCAATAATAACAACAGCAACAACAGCCTTTGCCGGGAGGTGACACAAGGTGAGATAAGGCAGTGTGTGATGAGGCAGAGGATAGCAGGAGACATGCACTAGAGACTGATCAGAGATCTGCAGAGGCCATACTTGAAGAGAAATTAGATGTAAGTCTCAAGTGTTGTAGTTGTGATCCTTCTGCCCTGCAAATCAGATGTTGCTCTCGGTGTGTTTTGTTGCACAACATATTGGTTATCTAAGCGCTTTAATACTTTATAGTGACACTGCGTGTTCTGCAGGGTGCAGTGATGTCACTGAGGGTACATCACGCAAACGATGGCTACCATTCACAAAATGCTTGTTTTTCCAGCTCTGTCCATAAGACTCCTTTAGTTCAACATGAAAGTGCTCCAAGATGTGTAAAGTTTTGTAAATATGTCCAGCTTGAATGTTCCCTCATAGTGCGGTGAAGGTCACAGAGCCTGTGAGTGTGTGTGTGTCCACACATGCTGCAGCAGCACATTCGAGCCCTGTGCTCAGTTTTCATCAGTGGTGTCATGAATTTGTGTTTTCTCTTGTACTTTTGTTATTATATGGAGGTGAGAGAATTAGGCAATGGCATTTTAATGCTACAGTTTCCATGTTTGGGGATCTCTCTGCTCCTGACGTAGTTTGACTCTCAAAGGGGAACGGAGCTTTTGTAAACAAAGATAATTGAGTTGTTTAAATGAGATTGAAGGAATGACCTGAATGCTCCTCTGACAAATGACTGCTGTTGAATGTTTCCAAACCCATTACTTTGTGGTCTGTGGTTCAGAACAAAGACTGCAGGTACAGTATATTAACTGTGCTGCTGCCCTAGTTTCAGTCCAGTATTGTTATCTGCTACTAGTCTTTTCATACATCTCAATGAATATGTGCCCAAAATAAGATAGTGTAGAGTAGTTTGTACTGGCACATTTTAATCTTGTTGCAGTATTTATCAAATAGATACGTTTATTACTAAGAATAAGCTCGTACATCTAAGGTTTAAAAGGTGTTCTTGTGCTTAGGCAGAGCGGTTCATGTGAGCAGGGATTGTGCAGGATCCTCTATGCCTCCTCTGTGCGGGCCGGTCTTTGTATAATGGGCATGTGGCTGCCACCCGCACTAACACTGCGACATGGGCACCACTCCAGAGAAACAGGACACTCTGGACAAATTTTTAGCCCCTCTGTTATGTAATAAGATAAATAAATTGGATGCCTTTAAGTGCACATGCACTTCAGTTGTTTTTCCTCAGATATGTGGTTGCCTGTGCTGTGTGTTGTGTTGATATGTCTGTACTGCCTGCATCTTTAGGCTAAAATCCATCGGTGATGAGAAAAAAAATGTCCCGACAGGTTTATAGTATGAAGCTCTGTGAGACAAAATTTAGCTCCCACCAATCCTGTCAAGTCTGCACCTTCAGGATAATGGAGATCAATAGGGGATCAATATGAAAGTTATCCTTGGAGCTGATCCCTGTCTGTCTGATCCCCACAACACAACAGACGTCAGAAGTATACCAAAGTGAGCCAGGTTCATCCATCGGTACAGTATTAGGCCAGAAGTTCAGGGTTCAGCTGCCTGGATTTAGCTCACCCCAAACCCTAAAACCTCTCGCTGGCACAGCGGCGTCGCTTCCTTTGATCTGCTCTCTGCTCGGGCAGTGAGGTCAAGAGGAAATGGAGCAGGTTTTTCAGCTTAGATGTACGGTTTAGGTGCTCACTGAAGGATTGCATTCATTCAAGTGCAAATAAGCCACCCAAAATACTACATTTTCTAAAGTCGCATGCTGCTTATTTAATTAAGAATTACAACAGCATACTCCTCGTAAATAATAGAACAGCAGTAGTACTTTAGCGTAATATTCATCTTTGTTGTGAACTGGATTATTTTGGATCTGTACACACAGTACCTGAAAGCCGCTGACAGTCCTGCTGCTGACTTTGCTTTGATCATAAGTGCTGCAATCCTCTTTAAGTACAACAGGATTTAAGGAAGTTGAGCTATTATGAACCTTTGTTAATTTACAAAATGCATTTTGATAATTGCACAGTTAGAGCTTTAGTAGTCAAGAAGACTGCTACTTGAATGTAATCATATGTGATTCAGTCTGCAGGAGGTTGTGTAAGACGGGATCTTCATCAGCACATGGAGTTTGCTCAGGAGTGAACGAATGTAGATGTTTGAAAGTCCATTTTTCTGAGCACCTTGTGTCCACGCTGACTTTAAAATGATTTAGAATTTAATATTCAATTTTCTCAGTTGGCTTTTCCAATGTCAGGGCTCATTAATTTAATTATGTTTTTAATTTAATTATTCAGTGTTGAAGGTAATTTGACCTGCTGTCGCATCAGCAGACCTGTTAGATGATCCACACTGAGCTCTGAAATTAAATTAGAAGAGTTTCCCACATCATTTGTCACTTTTGTCATCTTGCTGTCACAGACTGAGCTTTTGCAGGAGCAACCGTGTCACATGATGCCCATTACTGTTTGCTGCTCTGCTCTCACTTTTCTGGCAAAAATGTGTTCAAATGTTTTCACTATCACTCTTCTGTTGTGTGTTACTCTTTAATCAGCGCCGCGTCGATGGAAAGATGACCTCTGCCTTACAGTAAATCACCTCACAGTGCCATGGACGTGATGTAATGTTTTAAAATTCATGGGCAGCTGCGGGATAGTTTACAATGCTTTAGTTCAGCCCAAGGTTAGGTTCTTTCCATTAGGCTGATTAGACACTGATACAGCGACGCAATCACTGTGTTTCCAGGCCAAATTTAAGGACCTCAATCTAATTACTTTGCTGTATGGCAACTTCCCATCTTTTAAATCCAGCTAAGCTTTCTACCAAAGTAAGATTACACAACAGATTTTGGTTTAGAGGTATGCTGCGTCTTTCAGAATCGCGTGATGGATCTCAAGTCAGTGAGTTCTGCTCCTAAAGCTTTAAACCTACAATTATTATTTATAACTTAACATCCTTCATAGATGAATAAACTTTGTTTTGTGTTTGTCTGAAGAAATTTGGGTGATTAACAAATCCCAAATGATATAATTATAGTTCAGTGTTTGGCCTACACATAGTTCATAAATGGCTTCAAATGTTGTGTCAATACGAGGCCCATCTGAAGTGAAATGACTCATTGACCTTCCACACGTCTTAACCTTACTGACTCTGAAGTGGACACAAACAAACTATTCTCCAGGATGTAAACAAAGCTGCAGGTCAGCAGCCAGTCTCTGTTATCCCTTCCATGCTGGTGTGAACACCTTGTCAGTTCAGCCCTGGCAGTCTCTCCCATCCAGCTATATTGGTGTCCAGGAGAACGAGGTCTTTATTGGCGTCTTATCTGGCTAAAAAGGCTCAAGCTAAGAGGATCAGTATCTGGCTGACCACATGGAGATAAACTTAAAGCAGAAACAACATCTATTCAAGGCGCTCATTCATACAAAGAATACTGTGTGTTATTGTTGGTTAATGTTAAATATTAAGTATGTTACAAGGGCATGTTTGTGTGGGTAGTCTATAAATATTTATAATCCGTAATTCATTTTTGTCAGAAATGCAACAGACAACCAGAAACTGATAACAGAAAATTAACCGGACAAGTGACTTGTCGCCATGTTGTAAAATTGCCATTGCTAATGGCATTGCCACTGTGCAGAAACAGCAATATCATCTTAATAAATAAATTCAGAGTTAAAAAAGTTGAAATAAAAACTGTGCTCCTCTACTCTGGCTTGTTCAGGAGCTGGTTGAAAAGTAGAAATACTTTATTTATGTTGATCTCATGATAAACAGTCAGCAGGGCTGTGCTGTTTCAGTGTCATCTGAGTGTGTTTTGCAGCTCTGTGTCTTCCTCCATTCATTAAATCCCTCTCCCTCCTCCCTCAGTGCTGTGCTCAGACAGAGTGGGCCAGGTCACCAAGACGTATCATGACATCAAGGCAGTCACCCACCTGCTGGAGGAGGTAAGAGAGAGACACACAGCTGATGGCTGGGATTAGAGGGGATTAAATTATCTGCCTCACTGACCATCGCTGTTTGTCACCCTTTTCAGCACTCAGGTTTCTGTCAGTGAAATCACAAGAAAGTCAATTAAATTTGGTTTAAGAAATGTAACTGCAATTGTGATTTCCTCACTAAAACAATGATTGTGTACCTGCCAAAAATATGAATGTGCTATGTTGTTAGACGTTGTTCAGAAAGATAAATGTTTGCCGATCACTTTGCAGAAAGAACGGGATCTGGAATTAGCAGCGCGCATCGGTCAGTCCCTCCTGAAGCAGAACCAAGAGCTGACGGCACGCAATGAAATACTGGATGAACAGCTTGAAATTGCAAAGGAAGAGGTATTAAGGCTGCAGCTAATGATTGTCTTCATTGCTGATTAGTCTGTAGATATTTTTCGATCATTTTGGTCTATAAAATGTTAGAAAATGGTGAAAAGGGTTGATCGGCTTTTCCCAGATCCCAAGATGACATGCTCAAATGTCTTGTTTTGTTCACAACCTTAAAGACATTCAGTTTACTGTCATAGAGGAGGGGATAAATATTCACATTTAAGAAGCTTGAATCAGAAAATTTAGACTTTATTTTCTTGAAAAATCCCTCAAACTGATCGATTGATTATCAAAATTAGTTTCCAGTGGATTTAACAGTTGACCATTAACGGGTTAGTCGCTGCAGCTCTGCTCATACACACTCGTGCAGTCGTACCTAAAAACATGATCTGAGTTGTGTTACCGATGTGATGCTGAGACAGTCCACTGAGCTCAAGTGATGTTAACTTACTGCATTTTTCTAGATCGCTCAACTTCGTCACGAGCTGTCGATGCGAGACGACCTCCTTCAGTTCTATGCGAGCACTGAAGAGATCGAGAACGCCGAATCACAGTCGCCGTGAGTTTACACACACATACACAAACATGTTTGTCTTCATCAGTTGTGGGACATTACATAGACTTACATTCACTTAGGGGACATTTAAGATTGAGATAAGATAAACCATAAGCCATAAGCACTACTTGCTTGGCCCCTAACCTTAAAGGTACTGGGTGTAAGAATTGGTCACCTGTCGAAGGTCACTCCAAACAAATAGAGGGCAGCATATCACTTTGACTAACAAAGCAAACAGAGGTTGTGAATCGCCTCTTGAGGTGCTGACTGATATTACGAGACAGAACGGGCTGCGGTTAGCTACATAGATAGAATACATAGATGTTTAGGAGTGACACCAATGTGAGTATTTAGCCTCCCAAAAAACGTATCATAAATTAGTTTAGTTTCAAAACAAAGTGTGGGTCTGTAACTTTGTCCATATCGATATCCTTCAAAATAATATGTCATGCTACCTAGCACTCCTGGAGCAATAACCACATTTAAACAGAAAATACACCCAATTTCCCATTCAAAACATATAGAGCAACCTCTGACTGTACCATCAATAAACAGTGTTGCACATTTTTGATATGTCAGAAATAGACAGAAACCAATGATTTGTGCTGCAGTCTAACACAGTTACAGTTCTTCAGTGATAAAAAAGAGATTGCTAAACGTCTCAGTGCTCGGAGTCTGTGTGCCAGTAAACATCACAACATCTCCACTGATCCTCCAAGTTTCCAGCTAAGCTTTGTGCTGAACTCTTTGCCCTCAGCAGTTAATGATTATCTCGATTCATTACTGTTCTGTTTGAATTTCTTTTCTTTGCAGCAGCTTATTTAACCATGTTAAAGTACATTTTTACCACTCCCTCAGTTCACAAATGGCTGCATGAAATTTGTTTCTGCTTAGATGAGTAAATGTAAAATACAGACGAATGTTTCTTTTCTCGTTGCAGAATAAAGAGGAATGAATCATGCAGTTCTCTCAGCAACTTCGTCCACTATGACTTCCTGCAGCAGAAACTGAAGGGTTTGGAGGACGAGAACCGCAAACTGCGATTGGAGGTATGCAACACTGCAAAGTTTACTAGCAGTGTCACTTACTAGAACTTTAAAAGTATGACATTTTGTCACTGATGTTATTTCCACAGGCCAACGAGCTCACAACAGAGACGACCAACTATGAGGAGCAAGAACAGGAGCTGATGATGGTGTGTGTGGAAGAGCTGTGTAAGTGTTACGGTCTTGTTTCATGATGTGAAAATAAGGCACTGACCATCAGTTACAGGTGTATTGACAGGACTTGTGTGTTTCAGCCTCTGTTAATAAGCAGGTGGTGGACCTGTCAGAGGAGCTAGCGAGGAAGGTGGAGGACTCTCTCCGACAGCAGGAGGAGATCAGCTCGCTGCTCGCTCAGATTGTGGACCTGCAGGCCCGTTGCAAAGGGGTGAGAGATAAACACACACAAGTTCTCCAGTCAAGGTGCCCTCACGGAGCTTATATAAAGCCGTTCTTGACTTTATCAGTTATACTCGTTATGTAATAGATCACTATGAATACTTATCTTTGCTGTCAAATGTTAACATGTTCTCCACGAATGGACTTATGTCACATCAGAGTAAAACTCCTCTGATTTTCTCTCTGTCTCTCTAGCTCACCCATGAGAACGAGGAGCTGAACCAAAACCTGAGTGCTTCCCGTGAGAGCCAGCTCAAACTGAAGTCAGAGGCAAGACAAAATAAACTCACTTAGAGTTGGCGCAGGATCCTCTCACATTCTTATTTAAGCTCTGTTTTGTTTTCTTTTCCAAATGGCTGCAATCAGACTATGGACACCTGAAGCATGCTTTTGTGTCGTTTTAAAAAAGCCAGCCTTCTGTCATTGACGGTTGCTGTTGGCATTTACCAAAGCACAATTTTAGATAAACATCTAGTAAATAATTTAATGCCAAAGCAGAAGATAAATAAAATGCTTAAATGCTTAAATGTTACTGGACAACATTCCCCACGCAACCAACCAGTGCATACCAGAGCTCTGATCAACCTTATGGAGGCTTGGAGGAAGTCAAGACACGGTTGTCTGTCGTTAGGCCTCCACCAGCGTGTACAGGTGCTGCTTTTGGAGCTGCCATTTTTAAAATGTGTCCCCACCTGTCTGCAGCTCCAGGACCTGCGGGACAAGTACTCAGAGTGTGAGGACATGCTCCACGAGGCCCGAGAGGACATCAAGAACTTGCGGAATAAGAGCCTCCCCAACAGCACGGTGCAGCGGTACACTGCGCTGGCCTCTGTCCTCCCCATGGACTCACTGGCGGCTGAGATAGAGGGCACCTTCCGCAAAGGCCTGGACACCCCGGCTCCCTCGGAGTACAAGTGAGTCTGCGATTGTTTGTGCGCTCTCTCATATGTGGAAAGCTGTTTTAAGACTTTCTGCTCCACTGAGAAATCGTCTGTTGGCGTCTGATGTAACTGGAAGAAATCCAAGATGACTACTACTGCTATTGTCTGCATGTCAGGAGAACAGTCATTGGATAAATATATGGCTTGACTTGACTCAAGTTGATCCAACCCATCTGACTGAGATAATAATAATCTAATCGATTATTGAACTAACAGGATGCAACTTGTGAGGAGACAGCAGATCAACATCTGTACTGCTCAGATGTCTTGTTTATGATTTGTGGTTTTTCAAAAGTGTACATTATATATTATATATAAAAAAGTGAAAAAAGTGGGGGTAAGGTACATTAAGTAACATACATCAATCACAGCAAATAAAGCAATAAATATCCATCCATCCATTTTCTATGCTGCCTATCCTTTTCGGGGTTGTGGGGGGGCTGCTGTGGGGGGGCTGCTATCCTAGCTGTCAATGGGTGAGAGGCGGGGTACACCCTGGACTGGTCGCCAGTCGATCGCAGGACAACATATACACAGACAGACAACCATGCACGCTCACACTCACACCTAGGGGCAATTTTAGAGTCACCAATTAACCTAACCAACCTTCTTGCTGTGAGGCACGCCCGCTACCTGCTGCTCCACCGTGCAGCCCAGCAATAAATATTTATATGTTTATATATCAAAGAGCATACCCAGAGGCCTATAATAAGACACATACACCATCTGTCAATCATTTCTGTTCACTGATCAGGCTTTAGCAACATCTGAATTAAAATATAATGACAGTTTTGGAGTTTTTTGTTTATGTTGCCAGGCAACACCCAATATCTTCTTTTCCAAGCTTAAGCTTTGACTGTTGCTTATCTAGTCATGAATTTTGAATGTTACAGAGAAATACTGCATTTTGAAAAATGTTTTAAAAGGCTGTGCAAACCTACAGTGTTTTTACTTGCACTGAAATAGAACATACATGCTGCACAAAGGTGACCTTTTTCCTCCAGAGCACACCTGGTGGCAGCACCAATGATCCAAAAAACATAAAGTTGTCCTCATTCAAAGTCACACGGGGAATTGGAGTACATTGTAATACATCCCTGGAGGGTGGGTGGACATGTGAACTGTGCTCATGTGTCCCAGTGACCAGTGGGTCGGATTTAGTGGCATCTTGTGGCGAGGTTGCAGATTGCAACTAACTGAATACCCCTCGCCTCACCCTTCCCTTCCGAGCGTGGAGGAGAACCTACAGCGGCCACTCAAAACACAAAAGGCTCACTCTAGAGTTTGGTTTGTCCATTCTGAGAAACTTTAGAAATATGGTGGTGCAACATGGTGGATGCTGTGGAAGAGGACCCCCTCCCTCTGTAGATATAAAGAACTCATACTAAGATAACAAAAGTATCATTCTTATTTTCAGGTGATTTTACACCAATGATGAATATATACTTCTGAATATTATACTTCATTCCTGCCATATTCTTCCACTCAATCCACCTAAACTTTACACACTAGTCCTTTAAGATAATCCTAATATGGATTCAGCTTCCACCCATTATGTCTTTCAGTTTAAGGGGGGTGTACCCCAACAACCTGAAAGGTTATGACACCCCTGTATAGGACAACAGTTAGCATCCCATCTTCCATCTCAACATTTTACATATAGGGCCTACAATCAGCTTTAGTAATGTTTTACTTGCCGCTCATTCTGTGTTTCCCCTGGTAGGAACCACCCATGGCGCGTGTTTGAAACTGTCAAGGTGGTGAACAAAGCTGTGAGGCTGCGGTCTCGGTGCCACTCCCCAGGACTGCCCGGCTCCAGTCCGGTGTCCACCTGCTCCAGTTGTACCAGCACCCCCCGGACCAGCTACTATGGCTCAGATAATGCCAGCCTTACTCTGGAGGACAAGCCCAGCTCCAACAATGCTCAGAAAGAAGACAACAGGTGTTTGAGTGTGAAATTTCAGATCCCTTTTTGATCATTTTATACACATTTGGTATTTTTACAAAACTTGATTAGAAGTCAAATGTCTTTCTAATGATTAACCCACTTTAAGTTCTACGGCGCTGAAGCAGTTAAAACATTATCACGTGTATTGACCACAGGGGGCCAAAGCGTCTGGGCCAGCCAGGCACACCAGGAGGCCAGGACCTCGAGGCCGCCTTGCGCAACCTGTCAGCCAGGCAGCAGAGCCACTCTTCTGAGCGACCTTTCTTTGAAGTGGAGCGTGAGCGTAAGCTACATGCCTTGGCGGCAAACTGTGAGGAGGGCGAGGGCTCCAGTGGCTTCCTGACACCAAATGAGAGCCTGGCCTCCAGCCCAGCAGCATCGACAGGCACCAATTACTCCAATGGCAGCTCACGGCACTCCTGCAGCTCATCAGGAGGGTCTAGGTCCTACCTGCCAGACCGCCTGCAGATCGTCAAACCTCTGGAAGGTAAAGACTGATTACACAACTGACTAAGAATGATAAATTGTAGTTATTTCTGACAGTATAGATAACATTTAAGCGTATCACAACACCCTCTGACTCTCATCATCAGGCTCGGTGACTCTGCACCAGTGGCAGCAGTTGGCCAAACCAAACCTGGGAGGCATCCTGCATCCACGTCCGGGCGTCCTGACCAAAGACTTCAGGGAGCTCGAGGTGGACATACAGCACGTCTACAGTCTGAACGACCTGGAGGAGGATGAACCCGACTTGTCGCACCTCTCCGGAGCACATGGCATGGGTAGGACACATGTAAACACACTGTGCGCATAGCTTTCTCATGCCTATTCATGTCATTAAATACCCTCTAAAATCCATGTTTCTGGCTTTCTCTCCTCCTCGACATTCAATTTTGTTTTGCTTGTGTTCCATTCATTGTGTAACTTAACTTTAGTTTCTGGCTTAATTCATTCAGTGTAGTTTTCTTCATGTGTAGTTTAACATGCCTTTTCTCCTTCCATGACCTCACAGTCTCTCCATCCGGTCCCAACCTCCCTCAGACCTCTCCCACACATACCATCACCACCTGCAAAGTCCTCCAACCCTCCCTTCCCATCCCCTCCTTCTCCACTAGGTAAGAATATAGATATTATTGACATTCAATATGCCGTACCAGTGGCTTTGTTTTTGAGCATGTTATGTTGTCTTTGTCTATTTTTCACAGGATTATAAAGTTAAAGTTGAGCTTGACCTTGATTTTTTTTTTTTTGTTGCGTTGGACCTGAGTTACTGCAAAACTCTGAGAAAGGGACTCCTGAAAAACAGTTTTCTATGTTCATTAACTTTATTTTTATTTTCAGTGTCACTTTCACTCGCAAGTGTGAATATTCCAGTTTTCCTCTCTTTCATTCAGCTTTTTCTCCCTCTTAACTTCTGCCCCGTACTTCCTCAGTGGCAGAAAACGTCTGTCGAGGCTCTTTCTTCAACTCTAAAAGGGGACCTCGGGGCAAAGTAAGAGCCGAGAGTCATGGACATAACATGAGTGCCTGATTTCAACATGACAGACGCACAGCACCGTGCTTGCTTCATGTTTTGCTTAATCATTTAAGAAGCCTGCTCTGCCTGAGTTTCTTTGTGTAAAGTCGGCGGCTGAGATGTAACACATTTGCTGTGACCTAACTGAAATGCTGTTGGACCATACTTCTGTGAAACACACCCTTCCTCTGCTGCTAACACTTATAGCTGCGTAGCAATTACATCTGACCTAACTTGTTTTTTCTTTTTCTTGGCTTGTGACACTCTGTTTTAATGTCTCTTGACCTTTTGTAGGTTTGCACCTCAGCAAACCACCAGATCCTGTTTCATCTCTAACATGTTTATCCATCTTACAGCAATGACAGACACTAACAACTGAACCGACTGAAACATTGTCTTGTTTTTCATTATTTATGTATGAGTTTGCATGCTTGTGCAACAAGGAGCTGCTTCATTTTCTTATCCACTGTGTTTGATTTTTGTTTTTAATTATTATTTTGCTTCCTTTTGGCAGCCTTCACTCTCTCAGCCTGCCATCTTGTCGGAACTGTGAGCTCGTGAGCACTTCACCACCGTCCTACGAGCAGCACTTTGGCCTCGGAGGCCAGACCACCACCACCACCACCACCACCACAAAAGTAACCGCGTCATCACTGGGACTCCTGCAGCTGCTGCAAGAGCGTGGCATCTCAGCCTCTCCTTATCCCCACCACCACCAGCATGACAGCCAGTGTACAAAACCTTCACAGTCCACAACAAAAGACAAAGGTGGAGGCTCATCACTGGACAAAGAGGGAAGGAAGAACATTTTCAGTTTGAACTTGGTGAAGAAGCTTCACAGTCTGGGGCTGCACAGAGTGGTAGCTTGGGGGATGACGGGCCACAATGAAGCGGAGAGAGAGAAGCAGTTGGGCGTCCTCTGAAACTTTGACGAGGGCTGTTCACCACTGAGCTCCTCCCTCATTCACCGTAGTGACTTTGCATCCAGCCATGTGATTTCCACAGAGCAGGTCAGGGCGCCACAGCTCTGAGGTCTTGAAAACAAAAGCCACAGAATGTGCGAGAGCCATACTTTAAGTTGTCTGTCGTGTACAGTAATGTTCTTTTCTATGAATATGTGTACAGTAGTTATAGTGTGTGTGTGTGTGTGTGTGTGTGTGTGTGTGTGTGTGTGTGTGTGTGTGTGTGTGTGTGTGTGTGTGTGTGTGTGTGTGTGTGTGTGTGTGTGTGTGTGTGTGTGTGTATGCGCGCACATATGCGCATGTGTGTGACATTTCATCTCAGGACAATCACCTGATCACCTGACCACCAGTCTGTCTGACCGCACCCTGCAGAAATGGCTTCTTTTTACACTGAAAAAAAGAATCACCATGAAGAAAAACATATTTTTATTCTGTGTTTCGTGCTTGTCATTTTACACATTTTCCCCGCCGTTAGTTTTAAAGGACCTCGTCACCTGTCGTTTCTTTTAGTTTTAGTTTCAGTAGATCATCACTGACAGTATGTGTATATAATGACGTTGTCATCTGGGAGACGTGCAGTAAGTTATTGTTAGTTGAAACCACAAACCAAACCAATGCTGTCACACTGAAGAACTTTCAAATGCACTAAAACACACTTTGGTTTTCCTGCTTATTAGCTGCTACACTGAGAAAAGCATGTTGTACATAAGACACTGAATGAAACACTTGAGAAATTGATGAAGAAGCATTGTGATGACATCTGCCCCAAAGCGGGACATAAGACACATCGACTGAACCGAAAAATGTTGATAATGTTTATATCACTTAGCTGTCTGTCCGACAGTTCCTCACCTGCTTCCACATGGTACATGTTGTCATGGCGGCATACAGTGCCGCATCACCTGTTGGCTGTTTCTGACCTTGTGGACTTTATCCTCAGCCAAACCTCTCACCAAAACCAAATCAGGTTTGCCATGCTGCATCAAAGACAGTGAAGCAATATGTATGTTTACTGTACTGTCCACTAAAAAAGCGTGTTGTGTTTCATGTCATCAGGAATTTTGAACTTGCTGGAATGAAATCAATGTCAAAGTGAATTCTCCCATGATGTCAACGGGAATCCTTAATTAAAGACAGGCAGAAGAGCGGTCATACTTATTTAAACAGCATTTTTCTTTGAAATCTTTCTGAGCTATCAGCCATAGCAAAAAGGCATAGGATACTGTGGATTCAAAAGGGAAGAAATCATCAGCACAGATTGTGATAATTTGTGTTGAGACTTAAATCAACCAAACCACTGTTTCTCTGCACTGCTGTATGCTCTGCTCTGTGTTAGCATCACAGCTCTATATGTCAGCGTGTGTATGAATTTTACCACCTGTGAATAAAACTTTGCATTTCCATCCAGGACAGTTTGACATGTCTGCATTATTACCCCGTGACAGCGATGAATGAGCATCTGACTCTTGTGATAATTCTGCAAATGAGTTTATTTATAAAGTTGCAGGGGAAGTAAAACATCGACTTTATATAAAATCTGAACAAAAAGCCGCAAGTCTGTGGCCTTGGGTCGCTGTCGGCTTTGTTGTGTCTCACTCTGTCTCCCGGCGTCCAAAGTCTACCCAGCCCTGGTAGTCCCTATCTGACAGGCACTCCGAGTTCATCATCTCTGTGAACAAACCAGTCCTACATGAACCACACACAAGGATTCATTAAACAGATCTGAGCATCTTCCTGGATCTCTGCCCACACATTTGTCTAAATGACACATGCGGGACGAAACAGCCAGAGAAAAACTTTCACGCCCCGACGCATTGCATACCTGAAATGGCTTGCATTATTTGCTTGGTCATAATCTCGCGTTCATCCTCTGATAGGTGTGCCCGTCTCTCCGCCCGTGCAGAGTGAGCCCGAGGTGCTGGTTCCTGTATGCCAGTCAAGACTCTCACTTTTTCCCTCTTGGCGAGAAGCTGCTGTAGTATGTTAGTCTCCTTCGCCTCTCCTGGTGAGGAGGCCGCACTGGATACTAGCAGTGCAACCAGCAGTGCACACACCACAAAAACTTTGCCTGACATGTCTGTGTGCAAGAAGAAAAGGAAAAGTTATATTTACTTCATATAATTCTGCTTGAAAATGAACAAGAGAAGTCACCTTTTTACCTGTATGAAGAGAATATCAAATACGTGCACAAGAAAATCCAGCGAATCTGATGTCTCTGGTGCTCGTGGAGCAGATCAGCTCTTTTATACCATGAGTTTGGTGCAAGAAATATGGCCTAAAATCAAAGACAGATAACAGTGTTCGCTGATTGATTGGTGGACGGATGCATTGGGAGGATGTGCGTAGAGGAAACGATGGACCACTACATCCACAAACCCATTATTATGCTTTTTTGCACTGCAATAACAATAAAACGAGTCAATGTGTTTACATAAGAAACGCAGTACTCCTTTGGAGACCAATACAGAGGATCTGATGTGACTATGAAGCCACTGGCTGGACGGCTTGGCTACAGAGGCAGCTCCTGGTCTTCCTCAGTTATCAGCTGCTTCCCTGACTCAGATATCTCCCCTCTAAACATTAGCACTTAATTTTCTTTTCAATTTTTTTTTTATTTTCAGAGGTATTGCATACAATCAAAACATTGCCAATGTTTACAAGTAATCCAAAAAGATAAAAACAGTGCAGTCTTGACATTACAGATACAATTTTAAACCATCTCAACCTCGATACCCCTTTTCTGTCTTTCCCCCCTTCTTTTTAACCTTTTCATGTATATAAAGAAAAATATGTAGTATGCAGTATAAACAGAATTTTGAAATATACAAATCAAACGTTTATATAAAAAATAATCCCAGAGAATATATATGTAAATAAATAAACTCCAAAAAACAATAACAACAAAGTGCAGATGAAATTAGGCTATTATGTGTATCTTTACATACTCATACTGTGCACTCCCTTATGTTTGTACACACTTGCTTTCACATACATACATACATACATGCATACATACACACACACACACACACACACACACACACACACACACACACACATACACACAGACACACACACACACACACACACACACACACACACATACATACATACATACATACATACAAACAAACACACATACACACATACACACATACATACATGCATACATGCATACACACACACACACACACACACACACACACACACACACACACACACACACATACACACATACATACATACATACACACACACACACACACACACACACACACACACACACACACACACACACACACACACATACATACATACACACACACGCACACACACACACACACACACACACACACATACACACATACATACATACATACACACACACACACACACACACACACACACACACACACACATACATACACACACACACACACACACACACACACATACATACATACATACATACCTGCTTACTTATTTGCATTGATAATTAAGGATGGGGGTAGGAGATGGATAACAGTCAACTTCAGCTTTCATTGAACAGTGGAACAGGGAAGTATAATAGAAAATCATATGTAGAGGAAAAATATCAGCACTTTGGTGGGAGGTTAAACTATCAGTATTATGCTATTTTAGTGTGGTCAGGCAAAGGGATACCACAAGAATTTTCTTATTCATTAATGAGGGCATTAGCCCATTATTTTGCAACACTGGTTTAGTTGTTTTCCGTTCTGTTGTGTTCCTTCAATTTGTAGCACTTACTTTTACAGGTCACACAAGCTGGAGCAAGACACAGAGAAATTATTTTGCTCTCCAGTCTTCAGGTCACACGGCCGGAGTTGTTTTTCTTTTTGTTAGAAAGCAGAGCTGGTGATGATGAGGGTTAAAAAAAACAAAACAAAACGTGTGTAATGATTGGTTGCAGGTGATTATTGCCTTCGCCTTTGACTTTCCGGGTGACCTTTTCGTTAAAATACTTCAGAGCGAGCTTGACATTAGCCCTGTTTACATACTGTATAGATTTGTGGCCCAGTCGCTGCGTGTCCAGTTTCCACTGGCAATACGTGATGCACATACATGTTTAGAAAACCTGAGGCGACTTGAACGCAGCCTTGAAATATTATCTATTATCTGTTTTTCTAAAGCAACACCTGTCAGCTGGATTGACCTTGTGGCAATGACCTGTGATCATATGCAACACTTTGGTTTATTTTTTTATCCATACGAGTGGAGGTAACAATAGCACAATGGAAAACAATGGACGGGCCGGCGAGCCATTGCTCACCTGAGGATAATGCCACAGGACTAATGAGCAAATCTGGGCAGCCTTACTGCAGCTTAAACCCTTGTACCTGAGACATGATCTTGTTGGAATGTTACTTGTCAGCTTTGACTTCAGTCATTAGGGCTATAATCCTGTAGCGGAAAGACAATTACAGGCCATAGAATTTGGCATTTATGTGACACACACCCATCAGTAAAATCTGATTAAGTCCCAGACACCACATCCTACAGACGGCTCGTTCCTCCGACCTGTTGCTCAGGCCAGGCTCAGGCTTTATCAGGAGGCCAGCAGCAGATGCTCATCGCTGCTTTTTGTTTATTTCCATGGACGTGTCCTCTCAGCTATGTGTCAACTCAGACACTTTTTTTTTTAAACTTGTAAGACTGGTGAAAGGTTAAGACGAGTCTATTACTTTCTGTATGAGTGAATTTGTGGTTGTGTAGTGGTGTCAGCAAAACCACAATGGCTTCATCGTCAGCGCTGCTGCCGCCGTAGCTGTTTGTCTCCTTGATTTAACTTTCATTTCTTTGGTCCTGAAAAAAAAGTTTGAAAAAAAAAAGGGCAGTGACTGATGTTTTATCAGTCCTCTGCACTTACAATCAGAACTGCATAAGACTCAGACACTGAAGACCATTAATCCTGACTCACAACAAAGCTTTCAGAGCAGACGGCCTCTACAGAAGAAATGTTGGGTTGATTGGTTCACTGCTCGAAAAAATAAAGGAAATGGTTGAACACCATCCATTTATTGAGACGGTGATCTAAACATTGCTCTTCATAACAACTTAATTATTGATCGTGATTTGATTGATAACACATTGCTGAGATCTGTTGTCATTTAAGTTTTACATTAAAAGAAAAATGATCATTATGATAATAAGAACACATTTTAACTACAGCCTGTGTTGGCATTGGCGTGCATGGTGCTATTGGACACTCTCCACTGAAGGGTGCGGTCCAGAAGATTAACATGATTTTTACATTCTTGTGTCAGTCACTTCAGGATGTTTTAATGTGGCCGCATGTTAGATAAGCTTCTAAAGAAAAAGGCGTGACACAGTGTTTTGTGTGTGTGTGTGTGTGTGTGTGTGTTGGGTGGGAGTTGGCCGTTGAGATCACTGTCATGTTTGGAGACATTTACTAAATGGTTTATTGTGTCAACATCTCTTAACTCATTAGCCTCCTCCCTCTGCTTCACATGAAAATAACTATCTTTATCCATTCAAAGGAAAACAGGAATCACTTCAAAGAACTGGTCTGTGGTTAAAAACTTGGCTTCCAAGTATTCCTTTGCCATCTGCACGTTATGCAAATCCAAAGTAGTATTGTCATTATGAAGTCACTCGCTTCTGTGGTCTGGATGAATCTCATCAATAGGCACAGTTGTTTTTGATGCAGCTGCAGGATATCTGAGGGCAGGAAAGTTGCTCACATTCTTAATGTAGCTGAACAGCAGACAGCAGAAAAACATATATTCATGGTATTACTGCTGCTGTTACACTTGCTTAGGGGATCTATATGCACATCTGCAGTTTGTCAGAAATATTTCTAAAGCAAATATGAGTAACTGTATCTGAACATCAGCCACAGTCAACAGTTAAAGGAAAATAGTAAATGCTAAAACAGAGTGTAATAGTTGCCCCAAAACAGTCAGATAACTGACTCGGTAATGCCAGTTACACAGAAACATCTATCTGCATTACTTCATTACATTTGCAAAACGTATGCATCAGCCACCATAAGCTACTGGTCATACCACACCAAACAGGCTGCAACTGCAGAAACCTTGAACGTAGTCAATTAACTAATAAGGTTTCCTTTTACTTCTTATGAATCCAACTGTTCATGCGTAAGCGGAAGGTTGTGTGAATTCTTTGATCAAAGGTGACACAGAGTTGCTTTAAATCAATTCTCTCAAACACAGGAGGCTCTGAACACTGTGCGTTGTTAAAATGCCTGAGCAGACGTTTAATTAGATAGTAGTGCACGACTCCAGCCTAAGTATAACTGAGGAAGGGAAAACAACAACAATTATCATTATGACTGGCTTCATATCAGCGAGTCAGCCATTAAGCTGCAAAACGAGATGTTCAAGTTGTCTTCCATAGTTCATTATGACTACTGTACACACCTATCAGGTTAAAAACATTATCTGCATTCCGCGCATTGTTGTGGCATGGGACCAGACGCTGTCTCTCTCTCTCTGAGCTCTATAAAATGCCAAGTTGTCTACGGCGCCGTCACTCCTCGGAGACTCTCCATCTCTGCTCATCACCTGCAGCTCAACTCCACCTCCAGCTCTCATCATGTCTGTCTCTCGCAAAAGCAGCAGCTACAGCGCGCGCAGCATCTCCAGCGCCCGCAGCGTCTCCAGCGCCAGCACCCTCAACGTGACCGGAGGGCTGCAGCTGGTCGGGTCCGGCCAGACCCGCATCTCCACCGGGACCTTCCAGAAGCGCGCGGGCAGCGTGTACGGAGGCGCGGGAGGCAGCGGGACCCGCATCTCCCAGTCAGTCTTCTCCTCCGGGTCAATGTCCTACGGCGAGAGTGCGGTGATCAACAACGAGAAGGTGACCATGCAAAACCTCAACGACCGCCTGGCCTCCTACCTGAACAAGGTAAGACATGATGATGATGATGATGATGATGATGATGACTATATGTATAATCTGCTGCTCTGCAACACTCAAACTATATTGTGCTTTTCTTTAAGCCTTGAACACACACTCTTGCCGGCGCTGCTCAACCCTCTGAATCTTTGTTAGACCTGCAGTGTGATTATAGGAAAAATGCTGATTAACCTTCATCAAAATAAGTGCAAACACATTTTAGCAGTGACTCAGTTTGCTTCTCATCAAACTGCTGCCTCCACCTGATGAATGCGCAGGACATTACATGATCTCTCTTTAAACGCACGCATACGTTCATACCTTGTATATACAGGGACACACCCACAAATGGTAAACTTCAAAGGGTCTTCATCATTTTTCAAGTCTGTCTTAAAACAATAGTCAGACACCAGTAAGAACACTGAAAGATGTTTTCTTCATTTAAAAACCCTGTCCGAATGCATTTTCGGTGGAAGTGATGAGAGACAAAATCCACAGAAACTCATCCATCCATCCATCCATCCATCCATCCATCCATCCATCCATCCATCCATCCATCCATCCATCCATCCATCTTACACGAACCATCATTTTAGTTTAAGATAAAGCACCAAGACTTTTGATTCTTTAGGTACATTTGGTTGATTTTACTTACATAACTTCTTTTTAAACACAGTAAAGCATTAGCGAAAGGATCTGAGTATTTTTCCATCACTAACAAAGAATCAGGTCGGATAGGATGCAGTCAATAGACTTCACGACAGGAAGTAGACAATAACATGTGTGCATTACGTTACATTGTTAGGATTCCTTATGGGGACAAAAGGCAAGTCCCCATAAATCAAATAAATGAAATCGTTATATTTTCAGGGTGAAGACTTGGGTTAGTGTGTGTGTGTGTGTGTGTGTGTGTGTGTGTGTGTGTGTGTGTGTGTGTGTGTGTGTGTGTGTGTGTGTGTGTGTGTGTGTGTGTGTGTGTGTGGTCTACAACAGCCAAAACAATGACAACAAATGAATAAGTGAACTCCAGAGCTAACCTACTTACCAGTCACTAAAGATATGACCCATTACCTCCTTAACATAAAGCTGCAGTAACCTCACGTGTCAGCATACTTACTCACAGAGAAAGAAAGAAAGAAAGAAAGAAAGAAAGAAAGAAAGAAAGAAAGAAAGAAAGAAAATGGAACAATGAAAAAAAAGAAAAGAAAAAGAAATTTGTTTCCAAGTGCCAGCCGGCAGAACTGAGGTACTTTATGTGGCCGTCACATTCTGTCACCTCTCATGTGTCACCTGTCATGGCATGACGCCACCCTCTGGTTGTGTGTACAGGTGCGCTCCCTGGAGGCAGCCAACAGGAAGCTGGAGTTGCAGATCAGAGAGTTCTATGAGAAGATGTCTCCCAGTGTCGCCAGGGACTACACCTCCTACTTCGCCACCATCCATGATCTTGCTGCTCAGGTACCGCTCACATTTTACAATTTACAGTCAACCAGAAACACATTGAAAGACATATATGTGGCCTGCAAACGAGGACGGTTTACTGCTGAGATTTTATTAGTCATAATTCTCAGTTGCTCAGTTGGGGATGGCAGTGATTATATCAGACATCATGAATGGAGACCTGTTTTCTCATTTCTCTCCATTTAGATCCAGAGGAAGCGTTCAGAGAACCAGAGTGTCCTCCTGCAGATTGACAATGCTCAACTGGCTGCAGAGGACTTTAAAATGAAGTAGGTTCAAGCTAAAATCCACATTCACACCCTCCAATCATTTTATTTTGCTTCACATCAACCAAATCTGAACACAACTATGGTCTGAAAAGCACAAAGACTGAAGATGTAATTGTTAACTGCACCTTGCTTCCCACTGTAGGTATGAGACAGAGTTGAACATGCGCGTGAATGTGGAGGCTGATGTGACTCGTCTCCGAGGGGTCCGGGACAGCATGACTCTCGCCATCAGTGACCTGGAGATGCAGGTAGAGGGTCTGAAAGAGGACCTGGCGTTCGTCAAGAGCAACCATGAGGAGGTGAGAAGCACTCAGCTGCGGAGGGATTGCTCCGTTGTCATCTGTTTTCAAGTACAATGTTGCCACCTATTGGTGGAGACTGAAAGGTGCACCCCTTGTCCTCATTGCAGGAGATGCGCCTGCTGAGGCTCCAGCAGACTGGCTCAGTTAATGTAGAGGTGGACAGCGGAGAGTCTGAAGACCTGTTGAAGGTCCTGGAGGAGATGAGGGAGGAGTATGAAGCTGCGGCGATGAAGAGCAAGGGGGAGCTGGAGAAATGGTACAAAGCTAAGGTGAGATGGGAAATTCAAAAACAAACGATTGAATAAAAACTACAATGAAAAGATTGACAGATGACAATGCCACTGGATTTATTGTGTGTGTGTGTGTGTGTGTGTGTGTGTGTGTGTGTGTCTGTGTGTGTGTGTGTGTGTGTGTGTGTGTAAAGGCGGGTACTCTCCAGACACAAATCATCTCAAGTTCAACAGAGGTGAAGACGTTTCACTCAGAGCTGTCAGAGCTGAAGAGGACCTACCAGAGCTTAGAGATCAATCGTCAAAGTGTCCTCACAGAGGTAGGCCGGAGACGAAATGGGGGAATGCACACTTTCACCTTGTAGGGTTAATGCACATTAGGAAAGTTTCTTTTTGTCATGACGATCACCAGGCAAACAGTAAAAAATAAGTTTCAAAGTAGTCTGCCATGAATGTGTGCTTGCACACATTTGATTGGGCAGCTCAGCCCCTTGTGTTGCAGTAAAAAGCTGACCTCGGTTCAACTTTGTTACCGGCTGACCGTCGATGGACTGGCTCCATTCAAGTCAATGAGAGGGCTGTGTTTTTTCCACACTGGGTTCAAGTAACTCTGAATGCAGCCTTAATCAAGTCAAGTGGATGTCTTCCAAAATTGCTGTCTTTTTAGTGCAAATTGGACTGTAACTTTGGAAGATAAAGACTGGATTTGACTAAATCTGCTGAAGCCTCATATTAACTTTTGCACAGAATAACTGTGGCTTTTCCTGTTGTGTTTCAATGGCCAGAATGAACAGGAGAAATGATCGCAGCTTTATAATTTCCTGTCAGGGCACTTCCTTTCTCTGAAGCTCACAGCTTTCCTAACATCATTCCCATCTGTCCTGCAGATTCAGTGCTTGCAGCAGAGTGTGGAGGAAGCCAAGAGTCGATACAGCATTCAGCTCAGCCAGCTGCAGCTGAGCATCAACACGCTGGAGACAGAGCTGCAGCAGCTGAGAGCTTCCCTGGAGCAGCAGCGAACCGACTACAACCTGCTGCTGGACATCAAGATGAGGCTGGAACTGGAGATCGCAGAGTACAGGAGGCTGCTGGATGGAGAGCTGCAATATGAACACAAAAAGTCAGACATTAAGTGTTTCATTTCTAACTCTAACCCCAACCATTTAAAGTGAAAGTCACTGGCCAACAATGAAGTCCGTTTTAAAATGATGTTTCCTCTCTCCACAGGGCCGTCGTCATCCAGAAGGTCGTGGAAGGTAAGAATCCCAAATCATTCATTAATCAAACAAAATGAATTAGGCTCCTTGCATTGAATCACATGATGCATCATGTCTGCCCTCCACCTCTGCAGAGCGTAAACCCCACGTCGAGAGGAGGGTGAAGACCATCGTGGAGGAGATTATTGATGGAAAGGTGGTGTCCTCCAGCGTTGACACCCAAGTGGAGGACATTCAGTAACACCTCTGCTCACCTCTGCTGCCACTAAACTTACATTTTTGCACTGATTTGGCACTCAAATGTTCTTGATTGAGCCCTATAATGCCTGCCTAATGAATGATTTACAAGAGTCAGTGGCTTTTTTAGGGGGTTACTGTGGCATGTTCTGTCTTTCCTTTTGATTCCAATCATGTTGCAAGCCTGCAAGTGATGCTCTTTCCTTCTTTTTATGCTCCCTCTGATAAATATACGATTAAAAGCAAGAAATCAAGGAGGAAGGTGTGCATTCTTAATTGTAAATGTGTGTTACAGTTCAGAAAAGTTGATTGGATACGTGGATTTTTTGTTAGCAAAAGCTAATCAAAGCAAAACTCAGTCGCTAAAAGCATCACTTTTGGACATACAAATGAAACAGGGGTTGTGAAAATGATAAAAACTCGATGATATTTTCATTGGATGAGCTCAAAGTTGCTGTCTCCTGTATTTTTCCTGTGCTGACACTGGCAAAACTCAAAATGATACTCTACAATAAAGCACAATCATTAAGTGGCATGTCTTATTTACAATGTATTTTCACTCATGACCAGCAGGTGTCACTTTGTCCTTCTCTATGAAGAGAAGTCTCCATGCAGCTTTACTGGTTTGTGTAACTTTACTTAGCTTAAGTGGAAACATATTGTTGCTGCACAAGATACATTTAGAATCGCAATAATTTTAACTAACTAACAGGACAATGAACAATGGTCTGCAAATACCATCAAATTAAGGCACAATATTAACACCATGTTGAGCATTGTCGAAAAGATAATCATGTGTGATAGTGTGTGGTTTTCACAGAAACATGCAGAGAAGAACAGAATGTTTTCTCCATATAAGCACAGATTTGGTTGGATGAGGTTTATAGTCACCGTTGAGATGAGGTTCAACTGAGGGGAGACTTGAGATCTCCAATCATCCAAACATCAGCGATTCACCTGCCCAGGAATTTAATCTCTTGGTCAGAATGACTCACCATCCATTCTCTGCTTTTGTGCTGCACCCTGTGAACACAATGTTGCTATTCATCATCAGTGTTGTTACATGTAATTACTGACTCTGAAATACACAGTTTCAGCAGCTTTGTGCAGCAAAGCAATATCAAGTTTAGGCAAAGAGGACTGGATTCATTTGACTCACTGTCTAGACTTGACAATCTTAATCATTCTGCATGACTAGACAGGACAAAATCAGTTTAAAGAAAACAGTGTGTATCATTGTTGGACCCTTTCAACTTGCACTTACCGAACATACATACAGAAAGTCACATTTTAAGGTGAAACCCTGACGTCGAACTTCATGCTTAATTGTAAAAGTAAAATGTTGACATATAGGAGGGGAAAATTCCTCTATGGTGCTTTTTGCTATTGCAGTTACAGGGTAGATAATTGAGTCACGAACAGAAAAGACAGTAGGGCATGTGGCCTTATGGTTGTGAGTATCACATGAGGAAAAGTAAGTTTTCCCCCAGATGACCTCAATTATCTGACCTCAATTATCTTAATGATGACCGAACCTCAAGCAATTGAGTGCTTAATGTGTGCACATAGGCTCTTCATTCAGTTCGGTTAAGTTCACTCAGAGTATCAAAGTTTTTGATTTAGCATATCAGTTACTTTTATCTTGTTGCGGACAGAAAAGCTGAATCAGAATCAGAATCAGATACACTTTATTGATCACAGGGGAAATTGTTTTCGTTACAGTGCTCTTTAAAAGAATAGAAGAAGTAGAAGAGATGAAGAAGAGATAGAAGAGATATAGAAGAGAATGAAGACATAAACATGTAACAAGAGATAAACATGTATATGCAATTAAAAGAGAAAAAAACAAAATATATATACAAAATATATATGCAGATAACCAAATATATAAACTGAGAGAAGGGCCATTCAGAGGGAGGAAATGTACAGTTTGAAATAAAGAATAGAGCAAAAAAGTTTGTAAAACTAAGGAAACAAACAGGAGCAACTGCAACAGGCTGCATGCACGGTCGGCGCATGCACACTAACTGTGCTGCTCTGCTGCTCTGCAGAGTTCTTCTCGAACTCTCTGCTGTAACTTTCCAGCTCTCTCAGTCATACCTGGCAGTAAAGGGTGTGGCCAATACCTGCAGGGCAGAGCAAGACAGAAACCAGCCCGGGCCTGAAATAAAATAAACACTGAGGCACCTGATGCTGCAGTGAGTCATGGCTGCTCTAATTCCCTCACCTACGTGACATAGAAAGTGGGATGGTGTTGTACGCTGGCCCATGCAAGCCAGTTACACGCCCAGGTAAAAGCACTGCAAGCTATTTTTCTTGTCACAGCACATTTTGAGCATACTGTTCTAGCTTTCACCTCAAGCTGCATTCTTATTTGTGCCTGCGTGGCACTTCATACTCAGAACTGAACGGGCCTTCTGAGAAGTCATTTCCATTCGCATGGAAAGTGAGATGGGGTGTGTGACACAATAAAAGTGACAAAAAAGACTTATGACAATTGCTGATATGGTTTTTTGCCAAAAGCCCTACAAGTTGAACTGCAAGCACAGCTCCCACACACACCATGTTCCCTGCATAGCAGACTGTTATCTGCAAGATACAGAGCATAAATCAGTTAGCCTCACTGAGGTTTGAATAGATTTTTAAATCCCATATTCTGGAAAGCTGATAGTGTCTTTTGGTGAATGGAAAATAAAGACGTTGGAGGAGTTTCTCAATTAAAAGCCTGAATACCTCATTCATTCTTTGCTTCACACATGAAAGGCAGTCACACCTTACTCAACACCACACATCCCACACCCACACAATCATCATTAATCGCTCACATAAAGCACCACTCTGTTCCTCTTTTTTGCAAGAGCACAAAAGCGTGCATGCTATGCGTTTGTTGCAGAATATTGTAGGAATAAATTCATTTTCTTTTTAAATGAATTTACATCTATTTTATATATGAAATGTATGTTGATTACACCAAGGGAGCATACTGACGAAGAAAAGCCTGTAAGGCAATGTGTTACACAGGTAACAGTGCAGAAACAACATACATATAAAGTCTGCAACACTTTCATGCTTTACCTCAAAAATCCTGAAACAAGAGAAGAATATAAATGCCGAGCTGGTGAATGAAACACCACTGCCCTGCATCACACTCAGTGCTGTACAACCACAGTCTCACCTGAAGGTGCCTGAGCAGCAAGCCCAATCCTGCTAAAATTAGCTAAACTGAAGTATAAAGTGGAGCTGAGAAATGGCAGCTGACATGCAGCCTGGAAAGGCACGCATCCATTACTGGAATGCAGAACAGCAAGAGAAACATGGAGCGCTCCGGTGTGTCTGACACTGAACTGGCAGAGGAGTTAAATACGCTTTATTTAAGGTTTGATGCACACAATTTTAATCATGAACTCTCTGAGTTGCGAGGCAGCATAGAGGGCTGTAAGTCACAGACTGATGAAGACACAGCAGGTGAATCTTCAGCCTTATCAAGGAGAGGAAAAGTCCTGGTCCTGACTGCAGTGGGGGTAATCTCCAGTCTGCCTTTGGACCAGCAGATGGAAGGAATCTACTGTAGCGGCTAAAGTCAGATCACCATGGTCATTCAATGATTATGGCTCCCTGGCTCAAGCCTCCCTGTAATGAAAACCTGTGAACCAGTTGTTAAAAGCAAGATTTTAGTTATGACACAGGACAAATTGGAGCCCACAAGATTGTTCAAGTGATGTTTTGAGAGATTGAGTAAAGGGCTCTCTTTTTAGTACACTCTCATCTTCCACAGGGACTCTTCAGGCCTGTGTCCTTTCCCCACTTTCATCTGTCTTGGATACAAATGATTGTATGTGGAAGACTTAGTAATGGTTAAGATTTTGCACAATCAGGAACAGAGTCAGTGGAGGAATTTGCCAGTTGGTGTGAACAGTCTTTGACACAACTGAACATGTCTAAGACCAAAGAGATGTTCATTGACTTTGGCAGGAATCCTGCTTCTCTTGCTCCTACCATCATTAAAGGGGGCCTGTGACAGCAGTCCTGCAGCAAATATTTACACTGATTTTATTAATAAAAAGGCAAACCCGACATTATTTTCTTAAAGAAGTTCAGAAGTTTTAATGTTGATGACTCTTTTGAAAATGTGCTAAACTTCTTTCATTCAGTCAGTTGAAACCAGTGCTATCACGTGTTGGTTTGGTAACCTCAGTGTGAAAAACAGGGAAAGACTGTGAATGTGTCCCTTTGAGTAACTGGTGCGAACTGAAATGATCTTTGCCACTTGTACAATTCAGAGCTATACAGAAAGCACAGGTCATCTTATTGAACTTAATATCATAGTGTCTCAAAGTGTGGCCTGCGGGCCAATGGCGTTCCTCTCCTGGCAGTGATTAAACCCAAGGAGGATTCATCCTCTGTGGACCATAAATGTCTGTGAAAATGCCATGGCAACTGCCTGACACCTGCATTAAAGCTTTACCACATCTCAGTGTTGACATCACGAACATGCTAATCATTACATGCTGAACCTTAGTATGTTAACAGCAAACACTAAAGTTGGCATGTACTAATGCTAACATGCCAACTGTTGCATACTACTAATTAAGTGCATGATATGATTTTAAATGCTGAATGGACTGTATTTATATAGTGCTTTTCTAGTCTGACGACCACTTCAAGTGCATTTACAACACAAGTCTGCATGGACCCATTTCACCCACCGATGGCACAGCATCGGGGGCAATGTGGGGTTCAGGATCTTGCCCAGGGATACTTTGACATACAGACTGCCGAGGTCAGGGATCAAACCACTGACCCTCTGAAGATGACGACCACCTCCTGAGCCACAGCCGCCCAAGCAGATGCATTTTGCTAGTGTCACTGAAAAAAGAAGCCTTGTTTATTTCAGGACCTTTGTGCTGAGCAGATATCAGTTCAATCAAAGAAAATAGCTAAAAACACATTTTAACTTTTAATGTTCTTTTAGACAATGTCATAAATTTAACTTCAGGAAAAGCAAATCATGCAGTTCATGTATGACCTGCAGAGCAGTGTGAGAAGCCTCACTGACAGCGTGAGATATTTTGGCTGGGCTGTTGCTATTGTTGCCTCTTGCCTGAGGAAAAATGATTCAGTCATGCTTTGCATAATCTCTGAACAGCCAGTAACTAATAAAGTGTATTTCAATAATGCTCTTTATACTTTCAGAGATTCTTTTTTATTTTTCTGACTTAGCAATTTACAAGTTGCATCAAATCTCATGAAACATGACCCACTCTTTCTTCTTCTTTCCTCTTTCACAGTGTTGTGTGTCTGAGGTCTCTCACACATTAACATGTCATTTATAATAATTCTTTTGGTTCTGACATGAACTTAAAGCAAATTAAACATTAAGTAACTCAACCAGAGTGTTTTGCAGTTATGTGCTCTGTTTAAACCTTTCCACGAGTGCCGCACCCTTATTCTATCACAAGAATGTCTGGTTACAGAAATGTGCACAGACTGTGTTGCATTACGCTGTATTATGGGAACGCATACTCACAGTGTTACTTGACTCTGCTAGTCTTGCAAAGTGTATATATTTGCTAAGTTAGACTGGGAGCTAAGTGTTTGAAATAGTCCAAATGTTAAGAGACAATGATGTTCACCTCTTTGTAGTGCTACTGTAAAGTTAAAGGGCAGGGTTTCATTTTTTGCAACTCAGCTGAGCTGTGAAATACCAGCAGGAAAACTTATGCATGAATCCAAAAAGAATGAGTGTGGGCATCTTCAAATGGAACAGTGAGACTGAATGAAGTGCAACTGAGCTGTACAGAGCTTTACTACAGTGTGTACGCACAAGAAGTTGTGTTGGGGTGAAAATTATCCAAAGAGACAAAAATGTCTTCACTCATGTATTACTGGGGTCTCAAACCAATCAATATCTGGGACATTACTTACCCAGCTTTACTTCAGTATTGGCATGTTTAGCACATGCACAAGATGAGTTTTGAACCTCAAAGTGAAAAGCAACAGTAAAATCAAAGAAATGGTTTGTCCTACACAAAGCTGTGGATAGTAAGTGCACATTTTGTAATAGTCACTTCTTAGTTTGAGCTAAAACAACTCTTTACTTGACACAGCCACAAGCAAAATGTCTGAAATAATATATAAATCATTCTTATAATTGTCAGTATTTGAAAATGAATCCAAAACAGCAGTTGAAGGAGTAAAAAAAGTGCCTGTGCTTTTTTGTCATTTAATCAATCAGTCCATATGCTTCATGGCAGACGGTTGTGCAGATTCCTCTGGGAACAGTCTAAGAAATACTGATGAAATGAAAAGACGCAAACAAGTGAGAGCTTGTTCTTGTTTGGCTATGATGCACATGCCAAAGTACACTTCCAAGCAAAATAAAGAACATGCAGGCACATCTGTGGTGAGCTTTCAAGCATTGCTCTGCCCACACTTGAATAAGGCCAGGTATTGGCTGACATCATGCCAGGCTATAAAAAACGCTTCTAACTGGCAACCCTGCAGGCTGTTGTTGAGCAAAACGTAAGAAAACGTTTATGATTTTAACTATAAGATGGGGAAAACAACTGAAACTATGAAAAACAAAACCGCCAATACTTCATGCAAGACAATAAAAAGAGATATGACAAAGATGTGTGTCAGAAGACGTGCTGGCAGAGAGTCAAGTGAAAAAAAATCAAACATCTATTTCACACTGTTTGCAATGCTTGTTGCCTTGGTGATGTAACAGGTTTGGCCAGCATGTATGACAGTGTTGCTCAACAGTTATGACAGAAATTCAATAAAGACATGTCAGAATACTGACAAAGTTGAAAGCCTGAGGGATTTGACTGGATAAGTAACCCAAAGCAGTACAGTAACGGGCGTGGCTGCTGTACAATTTCCATTATACGTTGTAGGAATAAAAGATAAAAGTTCACATGGATGCCCTGTCTTCATACACATTAATGTGGAGCATGGGAATAATGGATGAATGGATAATGAAGCTATAATGTTTGCAGGTAGTTGTGAGGTTTGAATTCAGTAAAGTACCAAACAAAATAGGATCAAGTTTAATCCGGCTTTTTCCTTGAAACGAACCTGAACAGTTTGTGATGGGTGGGGCAGAGGAGCCACTTAAGGTAATGCTCCTCCCTTCCGCCTCTCTTCATGCATGCCCCCACCCACTGCAGAGGCAGCAGCAGCCGCCTTGTGCAGGATAAAAAGGGGACAGAGGCAGATCTGTGCATCTCAGTCCATCTCACGCTCTCCAAGGCAGACAGATCTTCTCAGAAGTCCTCACAATGTCAATGAGAGTAGGCACCATGACTTCCGGACGTTCCTTCGGAGGCAGTGGAATCGTTGGTTCAGTTGGAGGTGTGCAAAGGTCATATGCTAGAAGTATACATGGTGGCGCAGGTGGCATTGGATCAAAAGTTTCCATTGCCTCTGTTGGTTCTGGTTGTTATGGCGGTGGATATGGCGGTGGTTATGGCGGTGGTTATGGCGGTGGTGCAGGCAGCAGTTATTCTTTCGTCATGGGAGGGGGTGCAGGCGGCTGTGCCGGTGCAGGCGTTGATATTTCAGTCAATGAGAAGGCCACCATGCAGAACCTGAACGACCGCCTGGCCTCCTACCTGGAGAAGGTGCGCAGCCTTGAGAAGGCCAACGCTGAGCTGGAGCTCAAGATCCGCCAGTTCTTGGAGAGCAAGACCTCCCCCACCACCCGTGACTACTCAGCTTATGAGGCCACCATTGCTGACCTGCAGGGAAAGGTATGTCACAAGACTGCTGATTCCTGAATGAGATATCAAAGCATGTCACACTGCAGTTTATCAGATAATGCAACGATCAGATGAATATGTTTAAAATGATGCATTGGAACTTGAACTTAGCCCAAGCGACAATACATATACATGATTTTGTAGGTAGTGATTGTAAGAGGCACCATTACTGTCTTTGTGAAGTGTGTTTGACAGCATAATTTAATATTTACAAAGTCTGCTTGCAGTTGGAAAGTGTTTGATGAAATAATTATACTAATCATGTAAAATGAAACATTGCCTCATCACACAGATCCAGGATGCCACTCGTGTAAATGGAGGCATCTATCTGGCCATTGACAACGCAAAACTGGCTGCAGACGACTTCAGAACAAAGTAAGTAACAGGATGAGAGAAAAAGTGTCTGATAGCAATATGGAAAAACTGAACAACTACTTTGAAGCAGTACATGGCAGATGTGCAAATGTCTGACTTTTTGCTACCTCACAGGTATGAGAATGAGCTAGCCATGCGTCAATCAGTGGAGGCAGATATCGCCGGTCTGAAGAGACTGTTGGATGAGCTGACACTGGCCAGATCAGACCTAGAGATGCAGATAGAAGGCCTGAAGGAGGAGCTGATCTTCCTCAAAAAGAACCACGAGGAGGTGGGTAGCGAAGCCTTAACGGCCCTCTGAGTGGATTTGCAATGTATTTGCTGTCTCGGATGTAGAATAAAATCTACTCAAACAACTCAGCAACCATCCACCTTTTACCAAACTCCTCTTATTCAACAGGAACTAGCAGCCATGAGGAGCCAGATGAGTGGACAGATCAACGTGGAGGTGGATACAGCACCACAGCAAGACTTATCCGCAATTTTGGCTGAGGTCCGTGAACAATATGAGGCCCTGGCTGCCAAGAACAACAAAGAACTTGAAGCCTGGTTCCAAGCCAAGGTAAGACTGGACTAAACCCTGGTGGTGATATCTATTGCCTGATTTCTCATTGCCTATAGACTCAAATGTGTATCATTATTCATGACACTGATATTTTTCCATGTCTACTGCAGAGTGATGAGCTGAACAAGGAGGTGGCAGTCAGCACAGAAAATCTCCAAACGTCCAAGTCAGAAATCTCTGAGATCCGTCGCACATTGCAGGGCCTGGAGATCGAGCTACAGTCACAGCTTAGCATGGTAAATGATGATGCAAATCTTTTCCTTTACATCCTCTACCTATCCCATCCTCAGTGAAGTACAAGTGATATGTCCATTATTTTTCACTTTATTCATGCTTTCTCTTCTCTGTCACTCTTTTCTTCACCTTCCTCCTCCAGAAAGCGGCCCTGGAGGGCACTCTGGCTGACACAGAGGCACGGTATTCCATGCAGCTCCAAGCCCTCCAGATGCAGGTGACAGGCCTGGAGGAACAGCTGTCATGCCTGCGTGCTGACATAGAAAACCAGAGCCAAGAGTACAAAATGCTGCTCGACATCAAGACACGACTGGAGATGGAGATTGCAGAATACAGGAGGCTTCTGGACGGAGGCGGCAGGTAATTTGCCTGAAAAGAACAATTTTGTCCTTTCATCACAAACTAATAACTAGGTCTGTAAATTGAAGCATAACACTGATTTTTTAATGCAAGCACTCTCTCGCTCCACAGTATCAACAGCAGTTCAAGTTCCACCACCTCTTCCAAGGTGATAGTGGTCACACAGGAACTGAAGGACGGCAAAGTGGTGTCCTCCTCTTCCACCACCACCTCATAACTGGCCTCACGCAACACAAGAAGCAACAACTGAGGGCCACAAGCACAATATCTGAACCCAATAATTCCTTCACATACACATGTGAATGCAATAAAAGTCTCATAGTGTGCTAACTACCTTTTTTTGTCCTATTTGTTTGACTCATTTGTGTCTTAATTCCAGATAATGTCATTATAGGGCATTGTTTTGGCATGAACCAAAGGTCTTTTGGAATTACATATTTCACCTTCATCCTGACAAAAGTTGTTTTAAGTGTTTGGTAGGTCTGCAATATGATTATCTGACATTATCTTATGTGTGTAAAACCTGAAATCATAAAAGCTAGAGGCTGCAGCAGTGCCAGCCACATTACTGTATGTCCTTGATGTAAAAAGACAGAGAAATTGAGGCTGTGACTTTAGAAGAATTTTCTCTGAGACACCAGGAAGCTCAGGAGGCTACACAGTGTTCAGCAATACACCACCACACTTGAACAGCTCTGAAGCAGAGCATGTGTTCACAAACTGTACGCTCGCAGGATTTTTTTCTCTCTCTAATAACTAAAGATTCAAAACCATTTCAAAAAATTGAAGAGTGCCAGTGTACCTACAATGTGTAACTGTAGCCTTAGTGCTTCACAACAACTGTCCTGGGTTAGAATCTGCTTTCTCCTGTGGACCACGTTCATGCTCACATATGTGCAATATGTGAACATGAACTTGACTGTCTGGGTGTTGACAAGTTGTCAGACTGGACTGACAACTTGTCAGTAGGGTTTGCTTGATTTTCATCAAATGCATTTTGGGATAGGTCCCAGTCCCTACTGCCATTTTTTTTTCCTTATCTTCTTACACTCAATGAAGCTACATCAGCTAACGTTTGGCCACACACATTAAACTGATACCAGACGGAGCCCAGTGAGTGTTTAGCTTTTATAGGCTATAGTACAAACAATATTAAAATGTGAGGGTTTTAAAAAAATTAGTGGTCTAAAGACTTTGTTTGTACTTTGATGAGTCTTATCAATAGTTTCTCTGACCTCTCTTTTATAATGGCGGTCTCGGTTTCTGAACCAATGGAGATTTTTTTGGTTGCAGTACCGTAGTTGGCCACAAGACAAATTGGCAGGAAGGTTGACTTGCCACGCCTATAGCCTATAGCCCAGGCATGTCAAACTCATTCCACAAAGGGCCGAGTGGCTGAAGGTTTTCTTTCCAACCGAGCAGCAGCACACCAGACTTGACTCATTTTATTAGCTGATCTCAGTCTTCAGACAGCTGATTGGTCAGACTGTGTGCTCTTAATTGGTTGGAGGAAAACCTGCAGCCACACGGCCCTTTGTGGAATGAGTTTGACATGCCTGCTATAGCCTATAGCCTATAGCCACCTTATCAGTCTAAGTCTACTAGATGAGATTCTAGATGTTCTTAACCATTCTTACAATTTGTTGTATAACTAAAAAACTAATAACTAAAATTAATGCAATTTTAACAATACATTGATGAATATGTTAAAGCTCATGGCAACCAGATCTGATGTGTAGGATACAAAAACACCCATTCACCAGTGAATATTCTATTCATTATAAAATTACAACACACAAAGAAGTTTAATTCAACTGCAGGATCTTTATTAATTTTTGCTAATGCTGCCAATTTATGACTCAATCTGATCCACGTCCACGTCAACAGTCTTGCTGCTCTCGACCACCCTTCCATCCACAACTGTCTGCACCAGTGTGATGACCTTTGTGACCACTGAGGAAAAGAAATGCAACAGCAATCATGAGCAAATCACATGTTTTAAATCAAGTTGAAATCTGTTGTTTTGATGATAAACTGAGAATTATATTCACATGAAAAATGTCCTACCTTGTTTTGAACTGGCAGAGGAGAGAAAAAGAAAGAAGAAATCATTAGTCCAGAACACATCTACTGTGCATTGTCTGTAAATGTTCGTTTAAATGTTTTTTCTCTGTAATCTCTAATCCCCTGTCCAGTCGGTGCCTCACCTGTCATCCTCCCCATCCAGCAACCTCCTGTACTCTGCGATCTCCATCTCCAGGCGGGTCTTGAGGTCCAGCAGTATGTCGTATTCCTGCTTGTTGCTGGCGATGTTGGCGTGGAGCTGGGACAGCTGAGTCTCCAGGCTTGTGACCATGTTCTGTAGGCTTGCCAGCTGAGCAGAGTAGCGTGCCTGAGTTTCTGCTAGGGTGCCCTCCAAAGATGCTTTCTGTTGTGGTCAGAGGACAAAGTCGTTAGGTGAGAAGGCAGTCAGTGATTAAAACAGTGATTAAAATGCAGAGATGTAATTTCTTCATTCCAAATCTGCTGCGAGGCCTGCTGGTGTGAGCGTGTAACTAGCATCATGTGTTCTGTGTGCTTTGGGATTACCCTTATGTGCATGGCCAATATCAATCTTCTTGGCAAGAGAGTGAATTATTGAATTTCTATAAAATTATTTGATTATTAAGTTCTTTCAGTGTTGTAAATATGTATAACAGCATCATGGTGTCAAATGTAATAGACATACCATGCTCAAATGGGACTGCAGTTCAATCTGAAGCCTCTGGAGGGTGCTCTTCAGGTCCTTAATCTCTGTGCGGGTCGTCAACAGACTCTCTGACTGTGTGATCACATCCTGCTCGACTGCAGCGACCTGGACAGATCAGAAAAACATTACAGACAACAAAGCATTACCCAACAATCATTACTGACACGCTATTAAGATAAATGGGTGCAGCTGAACCCTAAAGGCTGCTGAAGTGGCTGTCGTCCAAGCAGTTGTAACTCACCTTGTTCTGGTACCACGCCTCAAGGTCTTTGCGGTTCTTGCAGATTGCGCTCTCGTAGTGTTCCCTGATATCTGACATAACCTGGTTCAGGTCTGTAGAGGGAGGGGCATCCACGGCCACATTGACCTGGCCGCCCATCTGACTCCTCAGCAGTGCCAAGTCCTGCAGGGGTGAAGGACAAAGCCTCAGTCAGCCGGTGCAGTAACTTAAAATCAGTCACTAGTTTTTTAATATTACAACAAGAATATCCAATGAATTCTTTTTGTACTGCTTTGCTTGCATGGTTTTGGTTCTTTGATCTGTGTGAATTGTGTGTGGGGTGGTGGAGTTCAGCGTGCCTGAGTGTGTATAAGACAAACAGAAGCAATGAGCTAATGGAGAGAGAAGAATACAAGGAAGTGTGCAGAGAGAAGGGGTGCAGTGCTGGGACAAGGGAGAAGGCAGTGGACCCGTTTATGAAAACATTAACCAAACATGGAATTTCCTCAGTGTTATTAGAGGTCAGGCAGAGGTCATGTGTGCCAATTCTGACCCGCTGAGGCCATGATATATGGCCATGATGAATGGTGACAACTTTGTCTTACAGTGAAGAGCTGTTGTGTTTAGCTCCCTGCTGCTGAAAAGATGGATGATGAGGAGCAGTGTTTGATCAGTCACCAGTGTAGTAACATATATGTTATGTGCATACACAGAGTGGGTGTTGGCCTGTGTGTATTGGGGTGTTGACAGATGCAAACTGATTAATTTTGCTGCTTGTGAAACTGCATTGAACGCTCATCTACGCTCTCACCTCTTCGTGATTCCTCTTGAGCATGATGATCTCTTCCTTCAGGCCCTCGTACTGACTCTCCAGATCCATTCTGGCCAGGTTCATCTCGTCCAGCACCTTCTTCAGTCCGGCGATGTCTCCCTCCACAGCCATCCTCATGGCCAGCTCGTTCTCATACCTGAGGGGACCGCAGGTCAGAGAGGTTTCAGTGCATTGTCAAGATTTGAAGTTGTCGTTAGGCATGAGTTCATGCTCTGATGCACATGTGAAGTTTCACTTATGTGGCGGGGCAGAGAGGGACAGGGGCGTAAGCATGCAGAGAACGCACTAACTTCATTTTAAAATCATCGGCAGCCAGTTTTGCATTGTCAATGTCCAGGATGGTCTTGGCATTGAGCCTGGAGGCAATACGAATCTGAGGAGGAGAAAAGCAAACCATTGTTTGGTGCTTAAAGAGTTGGAATGTAACATTACTCATGACACAAAAATGTGAGCATATACATCAACAGAATCATATGTAGAACATTTTTTAATCTTAAAAGAAGAAAAAATACACATGCAGCAAAACTGCAAAGAAACTGCGCAAAATTGAAACTGTGAGACATTGGCTTGTGATACCAAATAGCTGAAAGATGCAGTCAGACTCAGCTGTAAACTGTCAGTACATCCTTTTGTAATTCTCACCGTAACACGGCTGGATGTGATGCACAGTTGGAATGAATCTAGTGTGTCAGTCACAATAATTTCCTCTTCCCTGCTCTCTGTGTTATGAGCTTCTTGAAAGGATAAGAGCCTACTCAAATGTCAGCTTTCACTGCCCAGCACATACACACTCTTAGTTCTGAACGTTAACATCAGACAGATGAGAACAGGGAGTTAAAAGGAAGTTATAACACACATATCTGTCTCCTTCCTCTTACCTTGTCCTTTAGGTCATCGATGATGGCAAAGTAGTGGGTGTAGTCGTGGCAGATGACAGTTCTGGTCTGGTACCAGTCTCTGATCTGCTTGTCCAGGCGGTCATTCTCCTTCTCCAGGGTGCGCACCTTCTCCAGGTAGGAGGACAGACGGTCATTCAGGTTCTGCATGGTGGCCTTCTCATTGGCCCCAACATGGAGGTCCAGGCCATCGGACAGGTTGAAGCCTCCGGGGGCCGATGCGTAGCCCATCTGAGATGAGGAGATGCGTGTGCCACGGCCGCCTGCCCCGCCGTAGACACTCAGGGTCTTCTGACCATAGGATCTGCTGCTGAAAGACATGCTGGGAGGTCTGGATCTGGATGAGGTAGGATTCGAGGAGCTAACCTGCAGTTGTAAGCATCACTTTGGTCTCCTTGGTTATATAGTGGTCACACATGAATAAGTGGGAAGGGCCAGGAGGGGTAGCTGAAAGAGAAGAATGTGGCTGACAGACTACCCCCTACTCCTCAATGCAATCTCTCCATCAGCATGGGCGAGGTGAATGGTTAATAGGGGCTCGTCCACCTTTTTTCAGGTTGAACTTGTGATTCCACTTTTTACTGTTTCTCAATGACAGGACATTCTTTGAATACTCCTCAGTGTATTACTCTCTGGAGTCTTAAACCTGAAGCAGCTAGTGATTAGTGCCTTCTTTGTTGCTTGAAAGCAGGTTTGGAGACACAAATATATATTGATTTCCTGCCAGTGTTCCTATAGAAGAAACTGCAATGTGTAACCATCTTGTAAAATGTGCACTCACAGCAGTGACAGAAATGGCACATACCAGTGACAGTTTCACCTCAGTGAAACTTGAGGGGCCAAGGGTTATTTTTGCCACATAAGCTTTAGGGAAGACATTCAACATTGGGTTGATCCAGAATTACACAGTATACTTGTATTAATGAAGGAATGTATATCTTTATTCAACACCCAACAGTGCCCAGTCTTACAAGAAACTACTCTAATCATACCCGGAGAGGTGAGAGGAAACAAAAAGTATGCAGAACACACTGTGCTGCATCTACATGTACCGACACACATCAGATATTAACATACAGTAAGGAAACATATTCCATGCTGTGTTAGTAACTCTGCTCACTTCACCTCTATGTAACATATCTGATACAGTATACTGTACATGTACACACAGATATAATAATTTGTTTACATGCTGCTCTCCACTGTCCACTACTACCTGTAAATAATACTATCTGTTCTTGCCCTTCTGGTTTGATGCTAACGGCATGTCTGAAATAACTCAGTTGAATCTAATCTAACCTAAAAAGTGACTGAAGTCAGACAGATTGTACGTAATCATGTTCTGTAATCTACATTCATCTTTCACATCAAACAGGAGAAGCTGAACACAAAGATCCTGTTAGAAGGAACAATTCTACACATTACATACTAACAACAAACTAAAAACATATCTCTGCTAGCTCCCATGTGCATGGATAGTTATTTGAACTACCTTGTCTGTTGGCAGGCACGTTAACTAACCTATTCCACCATCACATCATGTCATTCCTTGGTCTAACGTCACATGGCTGCACCACCACATACTTCAAGGTGTGTAGGAAATACAACTTTGTTGGGTAATATTTTCATCACACGCACCTCATGCAAGCAACCTGTGAAATCTGTGAACATACCGCTTAATTAGACGAGCTTAAAAGCCTGCACATCGTTGTGTTTTTACATACAATTAACATTACAAAAACACAGAACTGCCTAAACTTACAGTGTCTACAGCATTATTTATATTTGTGATGAATAAATGAAATAATTAAACTGACGACTGGAAAAGCTTCTCTCTCAGCGGAGGCCATTTTTATTCATTCATTGTTCTTCACACAAAAGAAACAATTCTCTGATTGTCCAATAGCCTACTTGGACACTGAGATTTAATCAGTACAACAGAAAGCATAGTTGTTTTTCAAGGGGGGGAGTCCCTCCCAAGACAAGCCTGACAAGTTCCTGACAAACCCAACATGTTTCACTGGTAAACCTGCACTCACTGCTGTCCCAGACCTTTCTTTAAATCTGGCAATCTATGGAAATACTGTGAAACCATCCATGATAATCTATCTCAACTTATAAAAGTCTGACATCAATTTATTCAAATGTTCTAACATTGCTTTGTGACGAGAATTGCTCATGACAGAAGCACCTCTCCATGCCAGCAGAAAATGATCACCTTGTTGTTGTTTTTGCTGCTTATCTCTTTGAACAACATAGCCAGACTGCCTGACTGCTGTCCTCTGTCATCATTTAGCAGCTTCATCAGTCAGCTGTCATGCTGACATGCACTGTGAGGCTTGAAAAAATACGATGACTGATGGTTTGATTGCATCTGCAGGATGTGACACATTTAATTCCTGAAAATTGCCTGTTTCAAGTCCTTGACTTGACTTAGAGATACTGAGCTGTGATGACAAAAAGGCAAGACAAAATATTAAATGATTATCATGACTTATAGGGGGCAAAAATCAAATAGACCTTTTACTCAGCAGCCACATTACCGAGGGCTCTGTTCCCTGAGGCAGCCAGGGTTGTAGCTAATGCTGAGAATAATTTTTTGATTGGTTGTTGCAGTGTTGTTTGCTGTCCACTATAAAGATGTTGTTTTTTTGTAATGTGGATTTCATGCCAGGTGAGGGTCCAATATGCAAACATTGCATCGCATGCATCCTCCTTTCCTCTTGAAAGTGAGCACCAGTGTGAAAAACTGACATTCATCCAGAATGAGTCCTGTTCATAAATGTAGAGACAAAAGGAAAAATGAGAAAGATTGCAGAAGCCCTCCACAAACCAACATGTGTATATGTATCCAAAATGTGGTTGGTGTTGACTGAGTTCAGCTAGTTACTGCATTATGACTTGTCAATATATCTGGGTACCTTTATGTATTTCCCTTTTTGTGTTTGTGAATTCATCGCTGTGTCATGAGATGCATTAGCTTAAATGGTCAGTGAATGGCAGTTTAGTTTGTGGTAATAACTATGGTTCTCTGAATACCACGTATAACCATATAAATATGAGAGCTATTCCACAAGACTGGCTTGTAAGATTTAAGATTTATGTTTCGTTTTAAGACATTTGTTAATTATCAGAGCCAAACACGTCCACTGTTGTGACCTCCCTGTACTGGAGCAAAAGTATCGCCTCAGAACCAATTCTTTGACCAGAATCATTTTTTTCATAGCTGTTCAACCCAAACCAGCGTGTCCTTGAGAGTTTTGCAAGTTTCGCATTCTTTCTCCAAAGCCGTGTGGGCCTCACAGCAGTGCCGTGAACTGATAGTCACGACTGGCTTGTAAAACAACTGTTACCCAAAACATTTTCCTCACCTCAGGTCTTTTGTTCTCTCAGAAATGTTGCTCCACCTGCCTCCTCTGTGCCACACCGGCATACTGGCGGAAATGCTCTGTTCAAGATAATCAGGGGTGATGATATGTTTAGTGAGAAGAACTTCTGGTGTAGTAACACTTCCTTATGTACTAATGATGGTGCAAACAGGGTCAATATAATGACATATGCTTCAGGTAACTGTATTTTAGGGCATTTTGTTACATTTTCTGCCTATTATTATATTTAAACATTAAATAACAGTGGAGACTTGGAGTGGAGAATTTTTACACAGATTAATAAAAAGTACATTAATGTCAATGTGAAAGCAATTTTACTAATATACCTAAATTGATAATATGTATAAAAATGCTCAGGTTAGTAGTCACTTTCTATGCAAGACAAATACATGCACAAAACTAGTGTACACAGACAGTAAACAAGCAGTTTATTATACAAGTAGCATGGACCTGTTGCTCACTCTCCATTGATGCACTGTCATGAATGAACTTTATCTCATAGTTCAAATAATTTGATGCCTAGGTGAAAAAATGAACCTCTGTATTATTGACAATGTTATCAGTCCTCATTTAAGGTAATCACAGATGAATCAAAGAGATGATCCCTCAGATCACAATGAAAGCAGTTGAAGAAAAAGGTGTGGTCCATGAGGCACAGAACTAAACTGGTGTTTAGTTCTGTGATGAAATAAAAGAGGGCAGGTTACGCTGTCAGTCAGTGTGTTGCTGCCATATTATCTTATAAACTGGGTTTCGTTTATCCTGCAGTGGTGAAAATGTGCTTAAAATGTCACCAGCGTTTAGAGATGCATGTGCGCTAAAGGAAAAATAGCCCAGGATATATGACCCAAGAAAGTTACAACACTCGGACCAATCCGGACCAAGCACACACTCACCACCTCCCGTCAGCTCTCCACGCCCACTTCCTTTGACTTTGAAAATGGAACAGCAGGCAGAGGCATCGAAGTGGACCGAAAATGATCTGCTGCTGAGTACAAGAACAAGTACAAGAATGGCTGCAGTGTCTCTCTTTTTTTGCTCACTCCCTCAGTCCATACCGCTTCAGCAATTCACACACACATTCTGCAGCTGTTTGCTTTCATGCGTGTTGCATGCATGTGCAGTTGTGTGTACTGGACAGCCACAGGCATTATCTCATCCTCTGTGTGTGTGTGTGTGTGTGTGTGTGTGTGTGTGTGTGTGTGTGTGTGTGTGTGTAACACATCTGGGAACATTCAGTTGAGTTTAAAAAGCCTTGTAACCTGTTGACATTAAGTGGTGGAACAAGTATTCAGATCCTTTGTGTCACACTGTGAATACATTCCACTACAAATTAAAAGCACGTAGGTATTATCAGCAAAATGTACTTAAAGTATCAAAGTAAAAGTACTCATTACGTATGTTATGTATGTATGCATGCTGCATCCATGTGTATGTGGCATTTTGCTGCTGTAGATGTTGAAGGCTGTTGGGTAGTTTATTCTACAGCAGTGCATCATTTTCTGTAAGATCATCGTGTTTGTATTGTTGCTGTCCCATGAGAACCACGTATCTCTAACAAGTCAACTTTTCATGAGCTCCGAAAAACAGCCTGTTTTCAGCTTTGTGACGATGCATTTTCCAGCTAATCCAAGAGGATTTTGAATACTTTACTTAGCTGAAAAAGGAGACTTTTCTCAAGCCTTAAGGAAACACTTAATCCTTCAGAAACATTTGCATTCAAAATCACAAATTTGGAGCTACACAGTTTTCTCTGGACAAGAAGGCTATGAAAAAATGTGACCTGTTAAGTAACTAGTAACTAAAGCCACCATACAAAGGAAATGGAGTGAAAATACAATATTTTCCTCTGAGATCTGGTGGAGTAGAAGTATATTTGTACTTAGGCACAGTACCGGAGTAAAGTACTTCTTTTTTTCTACACTGTGACGATCTGATGAGGTCATATATATGAGGTCTCAGTTTGCACAACTTTCACAGCTCCCTTGGGTGTGGCATGGTGATTCACTTGTGACTCCTGCACAGAATACAGGCTCCATGTCCACGGTAAGCAGTTTTTGCAGTGACTATCACTAGATGGTGCACTTTGGCTTTGAATCTCACCTGCAGAGCTCAGAAATCTGCTGTGCAGGAAGGGTGTGGCTGTGTGATAATCTGTCATATATCAAGCCCTATTTATTGCATTATGTTTTTATTCTTTTTTCATTTCTAGCAGTTTCTTTCCATATCTAAACCTCACTTGTCTGTAGCACATAGTTGGTCGGCTCAGAACATGCTTGCTGATGGTTTTTAAAAGTGTGTGGAGGAAATGGTTTATTCTTCAGTAACTGTTATTGTTCTTTACATACTTAATGAACGGTTTAAAGTTCGAATTAAGTGGAACAACTGCAGAGCAGCCCAGGTTACATACTGACAGCGTTTACTTGAGGAACTTTTATTCTAAATGTGGTATTTATTTGTGCTGTGTGAAATCCCATAAAGTAACGCCATAATATGACACCTTTCTTTAGCACATACACCCTTTAGCACTGCCCATCACTACTTGATTTACTACTACTTGAGCTTTCTTCTAATACATCCTTATATATGGTACTGTTGAAATGAGCAACGGTAGGTTTACTGACACAACAAACTTCTAAATGTTCACAGAGTCTACAAAGAGTCAATACCAACAGCTGCTCATTTAATGTGCAGGTCAATGTTTAACTCTCTCCACAGGAACTGTTCCCACATCGATAGAACCAACATCCAACATCAATATGTCACACCATGACACATGCACACACAGACACACAGACACACAGACACACACACACACAGACACACACACACACACACACACACACACACACACAGAGGATGAGATAATGCCTGTGGTGGGGTGTGGTACATTGAGAGGAGGCTCCCAGGAGCGTGTTACTCCATACAGGCTCACATCTGTGATTCATTGTTACTAACTCTGCACAGAGCTGCTCTTGCAGTGCACCATTACATCTGTCGGTCTGTAAGCTGCACTTTTCAAAAAGTTTCTTAAAACTTTCTTAAATGGTTGATTATTGAGCAACAGGGTGAATTTAGCTTTTCATTAAAAGTTGTGTAACTTTGGAATTGATTCACTGAACACTATCAAACACTCAGAGAGTGCAAGCTCTCTTTTATTGAGGTCTTTTATTGGCCCAGACAAATGTACAGAGTAACAGAGGTCAGTCCTGGTTAACTCCTGAGCCAGTTTTTCCAGAATGTGGTGCTACGGGCTGCTTAGTGGTTACTGAAAAAGTACAGTGCTGTTTGTTGTTTGTTTTCCCTGAAACAGAGACAATAAACAAGACAGTTCTCCATGGGAAATAGAAAAACCTAAAAATCTCATAACTTATTTCTTTAATTTACTTATGCTTAGCTAAATGCTAATGTCACGATACTAATGTCCTGATGTTAAGCTGGTATAATGTTTACCATGTTCATTGTCTTAGTTTAACATGTTAGCATGCTAACATTTGATAAGTAGTGCTAACCACAAAGTACAGCTGAGGCTGATGATGGAAATGTCCCTTTTTTGCAGGTACTGGAAAGGAAACCAAGTAATTGGACCAATTCAAATTTGGTCTGACACCCTGACATTGCCATCTCTGAAGCCGTGCCGCTAGCATGGCTAAAAACTTTGAGGTCGTTGATGAGGACAAAAAAATGTTTCAGCATTTGTCAGTCCATTAAAATTCGTCAAAATGAATTGGTTGGACACCCAAACTCAGTAAAAAAGCACTTAATTGTTGCTAATTTTTTATGCACAATCCCCTTAAATGAACAAAACTTGCACTATGAAAAACAAACTGATGAAAAACAAATGGATAATGAAGTAACAGTACAGCTCTTACGCCTAATTTAACATGTGGACTTGACAGCTGCATATTGCTGGTCGGTGCATGAGCTCTACATGTGCCAGCAGCACTGACAAACATCAAGGTGCTAAAACAAAGAACAAAGATGTGCTGATGTGTTATCTTGACGTGAAATGATGTACCAACCAGTTTGCGAAAGACATGGAACACCAGCCAACTCTCATTCCCACTGCACCTCTAAACTGATGGCGAGCATGGTGAGTTCATCTGCGCTCAGCTGCAGGAATCCAGACCATCCTGACCTCAAGACAATAGACGAGATTCAAGTATGAATGGTGACACCTACAATCTGCCAGTTGCTACGTGGTAAACAAACAGTGGATTATTTTGAAGTTGTTTTGAGACTATGGTAACTTTAAAGCGGTCTGTATGTCCAAGGGGGAAAGAAAAAAGAAGAGTGGACTTCCTGAAATGTCTCCTCTTTGTTTTTGCATTGAATGGAAACAATCCCTCTATTCTTTACTAATGACAGAAGGAAACTCAGACCAGAACAGATGATCACAGATAAAGTATATGTGGTGTGTGTGTGTGTGTGTGTGTGTGTGTGTGTGTGTGTGTGTGTGTGTGTATATATATATATATATATATATATATATATGTGTGTGTGTGTGTGTATCTCAGTATAATGAATAATTCAGTGCCACCTTGTCATAAAGAACCTGTTACTGATTTACGAGTACACATTACACAAGAATTAATGAGTTGCACCATCGAAGTGCAAAAAGTGTCATGCAACCTCCTTCACTAAAGGTTGAAGTCTGTTTATTGAGCGTCCTTACATTCAGTTTATCTTATCTTTATCTTCAGAAGGGGGGAGATTATTTCTCATAACACACAAGAAACTCAGATGATGGACAGGCTTAAAAAAATAATTGGATTTAACAGTCTACATCAATGATTAGACAAAATAAATAAATGATACATTTATTCTCACTGTATTCAGTATCATAGACTCTGTCCAGGCACCAAAAAGTACCTTAATATGGGCTTGAAGCTCTCATGAGAAGCTGTAAACACACAGTCATTACATGTCTTACTCACTCACCATTGTAATTACAATATAACTGAAAATGGTTGCATTGCTACAAATAAAAGATCTGAAAAGGAAAAAGTGGTAGAGTTTCTTGTAAGATTGTAGAGAAGATTTCAGTCAACCGTATGTATGAGTCAGAAGGATCGTTTCAGTGAAAACACCCATCTATGGTGTCCAGTGACATCTGCTCTGCTTTGACACAGTGATAAAGTCAGGCAATATATTTTACAGCTGACAACCCAGGAAGCCAGGTATTTCTCAGCACATGTGATATGACTGGCACAGATTCAGCTGCCACACAAGGAAGTCTCAGCACAAAAAGGTTTGTTCGACCTGTGATGAATTCTTTTGCTGGATCCTGGATCGTCGTACTTAATCTTCTGTTGTGGACGTCAAGCAGTAAACATTGTACTAAGGTCTCCAAGGTCTTTGTCCCTTTCTGCACCAACAGGACACCTGACTGCACCTCAAATGGCTTTGTTTATTTTCCCCCTCTGAGCTCCTGGTGGGAGTTTTGTCTTGTTCTCAGCGAGGGTCTTAGTTTAGAGGAGTCATTTTTCAGTCACTGTTTTCATAATGTGGGTGCTCACAGGCCCACAGAAACCATACATAACAGTGATGAAGGGCTACACAAATAAACTTGACTTGTTTTTAACTCCAACCAAGGCAAGAGCAACCTGGGACCCACATATTGAACATTTTGGTCTTCGGTAATATTTATAAGATATTTGACTGTTTCAACTCTTCAAATCACAAAAGCAAAACCTTTTGCAATTATTTATGTCCTGTTAGAAAAATGGTTTCCCTTAAAAAGACGTTCAGTGAAGCAAGCTATGTTCAGAAGTCTAAAAAGGTCTTGACAGGAATGAGTTTGGCTGCAGTGCACACACATACTTCGACTTGTGTGGGCTGCTTAAGGGAATAGTTGGGCAATTTGGGAAACGTCATTACACTTTCTTACCACTCTCATGACTGTATGCTAAATATGAAGCTAGAGCCTGTAACCTGTAACCGGTTAGCTTAGTTTAGCATAGCATAAAGACAGGAAGCAGTTTTGGTCAGTTGCAGTTACCACTGAATTCTCCACCGGTTGCTTGGCGGTCTCACAGTGTCGACCAAACTCCAGGACCTTTCAACAGAGCCAGGCTAACTATTTCCTTCGACTTCCAATCTTTATGCTAAGCTAAGCATCACCTGGCACAAAGCTCATTGTGGGAGACTCTCAGAGGCCCACTATGACCGCCAAAGCGAATGTCAAGTGACCGACGAAGGCAGCTGAAGCCGTCAGTTTGGCATCCTTGTTAGCTTGTTATACTGCAGAAGGAGGTAAACAATGAAGAAACCAAATGTCTTTGGAAAAAGTACCAGCAGACTGTACAGCAGAGTTTATTAACAAGCAGGAAAGCTTGAAGCAACCTAACCTCCTTCCAAAATCTGACACGACATCCATCATGAAAATTCATACAAACATAGCATCTTGCTAATAAAATGAAGATACATTTCTCTTTTACTGTTCTATCATCAGAGAATCTTCCCTAATTCTTTGGTGTGTGGGTCAGTTCAGAAAAACACTGTCCTCCAGCTCTCTGCATAATGTCTTAAGTCATATCAGACAGTATTGGATATACAGCTCAGTGTCATTGCGATAAATCGCCTCGGAGCAAACATCTTTTTCAATAATCCTACTGTATTATATTAAATGAATATTACATAAAACTTAGTTGTTACTTAGAAAAGTTGCAGTACAGTGATCCAAGTGATTAACTGAAGAAAGTATTTGCAGACAGTACACCATAGTTAAAAGTACAGGAAAAGTCAACAATATGTGTTTCTGGCTTGCAGACAAGAAGTTTAAATGTGAAATGGGCTTCAGTTTATCTTATTAAAAGAAACAGTCCTCTGATTTGTGTACACATATCTATAATCAAAATCCCAAATGGTCTTTGGTAGGCCTACATTATGTAAAGCAGTGAGGTATACACACTGTACATACATGTAAGAAGCATGATTCACTTCTCCCTCTGACTGAGAGCTGACCCAGCGTACCTACCTCGCCTCCCCCCAACTGACACCAGATGTTACGCTATAAGAGCATGGAAATAGACCAAAGCTCAACACTGAGATAAGGACACACACACAAAACACACATGCATGCACACCCAACCACCCACACGTTTGCTTGTGTATGTGAACACAGAAACCACACAGAATCCCTTGAGGCAGTCTGCCTCTTCCCTCACACAGCCCATGACACGGGCCAAAACCAACAAAAAGAACTAAAGACACACACACACACGCATGCGCGCGCACACACACGCACACACACACACACACACACACACACACACACACACACACACACACACACACACACACACACACACACACACACACACACACACACACAGGATACAGGACTGAGGGGGGATGTGATGTGTGTGATATGGTGAACAATGGGGGCTGAGGAATCCTTAAATGGGTTTGACTGAAAATATGGAAAACACTGCTGGTTCGTTGTTCGAGGCTACAAAGTCTTCATGCAGCAGTCAGTGCATAACGACTTAATTAATTACAGGCTTATTTTATCTGGTTGACCGCAATACCATTCACATAAAATTAGCACCTAATTAAACAGCAAAGGTTGTAATTTCAACTGTCTTCTATTAATTAGCATTTCTCAATAACTTAACATAATTGCTCACTCTGTAACACCATGTTGCTGCTAACATGAAGCAACAACCCAGACCCTAACCCTAATGCTGCAACACATAGTTATTTCACAAGACGACAAGTAATTCTTTAAGCCAGTATGTCTGTATATATTGATTAAGATACATAATCACTTTGAAATTAAATGTTTTGTCTTTATTAAGCCGACAGTAATGTGATCTTATAATCATGGGTGATTTCTAACAAAAGAGCGCTGACGAAATTTGTTATCTGAAAAGTGCTTATGTGGACTTATGACGGGACGCTAAAACAATAACTGCAGGCCTTTTCTGCTTGCTCAAAGATACCAAATTACTAGTGAGATCAAGACTAGATCCTCAGGTATTTATGAAGAAATCCACAAATCATGCATGCAGATGGGCACACACACACGCACGCACGCATGCACGCACGTACGCACACACACACACACACACACACACACACACACACACACACACACACACACACACACACACACACACACACACACACACACATTCCATAACAGTTTCCTCACAGGAGTGGAAAGAAACCGAACCCTGGTCCTCAAAGGAAAACAAATGGGGGTTCTGCCAAGCCAGTGGCTGAACTGAAAAGGAAAACTCCCTCCTTCCCTCTCCACTTCCCTCCTCCCAGCGAGGCCCGCCCCAGGTCCAGCACTATATCAAGAGCCTGCCTCCCTCTATCAAGCTCCACAGTCCTGCTAGAGTCTACAGCTGTATAACGGTCTTCTCTCCTCGTGTCCTGTCTTGACCAGCAGACAACCAGCCATCATGTTTTACAGCCAGAGCACCATCAGTGGTCCCAGCATGATCACCAGGCAGAGCCGTAGCTACACATCAAGTGCTGCTCCGCACAAGGCTCACAGTGTGTCAGCATTCGGTGTAAGAGGAGCCCCCCGTATCTCCTCTTCCTCCATCCGCACCGTCTCCTCCGGGTTTGGAGGTGGCATGGGGTTCAGCAGCGGTGGGTTCGATTTGTCCAGTGCTGTGGACCAGAGCAACGTGCACCTGAACGAGAAGGCCACCATGCAAAACCTGAATGACCGCCTGGCATCCTACCTGGAAAAGGTCCGCTCTCTGGAGGCAGCCAACGCCAAGCTGGAGACTCAGATCAGAGAGTACTACGAGCAGAAGGGCCCTGCAGCAGAGAGAGACTACAGCAACTACTGGGCCATTATCAATGACCTGAAGGACAAGGTATAGTGGATGATTGCTTCAACAGTTTAAATACCAGACAAGTCAGATGTTTGCTGTGCTGTTAATGATTACCAAGAGAGAGATTTAAAAGGGTAGAGACATAACTAGTGTCTGCATGATCCCATGCGCTCCTGAATCCTTGGTCTTCTGATGAACAGTTAATGGTTTATGAGTTGTAAATGACCAAACCAAGAAACGGTTGTCAAGTGTGAAGGGGAATACTGTTAATGGTAATATGACTTCAAAGGCTGATGCTGCTGATGCAGCTCTGCATGGGAAGCCACTAACTGATAGATTTGTGTGTAATTCTAGCAACAGATGTAAATCAAAACCAGTCTATGCTGCTGTATCTAACTGCACTATTAACTGAGACTTTTGCCTACTGACTAATTCCCATTGTTGTTCTTCTCTGAAGATCGCTGCCGCCACCATTGGCAATGCCAACATCCTCCTTCAGATCGACAACTCTAAACTGGCTGCCGATGACTTCAAAACCAAGTAAGTATGAATCTTCATCCTTGGACCTATCTTCACCTCATTAATGTCAGACAGGAGGGCTTGAGGGTTAAACTTGTCTCATATCAGTCTTCTCGACTCCCCAAACTAATTAGATATGATCACGAGCTGATGATGCGCCAGTCAGTTGAGGCTGACATCGCCAACCTGCGCCGGCTGCTGGACCAGACCACTCTGACTAAGGCTGACCTGGAGATGCAGATCGAGGGCCTGCAGGATGAGCTGGCTTACCTCAAGAAGAATCATGCAGAGGTGACTGATGCACATCCTCTAGCTAGGATAAATACCGTTTGCTATGACAATAGCAGCTTCATCACACCTGTAGAACTGTTCAAAAGCCTGCAAATAAATCTTCATGCTGACTTCTTTCTCCCCTTGGATGTTCAGGAGCTGGCAGCAATGCGCGCTCAGCTTACTGGCACAGTCAACGTGGAGGTAGATGCCGCACCCCAGCAAGACCTCAACAAAGTCCTGGAGGACATCCGCGCCCAGTACGAATCCATCACTGAAAAACATCGTCGCGACCAAGAATCCTGGTTCAATGAGAAGGTGAGAAGGTTTTTCCATAAACAATGGCATCATATCCCACACGTTGCAAATGACTGGGTTTACTTCGTCAAGAGTCTAACCTGCAATTAAACATAATTTTCTTTGAAACTAAGATGAGTAATCACCAAGACTTCTTCTTCACAAGTGTGTCTTTGTTTCTCGCTCTAGTCGGCAGTTTTGACCAAGGAGGTGGCCAGCAGCACAGAGTCAATCCAGACATCCAAGACAGAGATCAGTGACCTGCGGCGCACACTGCAGGGCCTGGAGATAGAGCTGCAGTCTCAGCTCAGCATGGTGAGAAAAAACAAAACAAAACATCTGTTCACATCTCACTGCTCTTGCCTTATAAGAGCAAAATTCCCAGATCGCTGTCTTGTCAGGGGAAAAAGAAAAAAGCAGACAGAAGTAGAGGGAGAAAGAAGGGAGGGTGGGGGGGGGACTTCATTGAAAGAATGAAGGGGGGGGAAAGATAAGCGTGATGGGCGCTTTGGAGAAGGGAGGGAAGGGCTCTTGCTGAAGAAAGCATTTCACAGACATCTGCTCAAACTCTGGAAGACATAAAAGAGCTCGAAGAAAGCTGAAGGAATGCTGAACTGGATGACCCAAAGGTTGTACTCCCATGGATTATCTGTGCCCAGCTGGAGCAAATCATTTAACACTCCCTGCAAGAACAGCACACTGCTGCTGTGTAACAATGGCGGAGCAGCTGAAAGGCTCATACATTCAAAACCTTATACGTAACGTCTCATCTAATTATCTCCTCATAAATGAATGGAAAATGCTATGCAAACACAGGCACCCTTTGTGTCTGTGTGACGTATATAATCCAGGGTGTGGCCGGTGGTTCCAGACTATAGCTTTAAATTGTTAGAACCATCACAAAGGATGTACAAACGTAAACTGCTTTGCATGTATGAACAACAAACTGTATGTGACACAAGCATGAATTCAGCTCCCTTTCCCTCCCCATCTCTAACAGAAAGGGGCTCTGGAGAACACACTGGCAGAAACTGAGGCTCGATACAGCGCCATGCTCGCCGGCTTCCAGAACACGATCAACATGCTTGAGGCAGAACTCGCCAACGTGCGCTCAAGCATCGAGCAGCAGGGCCAGGACTACAGGATGCTGCTGGACATCAAGACCAGGCTAGAGCAGGAGATCGCAACCTACAGGAGCCTGCTGGAGACAGAGGAGTCCAGGTAGAGACAATGACACAGAGTCATGGATTTATGAGGCCATTATGAGACCAAATGCACTCTTTTTTAAAAAAAGAAAATGATGCACATGCCTTCTCGCTGATTGTTTTCTCTATTTTTCTCTTCCCTCTTCCTCACTATAGAACCCTTAGTACAGGTAAGTGCCATATGTTTTAAAACAGACATTACATAACAAAAGTGCAGGCAGTGTAATAAAAGCTTCAGGCTCGGTCATCATGTTTTTTTCCTTCTTTTTTACAGGGGGCTCAAAGACCACAGTCACAACCACCACTGTGCGCACTTCCAGCTAGGAGATCCAACTGGCAGGACAGGCTGTTCTCAGACGCACACACACACAAACACACACACACACACACACACACACACACACACACACACACACACACACACACACACGCACACACAGTTTGACCAATAAAAGCTGTTACACAAGATGAGTGAAACTGTACTGAAAAGAAAAAAACCCTGAGAATGAGAAAACTGAGACTGTTGAAAGTGAAGCTGTGCTAAAGTTTAGATATGAAACATTATGTGGAATAAATGGCTGACCTGTGTGTGTGTGTGTTTATCTGTGTATGACCCGTCTGAAAAATAAAACTGCTGGTGACTACAAGTTGTGTTGTTTTGGGACTTAGTGGTCTTTTTGAGTGCCTCCATCTTTTTCAATAACATCACTCTGTTTACATGGCTGTCATGGCAACTGCATTACATTCCGGGAGGTGGGATGTGGAGTTGCGGAAATGTGTGTTATGTAAGAGGGCTGTTGTCAGGAAAGGGTGAACAATGGTTAACAGCTCCAGTGTGGAAAGCATTAGGATTGAGAGAAAAGAGCGCTGAGAAAGCCGTGCTGAACTTGATGCTCTGAGGGCTCAAAGAAAGAGAACTTGATGAGAAGGACCGATTATGTGAACAAATACAGAGAATGACCTCAGGGTTTGCCTGAGGAGGTTTTTTCAAATAAGGCACACCCAAAGGTTGACTAATCTTTGCCCTGGAGGCTTTCAACACTGTGTTACATGAAGCCGTGTCTGTGTAGCTCCTGTCACTTAGTAACAAGAACACATAGCCCAGGATGGAAATACTGAGTGAGAATGCAAACGCTAACCAAGCAAACAAAGAGGGTCATTGTGGAGACAGGTGCTATCTGTACGGCACTTTGGCCGCTTTTATGAACTTTGACTGATAGCAAATGACCAATGAGCCGTTATGATAACGTGTCATGAAGGATGGGGCTCCTCGGCTGCTGGTGCCTTCACGTATGTTCTGATGAGAGGCAGGACATAGTTCTGCTCATGTGGCATTTGTTTGCTTGTGGAAGATAGAGAGGCAGAGAGGAAGAGTCTTTGCACTCTGTACAGGTCAGCAGTTACAGCCTCTGAAATTACAGTGAAATCCTGTCAAGAGATCATAATTCTTAAATGATGGTGTCATGTTGGTTTTGGAGAGGAGAGAGATTAGAGTGAAGATCAAATTGCAAAATCCAACCCCCTCTGAGGAGCTTCACTCACCCATATTTGGACTCATTTTGTTGCACATCAGCATCCCCCCCACACTGTTATAATAGTAGTTATAATAGCTGATGACAAAGGCCTTCGAGTTGAGCTCAATATTTGACATGAAAACCCAAAGCAAATATCATAAAAAGACATGGTGAACCATTTTCAAGGGATCAGTGTTAAACCCAGCGGGCCTGTCAAGACAGAATGTGCAAAACAATAACTAAACATATGATTATGTGCAAACCAATGTCAAACCCTGTGAGTTCATCAGTGGTATCACTTTCTGACATTTGAGATATATGTATTATTTTGTCTTTTTAAGTATTTTCCCATGTTTAAAATGTGCCATGATGCTTCCTTTTTTATCACTCACCTTCATGACCGTGCAAACATGGGCACTTTCTTTGTGATGTCACCCACAGGTTTGTGAAGAGCCAATATTAGGCTCTCTGTAAATGAGCCGACACCATCTTGGCAGTGCCTGACTCCGCCAAACTCGCCGCTAAACCAAAAATGGGCAAAGAGGTGGAGCGTGGGAGGAGCGGGGGTGAGCTGAATGAAGCCTGGTTGCTGAAACCTAGCAGCTAGCTGTCCATCAATGCAACCACGCCCATAATTAAGCAAAATGTTCACCCTCACAATAATTTCAATGAGTTGTATAAAAATTCCCCGTGTACAGTTGTCAAGAACAGGGAAATCAGCTATAGAGACCAAAACGTTGGACATTTTAACATGGGGGTCTATGGGGATTGACTCGTCTTTAAAGGCAGCCTCAAGTGGCCATTTGACGAACTACATTTTTTGGCTCTTTGTGTAAGCTTCAGTTTTCAGATGTGGAGGTTGCTGTGCGATTTTTCCCAATCCAAGTCTGTTTGAGAGCAGCTCAGCCCGGACAAAACGAATGAGCTAGTGATGGATTTCAGAAACACCAGACCTGCTTTTTTCCTTTTATTGAATCTACAATATGATGGTCTGATTATTGTCTTGTGTGTCATGCTAAATCTTAACTGGAAGAGGGAGTGGCTGGAGGATTTGGTTCACTTTAATTGCTGTCATCACAAAACAATAAACTATAAGGAAATACTGGTTGACAATGCATTTATAGATAAGAGGAGATGGGGTGGCTGACAAGAAAGCAACAAGGCTGACACTAAGTAGTTGTCAGTTTATTACTGCAGCATAAATATGCCAACTGTCTGCATGTGGTCGCACAAAGGAATAAATGATGGTGCCAAGTTGCCAGTAATCATGTCTGCATATTCTCCCTTTCATGGCTGTCTGCCATCCATGGCTAGCCTGAGGCCAGCGAAGAGTGAGAGCAGAGAGGAAAAGAAGATGTCACTGGTTTGATGTCATTAGATAATTGCCATATAGAGAGTTCATTGATCGGTTAATGACAAGTTCACGGTTTGAACATAAAAGCGCCGTCGTTTGGACAGTTTGGACTCTGTCTGCCTTGACATTGATACTGTGGAAGCAGCAGGGACTTTCCCTCTTTGCTTTTCTTCCAACTAAATCCCTCATCTGTAAACACTGTCACAGTATGTTGACAATTTATTCAGTGCAGTGAGCTTCGGAATTACACAGAAAAAAGCAGAATGGTGATGGGAATATTTGGGCTTTTTGGGAACATATTTAGTGTTAGTTTGTATAGTAGGTGGATTTTGATACATCTGGACAGAGACAGGTGTGTCCCACACATTCCAGCCTTTGTGATCTGATAAGATAAGCAGCTGCTGACAGTAGCGTCATATTTAGTGTACAGATATTAGAGTGGCATTAGTCTTCTAATCTACAGCCGCAAGGGAGTGAATCATATATCGGTATCAGCTATTTCTGCTAGTAAGCCAATTTAAAGTATTATTGATTCAATCAAAGCATGTAAAAAGACTACTCAGAAAATTCCCCTTGAATGTGGGCCTGCTGTATTTCAGAGTGAACATTAAGCTTTCATATCAGTGAAGTGTTTAGTTATAAGTCATGTCTGTAACAGTAAGACCGGAGGCTGATGTCGGTATCTGCAGGAATGTTGATGTCTCAGGGTCAAAAAGTCCATTACGGGGCTGCAGAGAGAAGGAACATTCTTCACTCGGCTGGCGGACTCTATTCTGGAGCAGTGTTAGGTTTGACACACAAGCGGAGAGGAATGCCTAACCTCTTTGCTAAAGGTCTCAGACGCTGTATGGCATCAAACCTTACTGTGAAACTTTTCAAACTGTGCTGGAGCTGCAGCGAGGCGTAGGAGCAGTTGAGATGTAGAGAGTGGAACAAGACCAAATACACTTCAGGGGCTCTCAGGCCCTGCCAAGCATGAGAGAGATGAAATTTTTCCCCCATTTGCATGGCTTTGAGTTTGGTCCTCCTGTGTAAGCACACTGTCAGTCCATTCCCAGTGTTAAATTACAGAGTACCATCTCCTGTTTTAATAAGAAAGCATCCGGTTCCGCCTGGGCAGTGCAGGATGGCTGAAAGGTGGGGGTTTAACAGGTAGGGCTGGTTTAAGGAACCACACCCTACATACAATTCCAAGAGCACGTAGTCCCAGATAGAGCTGCTTGGGCAGGGCAAAGTGTTTACAGGAGCATTCAATGTATATACAACCCACATCACCACAACAGAGTGAGCTCATACAAACAATAGGTTTAACCCTGTTGCATTTTTCTGAAGTGACTGTAAAAGTGATCACATCCTCTCATAAGGCTTCCCATGGGCTGGGTGGATGTGCACTGGACCATATCCCACTATGCACTGGGTGGAGAAACCCAAAGTTTGATAGAGTATGAGTTTAAAGAAACATATTCTGTTGAAATCCCAATCAAGATACCCAGAGCTCACAGGGCAACAGCCCAGTGAAAGCTCTGCTGCTCGGAGGCACAGTGAGGCACATTTTCCCTGCAAAACTGCTACTGGACTGTAAACACGTAGTCTGACTCCAATTTTCCAAATTCTTAAAGTTTGTGTGAATGTGCCTCAAAGACTCACAATTAACTTGAACAAAAGAGCATTCATTGCACCAGCCATAAAAAAGAAAAAAAAAGGACAGCAGTGATAATAAAACTTGATGTTCTGTGCGCACAACTTTCTAACAAATGTCAGGAAGAGGAAAAAGCTCCAAAAGAACGAGAGAAAACGAATTCAAATCAGGAGAACTAAAGCAGATATGTAAAATATGGTATAGACAGCATTCAAGATGGTCACAGTCTCAACTGGGCAACTCCCTTTTTCTTCTAAAAGTTAATGCCATACTGCCATCATGTGCTGGTTTCCTGCACATTTAAGAATGAGCGCATCATTTATGTGAATGAGTGTCACATTGTAACAACAGCTGAGACTCATTTTCAAACCCATAGAAAGACATTTGCTGCACCTTGTGAAAACCAAAACCACAAGGACATTTTTCACATCTGAAATCATCTCTGTACGCAGACGCCTTCCAAAATGAGCATCATAAATCAGGACTCTTTCTCAATAGTCAATCAGTTAGTCAGTTTGATGAAAACACCCAGTAAAAAAGTTGGCTAACAGGTTAAGGACTGCTGCGTTTAAAACATGTATTTGAGAATCTCTTAATAGCACAAAAAAAGCTCAGTTTTGTGTTGACATCATGAGTTATGACATGGTATTTAATGCAGGTGTTGCTGTGTGGTGCTGTATATTTTAAATTTAAGGACAATGCCAAGCAAAACCTTTCGAAGTGATGTCAGAGGGACGAATGCTGGCAGGGGGAACAATGATGGTACACTACTCAACTCAACAAGAGTGCACAAAGAGCAAATAAGCAACTCTGACATCAGTTAACCCTAAAGAGGCCACTGTTCTCCACAAACAGAGTGTGACGGCACAGGAACTCACTGGGTGGGTGTGTCATCTCGATCCACAAAACTCTTAAATGAGCAACTTCTGCAAATCAATTCTGTGGGATCATATTTGTAGTATGCGGCTTTTCTGTGCTGATAGGCTTTTCCCAGGAGTATGCTGCCATCTAGAGGGCAGCAGCAGTAATGGACTTTCTTCAGCATAGAAACGACATGCTTTCAGTACGCTGTGGCTGTGCTCAC